>NC_061109.1:42147346-42179846 GCF_015104395.2 Macrobrachium nipponense
ATGACGACTCACGTATTGTGAAAACGCTGTATTGAAGTTTTAGTGAAATGGGGCCAGGAAACTGACCCGACACCCAAAGGAAACGTGAAGACGCTCTCTCGCTTTTTCGCGTCTGCAAGTTTTTATTATGTCTTGCCCTTCATTTTCAGTTCCTTCTCTTAACCTTCGAATTCAACTGTGACCTTGACCTGTTTTCTGGTCGCCCGGCCACCTCAAGTCCACCTCCCCAGCCACGACTGGCATCGGAGGAGGAGGAGGACCTAGGGAGATGGCCCCATCACGTCTCTGTGGCTCCGACTTGCCCTCCCCCCAACCAGATACACCGTTGAAACAGCCCTCATTTGTTGTATCCCTGGGTTATATAATCTCGACTGAGCTGTTCTTCAAAATACCTCTGTAACTGTTACGTTTATCTTTACACAACATAAATTTTGGCTTTAGATCTAAGCAAATCGCACGTTGTGCAAGTTTTAGTGTTTGTGAATAAGATATCTCTTTTTTCATTGAGGAGTGAGAAAACATGTAAATATCAGAAAAAAATGAAAGGTCTCAGGTATGTCGGCTTATCCTTTATCAATATTTCTTTTAATAGTCATCTGCAAAGGGAGTTTTTTAAGACTAAAACTTATGCTGAACTTCTCTTCAAAATGAATCTGTAACCTGGTTTTACTTGGAAGCATCCACTTCCTTGAAAATCTTTTAAAATACCCCCCAATGAACCAAATTTTGCCTCATGCGTTATATCTGTTGCCTCAGCCTCTGCGAGGCAAGTCAGTTCAAAATCTGCGATAAGCTTACACAGAAAATGTTGATACTTCTCTACGGGGAAGACCATATGATACCCTGAGGTTAAAAGTTTCTCAGGAATTCTTCTGCATGATTTCGCGTTTGTGATTTCCACTTTTTCATGAAGGTTTACGCCGTTTATTTTTTTTTAAATCTCCTTCCTTGTTTGTCTTATGGTATAATAATGTCTCCTCCTTTTCTTTCTTTCTGCTGACGTTTCTTGTTCTCTCTTCTAAGGCTTCTTTTCCTCTATGAGTCTGAGCGCCAATCATGCATTGCTATAGATGGGCAACGCGTAGCCACTCTTATCACGGTGGGAGCTTTCCTATGTATGGCCATTTGCATATCCATTCATCATTCTGTTTCTGTCTCTTCCCTCGAATGTTTTCAAGGCTCATTAAATCGGTCTCTCTCTCTCTCTCTCTCTCTCTCTCTCTCTCTCTCTCTCTCTCTCTCTCTTACATAACTTGTCAGAAAGTAGGTCAAGCCGTTCCTGCCTTACCCCTAACAGCACAGCCTCCTCCTCCTCCTCCTCCTCCAGCCCTCATCCTCTCACTCTCCTTCCCTCCCATCCTCCCTCCATTAACCCTTCCTCAGCGAGCCCTCAGTAGCGGTCCACCCACGCAATAATTCCATCCTTTAACATTACCCTTCGTGTATCGACCCAACTGCCTGCAGTTTAAGCGATGACATCTGCTCAGAAATTTAGGTTGTAAGCGAACACAACACTCAGACACCTGAACCAAATATCGGTGAGGTAATAAAATGATCATTTCCTGGCCAACTATTTCATGCGAAATCCCCGGCTGTTGTTCATTTTACAGCCACGATATTTGTACAAAGAGTCCCATCGTCTGCACTTTACGAATATTTGGCTGGTCTCCACCAAAACTATCTATCTGCCTTGTATATACATATATATACATACATACATACATACATACATACATACATACATACATACATATATATATATGTCCAATGTAGCACGGAGGAACACGGTAGAAGGGTATATATATATATGTGTGTGTGTTTGTGTATTATTTCGGCTAAACTGAATTCGCATCTCACGGAGGTCTTCTCCCTTGCGAAAAGGCAGCAGCAGCAGTTCCGTGTTCTCGAAGTCATTAAATCCACGAAGTTTCGGACGTAAAAGTGTCCAACGAGCGGCGGAGACGGGCGGGGTGCTTGAGTACCATGATTCGGAGCAAAACAGATACTTCTGGTTAGGTGGATGGATCAATGGCTATCTCTCGCCCTCCGCTATTGCTGCTTCCTCCACACGGACTCTCATCATTTCACATGCATAAATAAATACCCAGCTCGAGAATCGGGAAGCAACTTTGCTCCATCGTCCATTACAATTGATGTTGGTTGATGTTGATATCTGATTGCAACGCGTTAAATGCAAGCCACGAAGCTTGAATACTTGGGGTGAGGCGCAGTGTCATTTTTAAAGGAAATAATGTTATAGCTCATTTATCACATTCCAAGCATGATTTTATTCATTGTGCGAATATACAATATTACATGAATTCAGCTACTTAGTCTCTCTCTCTCTCTCTCTCTCTCTCTCTCTCTCTCTCTCTCTCTCTCTCTCTATATATATATATATATATATATATATATATATATCGTAGTCACACATAAATACTTTTTAGATAGACATAAACAGTCATGAGTCGTATAGATACAGCAACTGTTTGCCCTCTGTTCTTGCGTAGGATTATTCACTTTATTTTGGAAGTGAATATTTATGGGTTTTTAATACATATGAAAAATTAGGGTTATATATATACATACATGTATATATATTATATATTATATAATATATATATATATATATGTGTGTGTGTGTGTGTGTGTGCGTGTGTTTCTGTGGGTGTATCTGTGCGTGCGTGCGTGTGCATTTGTAAGTATTCATGTGCAAATACTTTTCACTTTTCATCTTTTATAATGTTGTTTTTCTAGAAAAAACAGCTCTCTCTCTCTCTCTCTCTCTCTCTCTCTTCTCTCTCTCTCTCTCTCTCCTCCTCCTCCTCCTCCTCCTACGACCGTGTAAACAGCTAAAATCTCCCTAGGAAACAAACATTATACAACCAGCAAGAAAAGAATTACGTAACCATTGCGTGCTGAATGCCTAATGCAGCGTTGTTACAAGAATAATGTGGACGCGTAAAGAACAAAGAGAGAGAGAGAGAGAGAGAGAGAGAGAGAGAGAGAGAGAGAGCTAAAATAAAACTAGATCGATGCTTCCTCGGAGACGCGCCTTCGTGACCATTAGATCGAGACATCACATTCATGTAGATGAAACTTTCAAACGAAACGAATTTTGACTTCGAACGGAGGGATTGCGTGCACGAGCGCTGTGACCTGACCCTTGCAGGGTAACTGTAGATCCCACTGGAAAATAAATAACTATCATGTTTTGTCATGTTAGTCCAAAGGATATTTAAAAATTTGATGTTTCACCTGAAAAGAAACACGCTGTCCTTTCAGATGCGAGGGTCATCATAGCTACGTTGAGTGGAGATTTCATAATGAGACTGAACTCGAAGATAGGCAAGACTTTAGAAAAGAAGAAGCAGAGAAATAATATCTAGCGGTGTACAAGTCCAAAAATACCCTAGAGTAATCGTCCCTTGACTCCTACTAGCATGTCTGGATCACTCTTTACCTGTCCGCCCACACATCAATTCTTAAATATACTCGTAACGATTCTCTGTGCACCTCAGTTTCCCGGCTTACGTAAAAGACCTCATTGCAACGTGCCTCCCCACAAGGTCAACCTCGGCTCGAGCGTCGACCCCCCCGCAACCCCCCGACCCTCGGCACATGAGTGCAACACTCCAGAAGGCAAGCTTTCGACATCTAAACCACATTTGTGGCGAAATGTTGAGGAACACTTGCGGTGTGCACCTTCTTCTGTCGTGTACGACCAAGAAAGAGTCCAGAATCCGCGTTCATTCCGACATACTGTGATGTCAAACACCCTCCTCCTCCACCGCCGCCGCCTCTGTACTGCAGTAAAACTTGGAACTATGACGTCACGCCACTCGACGACAGTGCCGTTCCTGTGTGATCCATAGTGATGTGACGTCACGGGGAGAGAGAGAGAGAGAGAGAGAGAGAGAGAGAGAGAGAGAGAGAGAGAGTCTCCTCTGTGCAACCCAAACTTCCCTCAACCGCCCTCACCGGTTTGTGCGGCTCCCAACCTCCCGTCCCCTCACAAAGCTCCCCTCCCTCTCCCAGGCTACCCTTTTTGCTTTAGTTAGTGACGTCATTGGTGGGCCAGCATCATCGCTTACCCAGAGCAAGACCCCTTCCCTGCCCTAGGAGGACCCCATTCCGAATTGGAAGCCATTCCCAGTGGCGGCAAAGGTCAATACTAATCTGGCCTCTTCCCACGCAAAATCTCAATCTATATTACCAACGCTGAGGTTGAGGGGTACAACAACACGTATCAATTCGATTCTCTGATTATCCTGTTTTGCACCAACGTATTATGAACACCAGCGGAATCACTGCAAATTCCGTCTCTCAAGGAAGAAGAAGAAGAAGAAGAAATAGACTTGAAAAGAACGAAAGCAAACCTTTCTGGTCTCGGCTCCATCACCTTGGACAACAGATTTTCAAGAGACGTAGCTATTAGTGATGACAAAATGATGAAGTTCGTCGACTCGTAAGACGTCATCGAGGTTAGACTCCAGTTTACCGAAGGTTAAATTCCGTGTTTCGCACAAGCTCCTTTCCTTACTCGGCACAATCCCGCCTCTCTACTTTCACCTACCCCTACACACCCACCTTCGGAGGTCTTCCTCGCCTACCCCACCCAACGATACTATTACACCAGGAAGTCGACACAACTACAGTGATACACAGGAAGCCGTCCGAAAGGTCTTCCTTTCCGTTTACCCTTTAACAACGACGCTTCCTAAAAACAATATCGCTTTAAATTCACCTCCGCACCATCAACAGCAGCATGACAACTCGCAGCTCGCATATGGTAGATTGCGCTGCGTTTTCCTAGTTTCTAATATATATATATATATATATATATATATATATATATATATATATATATTGGGTGTGCCCGAGTGCGTGCAAGTATCCTCTGCAAAATGACACCTGCTGGGATATTGCGCATCCACGACGAGGATTTAAGAAAATAAAAAAAAAACTGGAAAAATGAAGAATTCAGAATGGATAGTTAAATTTTCAGTACTTAAGTCCAAGAGAGAGAGAGAGAGAGAGAGAGAGAGAGAGCCTTCAAGTCTCCCGCTGCCGCCCCCGTTTTTTCCTCTTTTGCAAGGAACATGACGTGGGTGACTTCGCAGGAAAAGCTCATTTCCTTCTTTTCTCCTTTTCCTGGTATCTTCCAGATGTGGAAGTTTCATGTCGTCCCTCCATCGCGGCCGAGGCTCATAATTCAAGATGGTGTGGCGCCTGCAAGACGAACTGTGTCATGATTTATGAAGCGGTGACGTTTCCCACACGCAATGGGCGCTCCAGCCGTGACGTCACAATCGTCCATGAACGCACAAACACAAACGTACAACCACAGACATGCACGCCCCGTCGCGTTTGTCTGCACACTCACATACGCATCAGAAAAGAATACAGTAAGAGTGTGATATACATGCAAACATACATACGTACATACACGGGCGAATGTCTGGAGAACATATAATGTTGCAACGCAATATATCTGGGTAACGTCCATCCTCACCTACACACTTGCCCAAAATGCCTTCGTGAAATTAACCTCTCAAGCTAAGGATTAAAACTACTGTGTATAATACACACACACACACACACACACACACACACACACACACACACATATATATATATATATATATATAATATATATATATATATAATTATATATATATATATGGGTGTGAGTGTCTTTGATCAAAATGGTGTTTGGTTTTACCTTTTCTTATTTGTGGTGCAACGTCTCAATGGCGATTCTTTTAGATTGAACACGTGGCACAGGGAGGATCGTGGAGGAACTTTCGTAGAGAAAAGAGTGGAACTATACATCATCCATTACTAAATATACATGCATGATCACATTCTCGATGCATAACAATGATCATTTTCAGTTCTTCTGTGAAGTGTAGCCGTTTTGAGACATCTTTTCTTGTATCCGAGAGAGAGAGAGGAGAGAGAGAGAGAGAGAGAGAGAGAGATCGCTCTTTGGAATACTCCCAAATTACTCGCACCGGTCAGCGGCACAGGTAAATAAGAGAATAAGAGTAGCCGGATTTCACGTGACCGGGGAAAAAGGGAGAGCACTGGAGATTGGCCATAGTTTCGAATTCTATGGTCCTCCTCTCTTCACATTTTGGGCGTCTTGGTGGAGCTGTTGCCTCGTGACCTACTCACGGCCCCCCTCTTGACATTCCCCTGATGAGGAGCCAAACTCCCTGACTCACGGATATTGCAATTTTCTCTCTCTCTCTCTCTCTCTCTCTCTCTCTCTTCGTTTCGTTTACACCTGTTAATACTATTTCATCTTCATTATTATTATTTTTTTTAGTAAGTCAGTTCTTAAGGCATTTACTGGCCCATTCCCCATGTCCGAAGAGATGACTTTTATATATATATATATATATATATATATATACTATATATACACATATAGTATAGTTGATTTTATTAGTTAAACATAATTTCTTTTTCTTAATATCCAAAAATGAAGAAAGGTTGTTCTTGTAAATACGTCCATGATTAATTAGAATTACGAACAAAATATTTTCGTCAACAACTGTTTGTTTGCTTGCTTTCAGGACGAATTGTACGTGAAGAGAACTCTCATTTCATTGTCGGAATGAGCCAAAAAGGCTAAAGTCGTGAGAGAGAGAGAGAGAGAGAGAGAGAGAAGAGAGAGAGAGAGAGAGAGAGAGAGAGAGAGAGAGAGAGCGAAGCTGCACCGCGATTCCAATTTTCGCGGAGGTAAGAAACAGTTTATTTAGACAAGTCAGAGCCTCTTTGAAACAACACCAGCAGCAGCAGCGTTGCCATTGCTGTAAATACCATTGTAGAGGGTAAAAGCACATGTGGCTACAGGGCCTCTACGGGTATGGATGGTTGGAAAGGGCGGGGGGGGGGGGGGGGGGGGGGGTCGTCTTTGGTTGGCATCGGTCTCGTGTCTGTGTTACCTTGGGCATACCGAACAGGTGATGTGTCGCAGGGCATGAAAGAAAGGGGAAGTAGCGATGGGAAATGATACCACATCGTGATAATGCTAATACTATTACTACATGATAAAAAAATCAGCAGGAGTATCATATTTTATAGTGATTGAAGATAAGATGCACATCCCATAATTTGTAAAGGTAGTTTGACAAATTCCCGAACTGAAAATTCTGCAATGTTGTAACTAAGGAACTGTAAACGGCAAATAAATTCTTTAAACGGTACGCCACTTTGTAAACCTAAATATTATAATAATAATTATAGAAGAAAAAGACCAATTAGTGAAATTTGTGCTTGTATTTTGTGTTTTATGCACATTTTCACACGTAGACTATTTGCATAGTAGTGTTCTTGCCTAAGATAGTTCTTGCTATCATTTTCAATTGTCCTTGTGAAGATGATAGTAGGAGCTACCGTAAGTTAAGAACAATACTGTGTAAACAGTTTGTGCGAAAATGTGTATATAACACAGAAAATAGAAACACAAATCTGACTAATGGGGATTTTTTTCCCTGTTATCAACTGGAACGTGATTTTTCGTCAAATTTTATCAATAATAATAATTATAATAATTTTACGGCTGGCATAAAAGTCTGAATGTAGAATAATAATATTCCATGACTGAAATATCAGTAACCTCAAAACCTTTTCAAAATCTCTCTTTTCGCAACATATTTATAACCATGAGCATGTTTTCCGACTGCAGGCATTTACAAGTGTCAGACGCACTGTGTCTTACAAATTGTCTCCGAGGATTAAGACATTAAGACATGTCATGATTCACTTAATCATAAATCAGTTTATCAGCATGTACTTACATAACGGGTTCGAACAAATCCCTACATATTCATCTTAATTATGCATTATGAAAAATTATACATTGTGTATATGTTTCTACTGCCACAGCCTTTTAAAGTTCTTAAATGAACGTATTATGCCTACGAGAAAATAGGCGAAGGTGAGGCTGTATTATGGATGGCACCTCACCAGGTGCGATGTCACCTGCTCATATCCATCAAAGGTTCTTATTGGGTCAGGTATTCTTAGCTACCGGAGCTTACAAGGTTTACAATCGTCATTCATCATACTCCATTTGAATAGCGAGATCATTTAGAGTCCCACTGCTTATAACAAGGCTATTTTACGTGTTACACGCTCTAGGTACATCTGTGCTGACGTGGTCTGAACGAGAGCGGGCCGCTATTGTAAAATTAAAACTCCATGACGTTCACACCGTATCTTTCGCATTATTTTTCACAAGACGCTAGATTTACCTTTCATTCATGGCACATAATACAATGGCTAGTGGAAACAGGATCACAACTAAAAACGTGACGCCTTGCTGAAACACCTCATACCAAAGGCATTGCCAAGTGACGAAATAATCTTTGCCCTTGGGTACAAATACCAGATGCAAACGGAAGGAACTTTTAGAAAAGGTATTCTGTTGCTGCTTGTCGTGTTTGCAAGCCTCATGGCAGGCAACGGATAATTAGCATTTAAGTACAGGAATCATCGTTAGTTTTTTATTCGCTCTAATATCAACAAACAAGTTACGTCCAGATGTAACATCGGAATTTTTATTCCCCCCTCTTTGACCTACTCCATTTTCTTGAGCACTTTTTTTTATTATTTAGGCATTCGGCTGGCCTACATAGGCTGATGGTCTGCTCATCTCTGGTAGGGTAAAGTAAGAATAAAAAAAAAGTTCCCATCTAAGGAGGAATGTCAATTGGTAGGCGCATCTAACTTGACATTTTAGTTAAGTTTATTTTGAAGCCGACTGTACTTGTTCAGTGATGGGATCTACTGTTTGCTTTTGCCCGAATTACCCATCAGCGTTGTTATTTCCCAGGAGGGAAGTTCAGAACAGAGGCCACATCCCAGCGGTCTCGTAAAAGTGTTGGACACATTTCTGCATAAAGAACACATTCACGAAATGTCTAAAATAAGAGAGTGACGTCATATTTTAAAGACGCCGTCGCTTCCTTGTCGCTCTCAAGTTGAACTTTTATGCAGGAATAGGCCTCAAACAAACAGGAATTCGAAAAAATGCCATGGCTGCTACGTATTGCGGAAAATTAAATAAATGTGATTTCAACAACTATTTAATCAAACAAAAGCCCTGTTTTGCATTACATTCCAAGAAAACGAACAGGGATTCTTAAGATGAGCCAAGCTTTAAACAAATATTTTTCTGCCGAATGGTGTTAATCAGTTAGAACTGGAGTGATTTATGTAGACCTTTAGATGAACATGTTACATCAGACATCTAAGTTTGGATAACTTTTGCTGTTTTAATTACACATATAAATCTGAGTTTTGCTGTTTTAATTACACATATAAATCTGAGTTAACAACTTTTATTTATTAAAAAAGAACTATATTGTAAATTTATCTGACCAAGCCCAGCACCATACTCATAAGATTTAAAGAGGCCAATGATATAAAATATGAGATTTTGTTGTATATCAAAGTCAGCTGCAAAGCAACTTCACAAAATCTTACATACAGATAGAAATAAATTAACCTTACCAAGATTTGACAACTGCATCTATTGGAAAGGATTTGCATATAGTTTCTGACATTTTATAGTGTATTATTGTGTAATGTAAATCTGTGCTGTGTTCCTGACACAGTATACCTTGCTTGATGATTCATTCGTATCTGTATGAATATTGTCAGAATTTCATAATTAAATAAAAGCACTTCGGAAGTAAATTAATGCTTGCTAAATAAATTGCCATGTTATAAATTCATCTGTGAAATTCTTCCAAGTCGATTTTATTATTTTCTTAAGTGTATACTAAACAACTCCGCTATACCTCATTATCTGTTACTAGTCATGTTTATTGAGAGGAGAATGTTTTTCGTTTTCAACAAAGCAACATGTGGTCTGATTTTGTAATCATCGCCATTCCAGAGATCTAAATATTCTTTTTCCCTAAACTGTACGTACACGTTTGCGTTTATAAAACCAATAAGTAATGGTTCGTAGAATATTGAACAATTATGGCTCCAGAAACAGTCGTGGGAGTAACAATCGATCGGCAAAACTTAATAATAACTGTTTCTATCCGCAGTCATAACCGAAAAGGTTTATTGGAAATGTCGTTAAATTTACATTAGGCAACAACCCTTTCTTAAAGCGTTGGATAAAGATCATTTTTTAATATAAAAATCTAAACATAGACACAAACACGTAGGTGTAACACAAGAAAACTGTGTCCTATCCACAGCAATGCTGTTACACCAATTCTTTGTTCTTAGAATGCGGCGGTCACGCAAGCGTAGCCCCCTGCATCCGGAAACTATCATCTGAGAATAACTTACCTTTGCAAGAATCACGTGGGTGTTCAAGAACTTCCTTCTTGACTTTGATGTGTCCCAAGAGACCAGGCAGTGTAGGTGCTGGGGAAGGCGTTGTGGTTGGGCTGCTCATCGGCCTCTCATAGGACGAAGAAAGTAATCCTGTCGAAAATGAATGAAGATGCCGTGAGGGAAAGTTTGTTCAATTGTAATGGTAGTCAAGTGATGTCATCTAAAGAAGACATGTTTGTTGATGTCCCTCATGACAGGAATCTTCTATAATAATGAGTTTCTGATGTGAAAAAAAAACAATATTCTTTCAAAGCAATATTCTTTCACTAATTAGATTCGATTTAATACTGGTGGAAAACTTTAAACTAGATTTAGTTTATGATAGCTACGTGGGTAATTTATCACTCTGAAATGTAAAACAACAGGCTATATCGTATATAGAATAGTTAACTTAATTCTCACATCCCACAGCTACGTCTGTAAAATGAATTTCCCCTTTACAACCTACGTGAAGTAGTTAGAAATAGGAATATTTCATAACTTTTCCTTCTGTTAAGAGAAAAACAACTTCTGATATTTAGTAAACTTTTTCAGTCTCCTTTACTTCCCTTAACTGTTTTACGTATTATATTCCCCATTACCTGTAAAAATACGAACAATGTTATATTAAAAGTATTTACTTCCTTTTAAACGTTATAGCTCGCCTTTTTTACTGACTTACTCATTACACGTTTTCGCTATCATTAAAGTAATATGCCAAGGTACGATACTTTCTTCAATATATATATGTGTGTGTATAGATATATATATATATATATATATATATATATATATATATATATATATATATATATATATATATATATATGCACAAATTAAATGTGACATAAGTGACGTTCATGAGAAGAATTTTGTTTCCAGACTATATATATATATATAATTATAATTTATATAACATAGTTACAGTTATTTCAAACTGAATAAGAGGCAGTGGTTTTGTGTAAAGAACTTCGTGGATGTAATGCTTGGTAATAATTTAGCTTGGAATACCTAAAGAGCCCACAATTGTATATTTACAAATGTTCACAACTGGTACGCGTACAAAGGGAGAAGGGTTTTGTAGCGTGTTATTTACTGTTCAAATATTTGGCCCTGATGATAAAAAAGGAATATTATTTCAAAACCAGTCATGCAAAATGTAATGGATAGTGAAATGTTAATCCTGAGAACGACTTGCAACTGCCGGGAATATTCCTATTTTCAGATCCATATAATTAAAAAATGGAAAACCAAAAATTACCCAACATGAAAAGAATTATGTGGTTTCAAGTAATACTGAAATAATTTAGGACAGAATCTGAAATTGTTAAAAGCACTGTGAGCGGTCTTATGAATAAATACCTTGGGTAACAATGTCATTTTAGCCATATAAAATAGTATACATCTCAGTATCAGGCCTTATGTGTGACTCAGGTATAATGTTTGTATTAATATGTGAATTCGTTGGTCTAGAGTATCAGTACTATTTTACTGAACAGTCTGACAAATTGAAGACCAGTGCCGCCCTGACTCCTGGATATTCCGATGAGTGACGACCTT
The DNA here is from genome assembly GCF_015104395.2 of Macrobrachium nipponense. Lineage (NCBI taxonomy): Eukaryota > Metazoa > Arthropoda > Malacostraca > Decapoda > Palaemonidae > Macrobrachium > Macrobrachium nipponense. The sequence goes on from NC_061109.1 coordinate 42,159,260, forward strand.
TTTAAATATGAAAACTAATGACGAACATGACCCGTTTATCTGCAAAACCTCCTGCCATATGTGCACTCTTCCACAATGAGAATTAATAAACGAGAACATTTTTTAACAGATAATCATATGCTAAAAAAGAAGATATATATCTAAACTCAGTATTTGATTAGCAAGTCTCAACACATCTGATTTTAGTAAAGAATTTCGTGTGGTACTCTGCAACATTGTTAGAATACCTCCCATTTCAACAACTGTCTGAACTCACAACTTTACTAGAAAAAACGTATTATACCAGAATTGTAATCGAATGCAAATTTCCTATTGTGCTTTTGGATATGAAAAGGATTGCTTGCCACTAGCAATAGTCAAAGCTGGTTCTATTTAAGTTCATTGTTGGTGGAAACTGAGATATGTCAGATGAAAAGCAAGTTTCCTTCACGTTATAAGTGATTGATGAAGTGGATGCTGGAAAGAAACGCACTTTAGTTTAAAAATTTCCTTCAGCGTTACTTTGTCATACGCTTTTTATTCTTATTTTTGTGTTTACTTTTAGTCATGAACAGTAAGCGTGTACAGTAATTGTAAGTCTACAGGTGTTATGCAAAAGAGCAGATATTTGTTATCTGTACTAAACTTCTCTACCAATATCAAAGCCCAAGATATCAAACGAATATATTACATGAAAGTAGATATTCATTTCCAATACCATAATTACATCAAATGTTGTGGAAGCATTAAAACCTTGAAATAATTTGCCAGGCTAAGGAGATGAACAACCGATTGACTCCCAAAATTTTGTAAATAAAGCTTTTTGACGATGCTCTGTTGATGCTTGCAGGCCAGTGTTCACTTCTTAATACAGTTAATAAAAGATGAAATATCGTTGTCAACTGCAGGATGTAACAACTGAAAATTATTATACTTTGGGTATACTTTTAGAATGTTAAAGAACACGCAATACAGAGAGTACTAGTAAGGCTAAATGATTTTTCCTAACACAAAATGCAGTTTTTTTTTTTTTTTATAAAATCAAAACTGTGGACCTACCAGATCTCAAGTTTAGTGATATTAAGATAATGTTATGAACTTAAGGAAATGCCCATTTTCGCCAATGAGTAGTTCTATGAGATTATAGATGTTATTTACTGGACTAGCTTGAATACTCTGTAACCAAACGAGGAGTGATGGTAACTGAAGTCAAGTATACTACAAAAATCACTGTGGTAAGAATGAGTGATTCCGTGGAGTCATTAATTTTAAAGTATTTTGATTACGATTTAAACATACCGTCGTATGGGACAAGAATATTGACGTTATTTTGCCAAGTAGATTTTTTTTAATAAAACACAAGTTTACTTTCGTACTTAGAGGTCAAGAAAGACACTGCATACTGGATGAGCCTCAAGTTAGAATAGCGAACAAGAAAACTGAGGCTGTGGGATATCGATAAGCATATAACGCTGTAAATTTTTAAAATGAAGTGGTCTGCGTGATTGAACAATTCTTATCAAGTTCTGTGTATTAATACCTAGAGAAAAAAGTATGAAAAATTACCCTTAAACTTATGGTACTGAAAGGTTAGCATCAGTTCAGCAAAGAAATACAATAAAAAAAAAGTTCAAGATCTACATCATGAGAAATATCCAATATTTTGGATAAACTTAAGCTACGAAGGGAAACCACTACTTGTGTTGCACATTCCTAAATACTGTTGTCATGAAATATATTTGAACACTTTGACACTTGACCATCATATTACTGGTGCTCGTTTCTAAACTCTTCAACAATGGCTTTTCATGAAAAAGTCACTGTGTCTAGTGAAATATCACTGTATTGACTGATGCTTTACTGTGTACTTTAAGTAATTGCTGTGAAGTACAAGTAATTTCAGACCAAGCAACAGATGATAAAAATACTTAATGAAGTTGAAAGCACACAAAAACATAATGGGGTAGCTATCCTAAAACTTTAGATTAGTTTCAGTGTAAGAGTTTCTTAACTGATGACTCGATAAACTTATTACCAGATGGGACTAAGAAGATTATTTTGCAGAAGATTTACACAACGCTTAAAAATAAGCACCAAGAGACCAAGTGACAGAGGTCACATAATTATGAACAAGATGATCATCATAAGTCAAAAGCTAAAGAAAGTTAATCTGGTTACCAGTGATATGATGGTAACTTTTTAAGTCAAGGACAATGTAATGACTGTACTTAACAAAGAAAATATTGCTTTTTATTTTCAGAGCTTTTTTTTTTCTTTTTTGTGCTTGGAAAGGATTTTTGACCAAGGTTTGTTCCCTTTATCATTAGTATCTATTTAACCTCTGTCTTCGAGTGAATATACCTATGATTATAATATGCAGGAGGAGACATGCAGAAATAAACTGCTAATGCCTCATTGTAACTTACAAATCACATTAACAATGGCATTCAGTATACTGTATAAGTGTCTTTGAAACTACATTCATATCTAACCATAATTTTCCCCAGGGATTATCCTACCAATCAGTACAAGTTAAACATATGGACAGTTATTGATCTGGATAATCAGTAAAATTAACCAAGATAATGGTTAACTTAAAATTGGGAATAATTTTAGGAATGTCATGATGCAAACAGTTCTGAAATGATGAAAGATACCTGGTACATGTGTATAGAATTTTCAGAGCAACGTCATTCTGTTCTACATTACTTGAATAGTTAATTAGGAAAGTTAATTTTAAAGTTTAAACTAATATTAAAACTTAATGTTGGAAGAATCTAGATGAAAACATTTAGAGATTTATTTATCAGCTACTATTAAAATTAGAATTGAAGAAGTTAAAGAAGGAAATGAACAAATAAAAATGGAAACAGAAACTTCAAAGTATATTAATTTTTTTGCAGAAAAAGATTCTATTGAATGAAATCCATCCCATCTAGGAGAAAATACCTAGACAGCCTAAATGCTTCAGATAAAAATACAGTCTCTATCTCTTGGAAGGGATTGCATAAAATATAAGGAATATGAGGCAGCTGACTGACGAATCACAGAGGGACTAAATAATATTTAACCATTCCATCAAGTAGCTCTTAAACTGGAGGGCCTGGCTGTTAGCAGCAAGTTTCTGGGAACCAAATGCTTGTAATCTCAGTGGTAACATTTCTGTGATGCAAAACCTGAGTACAGTTGATAGCCTGCAAAAGCCATATACCAATAAAAGTATCTTCATTGATGGTTATGGTTTGACCACGTCATCAGTGTACTGATAGAATAAAGAAAATGATGGGAAGGTTTGTATCAACATTTTAAAAAACTGAATAAACTATACTATTTGATTCAATGAACATAATCATGATGATATTCCGTTAACAAATGATCCTCTGTAAAGTATGCTGAATAGCTCATAAGAAGCTACCCTACTAGCATCGTGTTTATTACGGGTATATTAAATGTAGGTGGATGTACACATTTGCAGTGAGTTGAGCTAGTTTACAACATTCAGGAGAGGGGAAACGAACAAAAACATGTTCTACGACTAATTTTCATGATCAAAACAGAAGTAGCCAGAAAGGTTCACAGCCATCATAGCAAAACATCATAGAAAGTCAGACCCGTTCTCACTGTAGTCTTTCCTTGGTTCTTGGGGAAAATGATATAAGATTTTGTCGAGTTTATAAAGCTTGCTCAATTTAGTAGACAATGACCCTAGAGTGGATTAATGTTAACGAAGAATAAAATGTTTGCTGCAAAATGCAACATTTTGTGAGTAAGCTATAACATAATATAGGCAGTAGGTAGGTGTTTTTTGAGAATCTTGATGAAAGTACTAACTTGAAGTCTGCAAACAATCTTAGAAAGGAATTATAGCCAAGACAGTTAAAAGGAAATAACTGTCACATGAAAAACGTTTCGTCCAAGACACATCTGTCTCTTTTGTCATATGGTAAAAATGACGGTTTTGTGCTGACAAATGTCATATTTCTCAGTGACCACAAGGAGATGTTGTATCTGTTGTCCAACTATGCCGGAGAGAGTAAAAGTTTCAAGGAATTTGTTGACCTCGTCCTTAAACAGGATGACACGAGGAAAGTCAGAAGTCTAAAATATCTTCCTGTACGAAAGTATGAGAATTAATGGAGGCGAATTTTAAATGACAAAGGCCTCCCGACCTCAGCATCATGAAGATAACAGATAAACCATCTCTCAGTGTTGTATTCTTTATAGCCAGTTTTTAGCAAACGATGGAAGGTACACGGCAAGCTATCTTTACAAACAAATACACGTGAACTAGGAGACATTATTTGGAATGCTCATTAGGCAAAGGATGAGTGTAGGCTCCCTAAACACCAAAGAAGCCCTCTGAAAATGCTGATCGACCACCGTGACTTGACTCTTAACTATGGGACAATGCTTGGGCTTGTTAAAGGTGACCCGTTTTTTCCCTGTATACTAAGGGGAAAAATAAAAACCACAAAACATTCCTGGTAAAGGCTTCAAAGTCTGCAATGTAGGCATCACTGAGGAAAAAAATATTGAGTCTGAGGTTAGATGTAATCAACGATAGACCTTCCTCCATACATTTGAATTTCATCAAGCTCTTTCCTGCACATGTTTTTACAGGGAGTAGAGATAAGACTGTATGATTGAGGTACAAAATGGAAAGTGTTTGTGAGGAATGAGACTGATCATGACATGTCTAATAAAACGAGTAAAAACTCGTAGAATAACTTTGTGGTTGAAGTCATTTTCCTTGAAACGTTATCGCCTGTTAATAAAACCCCACGATTGTTGGATTAAACGGGTTCTGAGACTAACCAGACTAATATTCTGATTAAAGGAGATTAGTGAAAAAAGTAATCCTACAGCCATCTTGCCATTTGTCAATTCCTAAACTCACCCAAAAGTTGATGTATTTATATAATTTGTTTCAGACAAATCTCAAAATCTTAGGTGTAAATCTCTGTTAATGAACTTGTATGACAAAAATCAAATCACATTTCTTTGGTAATAACATGGACTAGAAACTAATCGTAATAGTTGATGAAGCTGTTGATAATTACTTGGAGCACTTGCAATTACTATAATTATCTTAAAGAGTAATAAATTCCATCTAATGTGCACGGCTGTACAAAACCTTAACAAACTATATCGTTTAATAAATATTTAGAATACAGACAGGCATTAGCCCAAATGAAGACAGTATTCCTATAAGTTGTGTTCTAGTACTTTTGTTTTCATGACAACTCAAGTATGTACGTACATAATACACGGCTGACCTTCAGAGACTTGCATACTTGGATATTGACAAATTTTCATGACTTGAAAGAATAGAAAAAATTTTGATATAGAAAATAATTGTATGAAATTTATATAATCAGATTATTGTATTCAAGGTATCACTTGGAATTTAGAATGTTTAAGATGGTAGAACAGCCACCAGTCTACTAGAAAAATACAATCTTGATTCACTACGAAGTATTCCAGGGCTAACTAGCAAAACAGAACTTCCCAGTTACTCGATAAGTGAAAATGGTAGCTACTAAGAATACACATATTCCTCACAAGGGCAAAAGGAGGTAGCATCTTAAAAGGAATATGTTACCCACTTGGTAGGGTTCATAGGCTAGCTTCCATTTTTGCATAATGAATCAGTTACCTGTCTAGGCTCATTAACTTATAAAATCTCCCCATATTACCCATATTTTTTGTCACCCTCAGTGAGCTACTTACAATAAGAATGCATCGTTATTTGCCACACGTCTCAAAAGGTAATTACCATATAAGAAGGTTGTCATTTAGACAAGGGTAAATTGTCAATTACGTATAATAAACCTTTCAGATAAATCTGTAATAGGCACATGTTCATAGTCTTCTATAACATCATTCTTTATCATTTCTTCTTAAATGCATCTCTTTTATTAATATGCATAAAGCTCTATCAAGAGCTGGAAGTCACCTGGCACAGAAATCCAGGATAAGAGTAGTTCTCTACATTTTTAAAGTCAGTTTAAATTTTTAAAGCTAATAATATTCCTTAAGAGTGATTAATCTCGGTTTTTGCAGCTGTGTAGTTTTTCACTATAGATACAAAAATAAGTGTAACATTACTTTGACACAATCATATTTTTTATGAACCATTAAGTGGAACTGATAGCCTGCCACTCAATCTGTCATTCACATTATGTACATAAATAGAATGTTTAACTTTGCTCTTTACAGTATGAAACAATATACCTACATGTTTATCATGACACTGAAAAGTTGAGATATAGACATAGTCTACAAAATCTAGAAAAAGCTAAAGCTAAAAAATAACCCGAATTCCTTTTTTTAAATACTGTTCTAATATGGTGCAATACATACTTGTAAATTAAATACAAGAGTTTAGGACATGCTTATTTATGTACTTTGCTAAAAATGTAATTTAGGGCAGTATTCCACCTCAAAAATATCTGGCAGGCATTTGGTAGCATTTAATGTTTTCTTCACTTTAGGCAGAATATGGATTCCACCTAAAGTGATGAATCCATGATCTATGATACAAGGCAGATAAAAGTATCAAATAAGGGTTCTACAAAAAGGTGACATTTAATATGGGCCACTGTAATGCATTACAAACACTACATATAAAGATTCATTTTAAAGTCATATACAAGAGGCTAAATTATAAAGTGTACTCTGCGAGGGTAAACTACTAAGTTTTTAAACTGCAATCAGTCAAAAGGGAAACAAAAACGGTAATCCATACCCAAGTCCTCCCAAAAAGCCCAGTGAGAGATCGGCCATGCTTCTTGAAACAAAAGATAGATTTCAGAATATAAGACTCAAGAGAAATAGAAATATGTAAGCTGTTGGACTATGATATGAAGCAATCTATTTCAGAGGTGTATGGTAGTTGTTTATGACTTATGGAAAATAAAGACAGCTGTCAATTAGGCTGATCTAAACCTGTGCTCTGCAAAGAGATTGCACTTACTCAAATTGATCGCAACAAAAAATACAGCACAGCAGTCTATTATGACAAGAAAAAACTAGTAATCAGGAGCAAAAAAATCATAATACGTATTAGTAAAGGAGTGTTGGCATTTAGATTTAAAACTAAGATAATGAAGATGAAAACAAAATAAAAGTACAGCTCACCAGCCAAAAGAGGATTTGCAGCTGCCACAGAATTTTCTCTCTTGATGTGACGAGTATCAATTGGCCCAGTTGTGGAAGTGTTATTCTGCAAGGCATTCTGAAGGAGGGAGGTACTGGAGCATCCATTTCCAACCCCATTCACATCAGAGTCATTGAGCAAACTTGCAAAAGATTGAGAGCTTACATTGTGATTGTTGGATGAAAGTTGGGGATTGTTGATGAGCTGATTAACTAAATGAGTATGATTAGGGTTCACTGATAGAGGAGACGAACGTGGGATTGGTGTCAAGGTACTAGTGCTGGATACAGTTTCCAGGGAATTGGTAGACATTGGCTCCTCATCACTCTGCAAATAAAAAGAATTTTGTAAAAACGCAGTTACAATATGCCACATTCACAAAATGCTCAAAATTTCTGTACTATATACAAATGAAATTTCAGGGATGAAGAGATACAAACTTAGTTATTATCAAAAGTGACAACAAAAAGTCCATAAGAACCATTAAAATCAGTGAAAAGATGTGATTTGTAAGGTATGCTTATATCTATCACGAGTTATGCTTATATTTGTCATCATCAGCACAGGTGAAAAAGGTTCAGTATGAAATACAAATAATTCTGATGGTGCTGAGAGATGCTTCTGCCATGTGTTATTGCAGTCAGAATACCAATGATTTACTGAATGCATCAGGGAAAATGACATGCACCAAAATTGCCTTTAGCTAAATTGGGGAACAGATTCTGATATAGCACTGAAATAGCAAACTTACACTTCCTAGTTGTTCTAGCTCTTGCTTAATTTGAATGAGGTGAAGGTCTGAGGGTGTCTTTGCAGAATCTGTTGGGATGGCTGGAACTGATTCATCTCTTGTACGGACGCGTATTCTGTCATTGTTTACAGGGTTTGGCAGGAAGGTATCATCAACCTAAAAGAAGAAATCGTTTTTAAGATGTGCATGAACTTGATCTGTGAAGGGATTGTTAACATTCAAATTCAAACCATCAGACTAAATAAAGATAATTTCCTGTTTTCAATAAAGAACCGTAACAGGATCGAAATACCCAGTTTAGTACATAATTATTAAATTGTGATTTTGAATTTTTTTTAAATACTTTACAGTGCTATTTGAAGTGTCATGATATAGCAGGTTTAAACTGACTGCTCTAAAACAGTATGCAGACCCTGATTTTCTTGTATGATAGTTTGTGAACCCTGAAGTAAACCTCCCTGAAATATTTAGTCAAGTTCCTAAATCACTCTTTACATTTTATTTTACAACAGTTTGCTGAGTTAGAGTTAAATCTTGAACCCGGGATCTGTTCCAGTAAATATACATAAAAGCCAAATTTACCTATGGGGTCAATTTGACAATCTTACATAAAAAAAGGCATGACAACATAAAAAAAAAAAGGGCATGCCAAACCACACTAGTAGTAAGAAATGACTCAGAGACAGATGTACATTCTATTCCTGAAGGGAAAAAGTTGGTGATCAATATTGTTTGTGAAAAAGTATATCCATATTTCATCACGATTCAGTTTCATATCCTCGTGGTACTGATAATTATTTTACAAAAAGAATTCAGATTTTATTTTAAAGCTTAACAAGATCATTTCGTTTCTACATGTTGTAATATAAAAATACTGAAGTTTCTCTAACTTTTTACGTTGGGTCAAAGTCTCAAAAGAAAATCCATGAAACTATGAAGACAATTGAAAATATATCAAGCTGTATAAAACAGAATTCACAAATAATGAAATCAAAACTCCTAGTATAGCACGCATTGCTCATGCAGTACAACAAAAACCTATGTTCTGTTATATTAATTGAATTTAATGTAGACCCCTCTGTAAGTTTTTAAGAATAAAAAAATCAAATCACTGATTAAAAAAAAGTGTCAGTACAAAAGTAATATTTAGATATTAAGGCCACTCCAGGCAAAAAAGACACTATATAATTTAGGCTACTTTAAGTAAGAAATATGATCTAAATAATGTAAAAATTGTTTTTAATGTCTATTTTAAGTTTTATTTCTGCAAGATTGTTCTTAATGTTTACAATGCTTGTGTATAAACCACAATTCATTTTATGATGTCATAATTCCTAAAAGTATTAGCCTAATGACAGTTTTACAGTAATTAGTAGTTTAACATATAAACAAGATGTGAATGTAATCTTGTAAACTCTAATCTTTAGAAAATATGTCTGAAAATAGTATAAGATACTGCTGGCCAGGCATAAAATCCATGAAAACTCCATAAATAACACATTATGTTTAGGTTATTATCAAACGTTTTGCCATGGCCACAGGATGTCTTGGTTTTATAAATGTATTGCCAGTAGTTTTTTTTACAGATTATGTAATCTAATTTACAGGATCCCTTCCCCATTAATTTTTCTACATTTTGCAAAAAACATTAAAATCCATCTCAGTGCTGTGGAAAATCACATGTCCAATGTTGTGTCAAGTTTTAAATAATAAAGTGATATTGAAGCTAGAGTAAAAGCAAATAAACAAATAAGAGTTTAAACAATCATATGCTCTGAAAATATTAATACTAAATGAAGTGTCAAAAACCAAATGATTTTGTTTAACTGAGATTCATGACTGAAAAGTGTATTGTATCATAAAAGTCAATGAGATCTAGAGATCTAGACATCAAAAGCTATCAAATAAGAATTTGCAATATTCACATCAACATAAGGGCATTAGATATTAAGGCTTCATATATGCATGAAATTTGAATCATTGGTTACTTCCATTAGTTAAAGATAATTATGCCAAAAAATTATACTAATGTTATATATATATATATATATATATATATATATATATATATATATATATATATATATAAATGAATAATAACAAATTGACTTGTACACACATTAAGTTTTTTATAGTGCCATAAAAATTTGATGTCAAAAGTAGCAAGGGCTTTTCTTTTTATATACTTCAAAGGGAGGCCGTGAATGTATTAAAATCAGTCAGTTTTGACCAATATGGAACCTATCTGTTATTTGCGAAGAGTAGCATTTTTCCCAGCGCTGGCGTGCAAAATATGTCTGATCAAAATTTTGGATTAACATACTGTGCTAACTTTTTATTGTTTACTCTGATAGCAAAGTGAGCAATATATATGTAACTTTTGACATCTGATATTACTGTAAAAAGAAAAAAAAAAAGAAATCACACTTATTTACCTCTGCAAAAATATTATCCAGCTCAAAGTTTGGATCCGAGATATTGGGGAAAATTTCATCTTCTGCTATTTCTCCCACCAGACCCTTCAAGTCAGCCTGTGAAAGTTCAGCGAGGTCCCCACACTCAGGAGCAGAGGCAGGGTTGGACGATGCTAAGCCTCCAATAACACCCATTCCCATGGGCGTGATCTCATTAGCATTACTACCAGGTGTAGCACTGTTGCACACACCGCTTCCTCCTCCCGGGTCCTGCAATGAGTAATGGGCTATAAATCTTGGAAATGCTACTTACACTAAGGTAAGGCGTTAAAAAAGTAATTTATTATTCATCTAGAACAGCGGTTCCCAAGCTTTCCTTAGCACGACCCCATTCAGCTCTTTCTGCTGTTCAGCGTGGCCCCAAGTCAAAATATATAAAACACATCCCCAGTAATTGTGTTCTGAGAATTTTGGTCATCTGGTGATATTTAAGTAAAAGAGAAAGAGAAAATATTTACATTTTATTTACAAAAAAGTAACTAATCATAAATTAAATTCTCAGATTATTATTTATTATTATGTAATTTGTTAGTTTTTTCTCAATGAGAATTTTAGTAACTATTTTAACATGATACCTCGTACTCGCTGTTTGGATGTTTTGTACACACATACCCTGGGGGTACCTTAGCGACCCCATGACCTGTTTATGACCCCACATAATGGGCATTCCGATCCCTGATTTGGGAAGCCCTGATCTAGAACCAAGGCTGAAGTGAATGGGGGATAATAGTGAGCATGTTGACAGTTTGCTGATGTATGTTATTTCCAAGCTAATTTTGTTCCTCTCTTCTCTTGATTATTTATACTCGGCTGTTAGATTTTAAATTACAAATTTAATGCAGTTGTATGACTAAAACTGAAGACTACTACCCGGACATTAAGGCTCGGTAACTAACTATAACTTTACGTGCAAAATGGAGATGAACGTAAAAATATAAGCTAAATACAGCCAATACCATAAAGGTAAACAAAGAGACACGAGCGTGAAAATATAAAAAAATTTTTAAAATGTGGTAAATAATCCGGCGGGAAATAGGGCACAGTAGCAGCCTTCATTTTTACCCTAATTGTTAAAGCTTACATATTTAAAACGGTTCTAAGCAACAACTCAGCACGGACTGCAAGGAACGGTCCCGCGAATACGAAAGACACTGGGGATTTGGGTGTCAAATGTATTTCGCTGTATCTAGTACTAGGCTCTTGGGGGTTAATTACAATCGACCGACCAAAAATAACAGTAAAATCTTCATAAGCAACCAAAATACTATAAAAAAAAGTCAGTTTCCAAGGAAATGCCGGACGCTGATTAATTACTTAGATTTACCTTTAAAGCAACTGTATGCTGCTGATTAAATTCCATTGTATCAAAATTTATATTTAAACACTAAAGTGTGTGAAGCTAATACAAGAACTGGGATGTGTTCGTATAACGTAGATAGTCTTACATGCAACAAAAGAAAACGGATCATTTTGACAGAGAAAACGAGCTTACTTTAAAGGGGAAACATTAAAATACTACGTCTTCATAGAAAACGTCAATGAAGGGTAAACCCTCGCATCTTATGTAAATGCAGTTATTAATTGTCATTAATATTAAACAGCGCAATCAGTTTTAAGTTAAAAGAAAATATCACCTGCTTCTTATTTGGAATTTCAATGCTCTTGTTAAAAACAAACTGGAGATATCTTTTGGAGATAACTTAGCTGTCAAGTGCCGGGGTATTTAATTATGACAAACGTTCCTTCTCGAATATGAAAAAAATATGTAAGTTTCTTACTGATATACGTATATTTTAACTCAAAATCAAGCACTATAAAAGAAAACTGCTGTGTTGTTGCGTAAGGGTATAACATTACAAGTTTTGTACTTGAATGTTTTTAATTTTATACTTTATGGACTGTAAATTTTTCATTTACCCGAAAATGACTCTCGCTCTTATTCGAAGTCTCAGGGGAATTTCGTAATAAAACCTATAGTGTATCTGTACTTGAACATATAAATGGCTATCTTTATCTGAAAGTTGAGCCAAGTAACATTATGGAATTAAAAAATGTTATTAAATAATGTTACAAGGCAAATATTATTCCTGAATCTAGGAAATTATTAGTAATTGGTACAAGGCAAATACTAGAATTCCTTAATCTTGGGGATTATTAGTGAAAAATGTTACAAGACAACTAATATTCCTGAATCTAGGGAATTATTAGTAAATGTTACAAGGCAAATAGTATTCCCGAATCATAAGCATGGTACTGTTATATTTAAAAACAAAAAAGTGAAAGTTACCAGCAAACATTCATGTACTTAAAATGTCAGAGTAAGAATGACTGACTGCCAGCTTGACTCCAAAGGTATTTCCAATTACAAAAGCTAAGAATATCTAATAAGGTAATGTGACTCACCAGGCAGGAAAGATCGACCATCTTCCCATCATTGTCGGGGCACCACAAAAGATCGTCGTCAATAAAAGGCATGGTTGTCACTGTCGCAATCTTCAGTTTACGCGAAGTATTTTGGAAAATTTTTCTGGTTTCTTTATAGTTAGGTTGCAGTTTTTCTACCCTGGTTTAATCAGTCTGAAACAAAATTATTACTTTAAAATTTACATACGAATCTCGTGGCATGCGATATATCTACATTACAAATAATGAAAAATTAATTAATAAAAATACTCGGAATATTTCTAAATAAGTTTATGCGTAATTTTTACATTCAAAATACTGATATGAAATCAACACACACACACACACACACACTATATATATATATATATATAATATATATATATATATATATATATATATATATATATATATATAGTATATGTTATATATATATATATATATATATATATATATATATATATATATATATATATATATATATAAATTAGTCCTTATTCCAAGAGATGTGTCCTTTTCACATCTATTAACAATTCCTAAATATTTCCCATCAGTGTTGTGGAATTTGGAAAGATAACTTCTCAGACATGTTTGTCTGTCTGTTAGCCACTGCCTAGAGAGAAAGCGAAGCCATTTGGTGTCGATTAAAATTATCAGAATAGTTTACTCGGATCTGTACAGTATTTATCCTCCCCGCGTAAAGTGTTGCTTTCATATTCGTAGAGACCCTACTTTGAATGTTTTTGAACAATTAAATTACGGTTTAAACTTTCTTTGTGACCTGGCTCCTAATTCGATCTTGGAATTAATTAAAGCCTTTGCAGTGTTGGCTTTCTCGTTCCTTTCTTTAAATCCTAATTGCTGTATCTCAAACTACTCCAGTTTTTTTTCCCTTAGATTTGGTGTGGAAAATAACAATGTATGACGCGGTCAATCAGTTAGCACTATCACTACACACAAAAAAAATGGAAAACAACACGTTTTCTAAGTTCTTTTGGTGTCTTCATTTCAGGATGTGGCGTTCCAACATCTAACAATACAAACTGACGCAACTTATTTTCATGAAGCAAGATTCAAGCTTAATGGTTCGACTCGTTCTCTTCCTTCACAAAAACCTTCCACCTAATGACTTATTGACTAACATGCAAAATAATAGAAATCATAAAATGGAGTTTTCATGAGTTAAACATTTAACGACGTCTTGCAACGACGTGTGCATTTTAAAGGAAGCGCCGGGAGTGAACTTTGTTGAGGTTGTCAATAAAAAATCAGCCGAATGATCTGGCCAACCTTTCACTTTCAACAGACAAGTATTTTCAGCTAGAAAATTAGTTACTATTCAACGATTTTTAAAGTATGTGCTGACGCTAACGAAAGAGGTGAAAACATGACTTGATTTTCCTTTTGGCTCGGATGTCGAAGTGACTTTAGTAAAAAGAAATGCATGAAAAACAATGCATCGCCCAAGAAACTTGATAACACGGTCACCAAAATAATTCTGTTTAATAGGTGACTCCTTGAGAGAGGCGTTTTATCGCGGTTGGGAATTAATTATAGAAAAGGATGCCCTAGCGGAATTCTCGGTATGTATACATCGTTTCCGGCGCTTTAATTGACCTTTTCAGACGACGATATTTGACATTTGTTTATTTGAAGTCACTCATTCCAGTAAGTCAGACTTTTAAGGTTTATTTTAAAAATGCACCTCTCTCTCTCTCTCTCTCTCTCTCTCTCTCTCTCTCTCTCTCTCTCTCTCTCTCTCACACACACACACACACACACACACACACACACACAAACAAACAAAAGCATGACTGCCCAGCACGACTAATGGGCAGAAAAATATTTTTTCTACCAGTAATGTAAGGGTAAATATACAAAATCAAGAACTACGGCATTCAGAATACTAAAGAATAATCCTAATTTTCTATTTAATGTAATTTAATATTATTTTATATTTCTGCTAGAAAGAGTTATAAACGATTTACGAAGGCTAACACTAAAATCTTGTGATTTCTAGCATCTGTTTAATGAAGTATAATAGATAAAGAGAAAGGGAGGGAGAGTGAGTCAGAATAACTGAATGACACACGTAAATATAGAAATGTTATGTGAATGTCTAACTCGTGGTTAATACATTAACACACCTATCATTCAAACAGAACTCGGCTCACTAAATCTTACCAGGGAAATTTGAACGAAGTCTATACTGTATTGCCAGCATGCAAATACTGATGGCTCACTGCTCACTCCTGAAAAGAGAATATGGAGAATCATTTCACGTCACTACAAAATCTCGTTTATATTGCAAAAACACTTTAAAAACCTGGAGCATATCTAAAGTATGATTTAAGAAACATTACATAAACATGGAAGTTTTAACGATCAATTCTTCTTCTTTAAGTAAACATTCTTCATCAATACCTGAAAATCACTGAGGGTGTAGAATCTATTTTTATACAAAAAATAACTACATGTTTTTATAACATCAAGAGGATAAATTCATAATGGGAATATTGAATAAAAAAAGATTTAAACCATATCGTGTTTGGTTTCGGTAAGATACTTTGTAACTAATCATCCATTTCTGTATTATAATATATTATATATATATATATATATATATATTATATATATATATATATGAATAACTTGATCACGAAGTATATAAAACGTGATGCTATATATAAATAAAGGTTTTTTTGCCACGAAGGAAAAAAAGGAAAAAGCGAGTTAGCCGAAAGTACTCGGCTAACTCGCTTTTTCATTTTTTCCTTCGTGGCAAAAAAAACCTTTATATATATATATATATATATATATATATATATATATATATATATATATATATATATATATATATATATATATTGTGTGTGTGTATTTATATACAATTTATATGTGTAATACACTAATTGCAGTAAATGTGTAACCGCGGTTGTTATTGTAAATATAGGTCTATCTAATTAACATAAGTGCATAATACTTAAAGTGGGTTTGTGTATACACATATACATAAGTAAAGTTTTCTTGAGCTTTCAGAGGAGAAAGCATACTGCAAATTCTCTCTCTCTCTCTCTCTCTCTCTCTCTCTCTCTCTCTCTCTCGTCCTCTCTCTCCTCTCTCCCTCCTCTCTCTCTCTCACACACAAACACATATCCAGTCATGCAAAGGTATTGTTGTAAATCTGCGCATGCACGGCACGTGACAGGAATAAGCTCTCAAGATCAGAAGCTTTAAATAACTAACAAGATGTGACAGAATATCAATTGACCACCTGAGAATTTTATCGGATTCAGAAGTGCACGTGCGGTTTCGATCTCCAAGGTATACTCCCTGTCAGTATTGCAATAGTCGGCTGACACTGACACGTACACATGCTTCCTCACATGTCCAGTTTTATATATGCCACCGAACCCTATAGGGTTACACACGCATGGATACATGCTAGTACACATACACACACATACACACACACACACACACACAAATATATATATATATATATATATATATATATATATATATATATATATATATATAATATTACACACACCAACATACATTCTTACATAAATACAAGCAATTGATTCTTTCTGAGAAAGGCAATGTGAATGGCAGATATAGGCGTAAACTTGCCAAATGAGATGAAGGGTTATGATGCATGGGGGGGGGGGGGGGCGGTTTGTTTGCACAAGATGGTGTTTATGACTGTAAAGTGAAACTACTAAGAATGATGAAACTGTCTGTAAACGGAATAATTTGAGTAGGACGTTATACTGAACAAAATTATGACGGCATATGGCAGTTGAGAATAAGGAACCACGGACAGCGGAAGAATTTGAGTCGCCACTTCATGCAGGTCCTCGGTAGTATTTGGTATGAATGAGGGGAAAGGGGAATTATAGATGAAGTGTAGTAAGGGAGGTATCTCTTGAAAAGCTTTGAGAGAGGCAAGAGTCTGGAAACACGATTTACGATGTATGAAACTATTTTTTAGCAATCTTTTCTACCGGAACGATGCGTGGATGCTGAATGCGAATGAACGAAACGGGGATGAAAGTACTGAGATTTGTGTCATTGTACATGCCGAGTAAGATGTAGGAAAAGGTATGTGAAAACTGTATGGTTCGGAAATGTGGGAGGGAGGAGGAGAGGGAGGGAGACTGAAGGTTTTTTCAGATGTCGGGGAAGGTGATAGAATACAGTCTCATTAAATTCAAGGAGCGTGTGCAAGATAGAGGTGAGTGGTGCAGTGTTTCTAGAGTGGCTGGTGGATCAACACGCAAGTGGAAGAACCTTTTGTGTGGGGATGTGCAATAGTAGCTTATGTCGGCATTCTTTGCACAGAGGGTTCATCCTTGTATCTTCAACTAGATATTAATCTGGCTATGACCGTTACGCTAATACTTGGTTTATATGTGGAGTAATCCCCTTTAGTAGAAACAGCTTGTGAATATATAGTGTATATATATATATATATATATATATATATATATATATATATATATGTGTGTGTGTGTGTGTGTGTGTGTGTGTGTGTGTGTGTGTAATATATATATTATATATATATATATATATATATATATATATATATATATATATATATATATATGTATATATATATATAAATTAAATTGACAGCCATATCTCCTAAAACTAGTTAACACCAATTGGTGCCAGTCACCCACTTCATGAGAAGTTTTATTTATAAAAGGAGTAAAATTTCAAACACTCATATTGATAACAGTTCATCCCGTGCCATGTAAAGTTACAGATTTTTACAGTAGAGAGAGAGGACACCAGTAGAGAGAGAGAGACGAGAGAGAGAGAGAGAGAGATTGTTTCTTTCATGACGAATAATAATAATAATAAAAAATAATATAAAATAAATAATAATAATAATAATAATAATAATAATAATAATAATAATAATAATAATAATAATATTTTACATAGTAATAGTTACTCACTGTAATGAAGAAAGGTTATTTTCTTAAAGCATATGTTTAAATCCATTATTTACTTTAGAATCCCTAGTAAAACGCTTATGGGATGAAAATAAGTCCTGCTGAAAAGCAGTTTTCATGTAGAGTATAAAAAAGCTTCCCAGGCAAAAACTGGATGTCATTTACCGGAAAAAATTTGCGGCAATAAATAAATAAATAAATAAATAAATAAATAAATAAATAAATAAATAAATAAATAAATAAATAAATAAATAAACTGAGTACGAATATATGCGCAGACATTAAAAAGTTTACCATGATGGGAAGAGATGTGCCGAAAACTCTACGGTAAAAATGCACCACATTTCATTACATTAACTGAGACGTTGCTCATGAATGCGCTATAGCGTGAAAAAGAATGTTAGATTTGAAATGAACAGACAGAGGGAGATTTTAGCATTGTTAAAGGCAACTCAGCTTAGAATTAATTTAGTCGAGGGCATAAGAGCACCACACAATTCAAGAGTCCGCGAGGAAATGAGCCAAATCATTGCTTCGTTCAACCATTAATATTCATTTCCCAACTGCGTTAAGGCTCGGCGTATCCCTTGATTGATGCAACAGCGCCTCATCCTATTTGGCTGTTAAGCAACTGAGTGTCCTCCTGCCGGAAGAGGTGAAAACAGGAAGAGACGTTTCGAAATCACGTTAAGCCTCGGTATAATTTTAGTCTCCATTACGAGCGGAAAAGAAAGCTTCCTGATAATCAAGAGCATATTAGAGTAGCGATAATGACATCGGCGGAATGGAAATTGAAAAATGAAAGGCTCTCGGCTCAATTTACTACCTTAATTGTCATTTTTTGGGTCATTACATCAGTATTTGAATAGGCCTGAAAGGATTTCATTTTCGATTGTGGAAGATTACAGAAAGGGATATGGATATAAATTACGAACATTACATCCCTCATCATGCATCAGTTTATGACGATTTTCCTTTTCTTCATGGAATATGAGTAAATGTGTAAAGTTAAAGAATCGTACAAGGATACCCTTACTTCCTCAGCTTGTCAGGGACCAAGGGTTCTACTACGGCTTCGATGCTTGCCGCAGCAACAGCACACCTTCTTTAGTCAAAAGTGCGAGCGCGCATTCTCGTCCCCTTCGGAAACATAGCCTTGGCTACAGACGACTTCAATTTGTTTCCTTTCCAGGTGTACACACACACATACACACACACACATATGCGGTGTGTTTCTTCATTGTGCAAAAATTCTCCCCACAATAAATTTAATACAGTTACAAAAATACACATAAATTTATTTCTAAGACATATTTTCAATCCTCAGACATTTGAAAGTATCTAAATTCTGCCGTTCAGTGAGATTTTGTTGTAGAGTCCTGAGAGACAGCAGAGACTAGTCCATCGACATGCAAGCCTTCTATCATAGAAAGCAATCTTTTCTCTCTCTCTCTCCTCTCTCTCTCTCTCTCTCTCTCACACACACACACACACACACACACACACACACACACTTTATCCTATACATAAGCAAAGAAAATGAGTCTTGACACTTGGAATACGAAACTAAATCAAAGGTGAAATAATTCATTAAGGCAATTTTCAATAAGGAATGTAAGAAGTCATTTGTATAATACTCGAATATTGCATTACTTTCCTGAGATTCCTGTGCTATTCTCTCCGACGGTTAAAGGAGTATTTTATGTTCGCTCCCTGTAATGGCGTCACACGCAATGGTTGGAGTTCATTGTAGATGAACTTATAAATCAGTCTAAATAAGCGTAAGTCTTCTTTTGAATTTTGATGAAAAGTCATTCTTTCAATAAAGATTTACGGCCATCTACGAAAATGAAACATATTTATACGGTTGTACCGTTTCTTCTCTGTATTTACGGCTAAGAATGTGAATACACACACATTAACGTAAAGGATATTCGTTGAAAGCCATCCAAGTTAGTCGTTTCGGAATTTTGTTGATGGCTATATGAATACCTCTCTCTCTCTCCTCTCTCTCTCTCTCTCTCTCTCTCTCTCTCACACAGATTAAATAATTTTGTTTAAAGGGTTGGGGACAGTAATATTGTTTAAAGGGTTGGGGACAGTTGAAATAAGGAAGTAAACCCGTACAGGATGCTGTTTAAACTAACTATTCAGACTCACACACTGTATCTCACCGCGCGCGCGCACGCACACACACACACATGTATGTACGTTAGTCATACTCTTCAGAGTGCATATTTAAAATCATAACTACATATAAAAAACTTAGAAAGTATTTCGCAAATAAATGTATGTGTATGTATGTGTGTGTGTGTGTGGATAGAGAGAGAGAGAGAGAGAGAGAGAGAGAGAGAGAGAGAGAGAGAGAGAGCGCTCTATGCGATCTGCTACATCCCCTTTACCCGGTAGTGTTGTGACCGTGGTGCGTCTGGCAGTTCCCCTTTAAGATAGGCCGCTCAACCTGCCCCTTCCCCACTGCGCGCACATACTTACATAGATATACGCACACACACATACACATAACCTCCGATACTTCCTACTTTTGAGGCGATTTTTCCCAGACTTTATACACCAACATGGCTCATTTTCTAGGGTGACTTTAGCAAAAGGGAAATAAAGATTGTCCGTAGATTTTAGGTTCCCAAAGTCGAATCAGGGAAGGCCAACCAAGTTGCTAAGAAGGAGTTGGCAGTGAGGAGGAAGGGTGCTATGCGCCGATAAACACACACACACACACACAGAAGCTTTATAAGAAATTAATTCAAATAGAACAAAGCGCCTGCGAGAGAGGCGTAAATAAGCTGCACAAAGGGACATGTTGTCTAGACGGTTCTGCTAACAAACACAATTGGCA
>NC_061109.1:42184846-42212346 GCF_015104395.2 Macrobrachium nipponense
TACTACCACACGGAGGCTTACCATACGTAAATAGGTTGGTAGGCTCTACATTAACTGATATTCAAATTAAATTTATTCTTCATCTGTCAATAATTGTTTTCTTATTAATAATGAGTTACACGCGATTCCACTTGCATAGTTGTTAATATGTAAACGTGTGTGTGTGTGTGTATATATATATGTGTGTAGCGCGCAAGTAATTTGAAATGAAACTATAGTGCCAAATTCTTTGTTAAATACACGAAAGTAATATTACATAAAGGGCGAGAGCCAGATATTAAATCCTTTCGTTCATCTTATTTATTATATCGTTATCAAACCCTCGAAAGGTGTTGTTATTCTTTAACGCTTAATTTGTAACGAAAATTTTTCCCCGGCGTTCATTTACAGAGATTCCCTCAGTTTATTGCTTAGTTGGAAATACAGTGCTATGAGTGGAGCCTGGCTATTTCGTGTTGTGTAGCCTTACGTGAAAAAAAGAATATCCAAGGAAGAAAAGAATGGGAATGACGAGGCATTATGAGACAATATACGTAGATAGCGCAGATACTGTATAAGCGATGTCACGTGGCAACTTCTCACTGCTGTCATCGCCCGGCCGAGATTCCAATCTCACGGAATTAAATTATTTGATGGCTTGATTATCGAACGAGCTGTTGCTCTTGACTTACTACAGGTCTTATAGCATTCACTTGCATTGTCGATGGTATTAGGTGCTCATTGCTGTACTGACGCCAATGTGTAACAAAGAGCCGTTAAGAATGATTATTCTGAAGGTTATTTTGACGACATAACCGAGACCAGAAATTCCCTTATTTCTGTTTGCCTTAGATTAAGCTTTATATTTATAATCCATTGTGATAATACGCCGAGGCATTTAGAAATTCAGCCCCTGTATTTCCCTGCGTAATCATTAGTATCATAAGTTTATTAGCTGTGGTACATTACGAAAGACACTGGTCTAACGAAAACAAGAAATAATTCTTAACCTGCCACATTCTCGGCATCCACTTATCAATATTTCTGTGTTGAAAATTATATATTTCTCACCAATTACAAAGTAGTCATTTATTTACAATTTCGTTTACAAATTAAGCACTAGAAGAAATACCATTCGAGGGTATAATAGTGATGCAAACATGTGCTTCTCGACGTGCGGAAGTTGAATGAAAGAAAGGGCTTCACTTTTTCCACTTGCTTAGCTTTCGAATGCTAAATCCTACGACAGATGGAAAATGGATTTCTGCCAGTTTAGTTACCGATGCTGTTAATTTCGCCTACTGTCCCTCCCCTCTTGTCGCGTGCACAGCGGAGCAAACTAATACTAAAACCGTGATGACTTTCTTAAGACTGAACTCCGAAATGAGACACTTCTGACACATAGGAGCGGCGTCTAAATGACCCTTGGGGACGATTCAGGGTCATCCTCTCATGGATCTCTGCCTCCTGCTTCTGCTCAGACATCGTGAAAGCAGACTTTTAAATTATGGCTATGAACAATCTCATGTAGGAGTCTCATTATATCTCGTAATTTTTTTCGGAATAAAATTGAGTAGAAATGGTCACTACATTATACCAAGGAACTTGATTCATGTATAATGTTGAATACCTAGATGATTATAACGTTTGATATTAACAGTCTCGCAATGACTGAAAGAATAAATCTTTTTATGCTTCATCATCAGTTACACTACTAAACAAAATTGCACATAAGACGAAGACAAAGTCAGTAACTGATGATAATTATTGAAATAATAATACTGAAAAGTTTTTATGGTGTAGGTACTCACCTGGATATATTCATATATTCCTGGCTATATAGTAATATACTTATAACACACTTGTCCACATGCAATGATCTATGTGTATACATATGATTTAATTATTTTACAAGGCACACGCGTTCTTCCACCCAGTAGTCCCAAACAATCTGTCCCACGGCCGTTTTGGGCCTGGCTTTCACGCGTAAAATGTAAGTCTTCATGGCGGATATTTTGATAAAAATTCCAGCTTTAAGGACGTAATTTCCAGGGGAAATTTGTGCTCAGAACACCTTAACTTTTGTGCTCACTAAAATTACTATCTTTTTTCCCTATCTCTTTTCTGTCTTTAAAGAAACTATATGACGCTAGATTCAGTCAATACCAGTAAATCAGATCAACACGTGATATTATGAACGTTTTTTTATAGGTTTCGACAGTCCAGTCACTACAATATTTATTAATCTTTCTACGTAACTATTATTCCTATTAGTATTTCAATCTCTTCTCTTTCTTTCGTTCTTCTACTTCTGAATTTTCAGGAAGCTTATTGGCAACACCAATCAATTGTTTATGACCCTCGTAGTTTCCCAAAACTCTCTCACTGTTTATGTCGCTCAAGGAATCTTGAAATATTTCGTCTCTAAGTTGGTTGAGGTATAACCTCTTGATTGAAATTTCCTTAACGATTAATACATCTGTCACAAACACACACACAAACACTCTCAGCCATCAAGGTTAACCATCACATTTTATAACCATTGTAGTCTGAGAGGGACGAGACAAGGGCGATTAATGAGAGATCTAACACATGCAGGTCTCCCTTTATTGATTAATTGTGTAGAAAGGAATGGGTATTCGGCGAGGCAAGGTACGGATTACCCCTTAATTCCCTTTCCACTGCAGTATTAATCACCTCCCCTAATGCCAGACTCGATAGTTGTTGTCTGCATGACTCAAGTGCCGCTACGATATCACTCCCAGTGTCAGTCGGTCTGGAGACACTGGCACCCGACTTTCCTTCTTAGTTTTTGCTGCTAAAAGAAAAGTGAGTTTGAGAATCACTCGTCATTGTCCCCACAAACAAATGCACGTCCATTTCGCCCCACAGTTCTCCTGTTTCTGGGTCCGATGTCAAACTTCAGACGGCGGTTGCTTTACGCTGTCAGTAATCCCATAACGTTGTCCTTAAAAGCACGATAACACTAAAATAACCTGTTGTTTCTTTACGTAGTAGTTGACAAACACCGCAGATGCAATTCAAATATTTACCTCATTCTAAGTAATTGCAAATAAATGTTTTCAGTAAAGCCACACACACTTCCATTTTCGAATTCTGCCAAAAAGGAAGACTTGCAAAATAACCGTCAAAATGACATCACTCAAGAGAAAAGAATTGTTCTCCGAATCACACAAACACAACTCCGTCCAGAAATCTTGGACGTAAGACGCATATCTCGAATCGATGAATACAGTTCCTTACTGCGTGTCTTGCGAAATTTCCATTTCTATTTCATCGTTGCTGAAGCCGCAGTAGTTCTCCTTTGTTAAAGAAATCCAAAGAACTTTTGCTGCTGTTGATTTCAAGAACTTGGACACTTAACACTAGTAGCGGTGTCCGAAACTCTTAACTTTACGAACAAACATAAATATTATCAAAATTTCTATATCAAATACGGCACGAAAACACATCTAAAATGCGATTGGTCACCGTTATTCCAAAATCACATTCACTTATTGACTGTCACTCCTATTTACAAACGGAAAAAGAGCCACACTCACTCAATGACCGTGTGAGTCGTGGAAAGTGTCTCCCCAAAGAGACCTTTCCAAAACAAATGTTTCCTCATGTGGATCTCCGAGGGAATAATTCCTTAGGAAACCGGTTCTCGAAGGTCATGAGTATTTATCCATGGAGAAGGGGGACAAGAGCAACACTAACTAACCCTCGGCACGATAATGATGGAGTCGTTTCGGAAGTACGGAGGTGGAAAGAGAGTCACAAAGACAGACAGAAGGGGTCTGGCAATCGACGAGGATCAACGGAAAGGCTTCGACGTCGGGAGGCGCAGAAGGAGGAGAAGAGAGGAGGTAGTGCGGCCTGAGCGGAGGTTGTTGGGTTAGTGTGGCTTTGCCGCTATCTAAGGGGGGCTCTCTCCCTCTCCACAACGACGGCAGCACACCCCGACCCGACGGCCGTCCACCACTACAGGTAACTCCACTAACCTTCTCTTAGGCCTCCCCTCCGTTCGTTGTCTTTGATTATTTCCTTTGTAGGTTTTTCATTTTCGTGTCATTCTTCCCCTTTGCGTTTTCAACCATTCATTATTCAGTTATCTTTTTTTTTTTCTTTATTCCATTCGCTGCCAAAGTTCAGGTGGCAACTTGCTTAATGAAACTTGTGTGTACAAGTAGAGAGAGAGAGAGAGAGAGAGAGAGAGAGAGAGAGAGAGAGGGTGCATTACTAGGAGGCAAGTGCAACACCCACAGCTCACATGTGGAGATGTCAGCGAGGCCGTGATCTTGTTAGTGGCAAGTGGATTACTAGAAAACGCGATATACACTAAGCATCGACCTCAGACCCCAGCACAGCACTTCTTTTTGCTTCTTTCGAAACGAGAAGCACTTTTCCGCCGAAGGGTCTCTCGGCTGCATTTGCAACTGGGAGACTCCCTCATCGAACACCGCACAAAATATGGCAAATGAAATATCTTCCAGTTCGTGTTTATCCTTCGCCCTAATGATACACACCGGTAGATAAATCCAAGGAGAAATGGCTGAGGAGGAGGGGGAAGAGGAGGAACGAGAGGAGAGGGTAGAGAAGGGCGAGCAGGTGGGTCCTTCCCCTCAGCGAACGTCTACACACCATCCCGTTCCACCACGAATATGACCCAGTTGATTCAAAGCTCCCCGCGCCTCGTCCTCCTCCGGGCACACACGCACACATGGGCTCCCTCTCGGACGCATATACACACATACATACGCACGCACACGCATGCACACACGCTTCCGCTCACACGTGACACAGACACGTGAGGGGAGACCGCGGGGAACCGCTAGCACGTGGCTCCTTTGGTTCTTATACACAGATCTCTCTCTCTCTCTCTCTCTCTCTCTCCTCTCTCTCTCTCTCTCTCGTCGATACTTAGCTTAGATAACATTTCCATTTTCTTGTTTAGATTACATCTATAAAATACGAATGCTATTGTAGCTGATTATACGTCTCCACACTATACTGGTTCGAACGTTCGCGGCATTACCTATTTTTTTCTAATAATTCCATTTACTCTGTCACTCCTTTTGTATCAAATCTGTGTCAAGTGTATTGACCAAGAAAACAGCATCAAAAAATCCAATAATCGTTGTAGAAGTAAGCAACTAACAGAAGCGCCACTACTTGCTCTCTTTCTCTTATTTTCCTTCCGTCCATCTTCCAGAGGTAAGGAAAGAGAGCGACCACTGGGTGAGAGAGAGAGAGAGAGAGAGAGAGAGAGAGAGAGAGAGAGAGAGAGAGAGAGAGAGAGATGGGCTGCTCAAGGCCAAGGTTTCTTGACGGAGGAAAAGGAGCTTTCCTAACTCTCGGAGGAAATGTACAGGAAGGATTAGGAAACACCAGATTGCATTGCGCATTTCGGCATCTCGGGCCTAGCTTGAATAAATGAAGCACAACTTAAAACTTTAGCAGTGACTTTATCAAAGAAGTAACTACTTAATTTATAATTCACCAAACAAATTTAATTATAAACTTCTCAGACAGGAGAGAGAGAAACAAAAAATAGAAAAGGTAGCAATGGAATCAACTGAAGAGGAAAATGATATCAGTTGTATACAATAGAGGTAGTGCTTGGGGAAATAACAGGTTAAGGGTAAAACCTAAATTAAAAACCGGTATATGCATCTGTCCTTAAACGTTTGATAAAGGCGCTGAACTGAGCATAAAGATGTAGAAAATAAATCAATTATTTGCTTATTCACTATTATGCTCAACCAGAATAAAAAAATCATACAGTTATGCTTTGGATTATAGACATATGAAAATTAAAGAAAAATAACTGTATGAAGAGTAGAACCTTTGACGAAACAAGAAGCCAGGCAGCTACACAGATTATAGGTAAAATATACCTTGAAAATTTGCTCGGGATATTACAAAGCACAAGAGTTTCTCACTCCTGACATTAACTACTTTTCCTTGCTGTTATGTACTTTATTCTTCCTAAGGGGTCAAATCTTTCACTTATGTCTGTGGCTCAAAGTTATTTGGTAATTTCTGAGGCCTTTTTTTTCATTTTCACAGTAATTTTATGCCGAAAAATGATCTACTGGCATTCATTCACAGTGAAATGTTCTAGCAACAAGCTGCTTATCAAACGTAGCAGTTCAGTCGCAATGATCAAAGTGTGATGTCTTCCCTTTTATGATTTTAATTTATATATTGATTGATGGCTTAAATCATGTCGTTAAATGACTCTACAAGACCTGGAAGTAAGAGCAAATCAGTGGCTTCTTTTAAACATCACCTGTATTAAATCAATTTGTCTATAAAATTTTAAAACAACATTTATGTTCCTCAGTGTTTAATCTTAGTGACCAACTTGTATAATCATATAGTGACAATAGCAGATCTAGACGTGACCTTTACCTGCATTAGCGTAATAACAGATATTGACAAGACACCTGTCTCAATAACAGATATTGTACCAACTTCCTCGGATGCAGGGTGTACACGCGAGCCTCCGCATCCTCACAGCTACTGAGTGGACAACAGCTTTGATTAATCTTTTAAGCCATGTATTTGTAAGTGTGAAATTCGGTCCCCTCCTTTCTGTTTCTTGGGGGTTGGGGGTTGGTTTAAACGACCTTCTCTTGTATTGGCTGTCCTCGAATTTATTGCCGATCTGCCCCATCTCGATCGCGTCACCAAAAAGAAGTCAAGGGCAGTAAAGATGACCTACAGTGTAACACCACTTGTGTCTTCTTATACAGTCACATTCATCATCAATATTGCACGAATTCAAGATTATAAATATGTAATTGTTTCTCTTCAAATGCGTTCTTCCATCCCAACTTTCAGTCAACATCAAAGTTAAATTTTCGTACAGCCTTTGGCTTCTTCTCGTTAGCAGAAACTTTCCAAGCCCATTATCACTAACACCTTGTCTACATTGTGTCTAAAAATTATTCTGTAATCGAATAAAGAGTGTTATTAATGTTAGAAACGAAATCCTATTGCGAAGACTTACAATAGTCTCTCTCTCTCTCTCTCCTCTCTCTCTCTCTCTCTCTCTGTGTGTGTGTGTGTGTGTGTGTGTGCGAGAGAGAGAGAGAGAGAGTATCCATAGAGTACGCATAAAAGAAAAACTTTTCTTGTACGAACCACTGGTCACGTGGGTTAGGCAAATGTGTGTGTGCGTGTGTGTGGAGGCATGACCTGGTGACGTGTTTACCCTCTTTGCACGCAATCAATACACTTGTCAGGCACTCACTTACCGTGTCATGCACTGCTGGATGTTTCCATTGTCATGAAATGCACTTTTAATGCAACTTTCTTCTCCTCTGCCACTTCCAGACTTCTCTGATCTCGCTTTCTTTGGCTATAAGGACAAGATATTTATCTATACTGTTTTCTGCCTGTTTTCACTAAGAGAGATGGAGCCTGTATGTAAATGGATGGACATATATGCACATGACAAGATACAATCAATCTCAGTAGCAAAATCACTAAAGATGTCTATTTTGGTTTCGTTTCCGTTGCTATGCAGTTATAAACGAAGAATTTTAAAGGGGCAACATCAAGACCTGGGGTGTTTTTCTTGCTTAGAATGGGGGTTATCTACTGCAGCATCAGATTTTGTAGCATTAAACATACGCGAGAGTTTGTTTTAGAGAACATAGTCTTAACCAGTGCTGAACTAAACTGGTTCTGCTTCAAAATGTAACACTTTTCTCTAAGCCGCAAAAAGAACAAGTTTTGTAATTGTTCCGGAATTTGGCGGTGATGGTAATCTGATATAGAGAGAGAATACTGAGTAACGTTACACAATGTAAATAGGATTGGTATTTTTTATTAACGTACAAACCAAAGAATAAAAGGGCTCATTGCTTACATTTCCTACTGGCAGTGAGGCTTAGTAAGTAAGAGACGGTGAGTCATACTTTTTATTATCCCGAAAACGAAAAGGGGCTCTTAGCTTGTTACATTCTTATTATCACAACTTCCCTCTGATATTGGCCTAATGAGACTGAACAGACGCAAGACAGGAACACCGAGCCTCCAGTCGATAGACCAGCATATTTAATGGATGAGCCGAGAACCAACGTGAGAAAGTAACTATAATCTCTGAGGTGTTTCGTCAGTTACAACTCAAAAGGAAATCAATGACTACATAAATTACCGGGTTTTGGCTCCCACCATTCCTTACCCTCCTGAAAACCCTTTTTACGTGCCCCCCCGCCCCTCGATCGCCCAAGCCCAACACACCAAAATTACCGTTTATCTGATTGCAAATCTGAATAATGAAAAACGTAAGACAATCAGATGCATTCGCAATTAACTGAAAATGTGTTCAGGATTTCTCTCCAAAGGAGTAGTAAGACATGAAGGATTACGTAGAACATTCAGAGACAGATGATTCAATTCTGCTTGCTGCAGAATGAACTTAAAATACCAGCGTGCCTGCGTTAGTGGATGTTAGGACACACGCCTCAAGGACAAACAAGCCCCAAAAAAAGGCCTAATAAACGGTAAGAATCTTAGATGAGGCATTCCACCACGGGCGTCAGAAACAACGTGGGCCTAAGAAGTTGCTTTGCATTGCTGGACTAGACTATGACGAGACGACAGATAAACGTTTTCTATAGCAATAATAATAATACACATAACAATTTATGAATATCTCATAATTGCAGGAGTCACAAAATGTTGAAAATCCAGTTATATGATGGTATATTGCATACACACACACACACACGCACCCACATATATATATATATATATATATATATATATATATATATATATATATATATATATATATATATAATTATATATATATATATGGCGGCTACTTGTAAATCTTAGCTTTATGATAAATAATATTGCCAATACCAGGAAAAACATTATTGAACGAGCTTTCGAGATATAAAACCTCATCATCATCAGGCTGAAAAATTGACAAGGATGAGAAATCACTAAAATTACAATAAAATGAATTGTCTAACTAAAATCTTCAGTAAAAACAAGAAATCGTTTTATTTCTTGTTTTTACTGAAGATTTTAGTAAGACAATTCTTTTTATTGTAATTTAAGTGGTTTCTCATCCTTGTCAGTTTTTCATCCTGATGATGAGGTTTTATACCTCGAAACTCGTTAGATAAAGAATGTTCTTCCTGGTCTCGGCAATATTATTTGTCATTAAACTCCTCTCTCTCTCTCTCTCTCTCTCTCTCTCTATATATATATATATATATATATATATATATATATATATATATATATATATATGTATATATATATATATATATATATATATATATATATATATATATATATATATATATATATATATATATATTGTAGATATAAACTGTGAATTATGTATGGGTCGCGGTAGGCGATGGATGAGAGAGAGAGAGAGAGAGAGAGAGAGAGAGAGAGAGAGAGAGAGAAGAGAGAGAGAGAGAGAGAGAGAGAAGAGAGATGTATGTACCATCAGGGAGGGCTCCGGCAAGGTGGTCCTCACCTAGCAAGATGAATCCATTCATCATATATTCATCGAATATTCTCTCTCTCTCTCTCTCTCTCGCCTTCTCTCTGCTCTCTCTCTCTCTCTTATCAGCAGCAGTTTTGTAGCAAGTACTCCTCGGGTCGTTCCGCTTGGCGAACAGAGAGCAAACCGAAAGGACGTCGATTATCTCTCTAAATAAACTAGCATGTGACTCGAATCGAAAAGTGGTATTTGAAAACGGCATTCCTTCATTGTTTCTGACTCTCATTCTCTCCTCTTCATTTATTCGCGAATTGGATAATCTGGAAATCAAATGTCTTCTACTTAAAACACAATTTTCATTTTCGAAACTAGCTAGGATTATGACATTTCATTTTATGTTCGGCTTAAATATTTTTACTTGTGGCCGCCGGTGGTCCATGCATATACTTCCAAAGAATGTCGGATGGAACAGTTTGTTATTTATTAGGCAAAATTCTCTTTTTTATGGTCTTCTGTGTCGTTGCAATAGAAAAAACTCGATGACGATTGTATATGTGTGTTTTTAAAACAGAAAGGCGGAGGATGGGATAAATATCAAATATATAATATTCTGATATTTACAAGTACATATAATATTCTGATATGAAAGAATACGAAATTTAAACGCAATCGTCACGTAATCTTGAAATTAAAAAGGCATTTACTGCCTTCACTATAGTTTTAAAACAATATAGAATATTTCTCCCCACCAAGATCTTTATTGACACCCAGAGGCTCCCGACTGATCATTATTTAGGAAGGGGCTAATTAACTTATTAACCTTATTACAGCAACAGGCTCGAGGATCATCATAATTATTTCCCCAAATGTCACCAGTATTGCAGATGTGGCCCTTGAAGTGTGCTGGAGGGCAAGTCAAGCTCGGGTGGTCGCTATTTTTTTTTTCTAATATAATTTGAAGGAAGTATCCCGATGTTTATAGAAGTAATTTCTGTTCAGAAAATGTAACGTAAATAAGAGGACGATGCTTCGACTACTGCATACATACATACACACACACACACATAATATAAATATAATATATATATATATATATATATATATATATATATATATATATAACTATTTTACTCGTGGTTATCAGTTGTTTTAGGGCAATACTAATTCTCTGCCTTTTTAGCAAACTAATCCGATAAAGTAACCTTATATAAAATCTATATTGAATATGATCATCGAGTCGACGACAATGGCATGAAAAAGCTGACACTGACTCTTCGTATGTTTTCAGTACTCTTATTTCTCTTTTACCCTTGCATATAATTCTCTCTCTCTCTCTCTCTCTCTCTCTCTCTCTCTCTCTCTCTCTCTCGCGGATGCTCTTTACATTCCTTTCTTAAGGCTAATGGGAAAAGATTCGTAAGTGGTGTAATATCTTGTTACTCTGAGAAAATCCTCCCTTACTGGCATCATCGGCTCCTTTGTCCCGGGTGAATCGATGAGACGGTCTTTTTAACGAGCCGATAGAAAGGGCGGCTTTGAAGATTTAAATGAATAAAATACTGATTCTTAACAAAGGCGAGTGTTTTCAATACAGCAGTTCTCTTGAAGCGTCGCCTTGAAAAGTGCCGACTGAAATCGAGTTAGATTCGAGTCCTTTCTTTTCCGTTTCCTTAAGGCGCCGTTTAGTTGCCATCATTTATATTCACGTATCTGCTGCACTTTAATCAGTGTTACGATAAAATCAGATAATTTTACTTGTTCATGTTTAAGACAAGTGCGGATGGCCAGTGCCCCGCTTCTTAAAGGGCGGGAGATGGAAACACAAACAGAAACAGGAAGCGATTTTCAAACGTGGGAGCAGGAGAGAAACACCGATAGAACCACACAATCTAAGGATTGCTTTCAAGTCTTTCAGCGGAGATTGCATGACAAAGACTGCCTTTCTTTCTTCAGTACAGCCATATCATTTAATCAGTTACGAGGAACACTATTCCACTAGAAAGCAGATGCCCTCAATATTAAGCTAATTTTGCTGTTAATTTTGGAATAATTTAAAGTCATTAAACAGGGGATATGATCTCTCAATAATTAGTGCGAAAAGTCTAAAAATGGAACTGAAATGACTAAGAAAATGCATGGGAATATTGATAGACATAAAGATTACCATGATGGCCGCCGACACCGCGTGAGGCCAAGAACCTCTGAGAAATTCTGTCAATCATCTGTTTTTGCTCTATTTCCCACAAATATCCAGCCTCTCTTTTCCTAATTCTCTTCCAAGAAGGTGTGGTTTTTCAAACCCTCCCAATCGTCATTATTCCTTCCGTAATTTCTTGTATGATATCACTTGCCACTCCAGCCTCCTCCTACTCGTAAAATTTTCTGAAGAGATACATTCTCAAATCGACGAATTTTTTCTTATTTATAGTTTCATTGTTTTATCATGATTCGTGTCCACACAGCAATACAGATCGTAATAGACTAATGCGTAACCGTACTTTAATATGCAATTTCAGTCACTTTTATTTCCAGATCGTGTTCTGCCTACACTACTTTAGATTTTCCATTTTTAGCCTTACACTAAATTCCAACTCAGGAGACACTGTATTGGATATCATTGTTCCCAAATATTAGAAAGTTTCAACCTCAAAAATCCTTTCTCCATCAAATGTTATTTCATGTCTCTGTGCATACTTTGTCCTGATTACCTGCTTTTCTTAGATTTATTGTCGGTTCTATCTTTATCATGTGCATATCCTAATGTTGGCAAGGTTCCACCAGTCTCTTTCTACCTTTTCCATCCCCGATCAGCAAAGGTGAAATAATATCTCCTTGTATAGCACTCCTCTGTTTACTACAAATTCATTTGGCATGACCCTAACAACATTAACTCGACTTCGTTCATGGATTATTACAATTAGCTTTACATATTGAACAGAATGCCATTGTGACACAAGATTTTCCATGATATTGGTTTGGTCTGTAGGCTCTGTCGCAAGCCTTTGCGTAATTAGCAAAAGCCATAAGAAAAGGATTTTTTAGATTCCATACCCTTCTGCACAACATATCTCTGATACAACATTTAACCTGTGCAACGCCTCCCTTTCTAAGACTAGCTTGTTCATCTTTAATCATTTTATAAGTTTCTCTCTACATTCTATTGAGGATGTTTTCTGTATATTTTTATTTCAATCAACGCGACTGCAACGCCTCGTTTCCTCATCACACACTGCTAAATAGTCAAGTTCGTATACGAATAATCTTTTCAGTGATACAGATTCCGCTTAAAATCTGTGAAGAGTTCCAGAGTCTCACAGAAGCAAGGACGACATTTGAAAACAGCACATTCCAAACACACACAAAACAGGGCACCAACTTTACCTTATTTGATTTCTGATAAGAATAAACGTTCTTTAACCATGATTATTATAAATTCATAGTTTAGACATTTTACTTTTATCAGTCACACATGCGGCATTCCAAGGTTTCAGAGTGAAATTAGTTCGATTTGCATTGCCCTCTGCCTCTGCGCGAAAAATTTATTCATATTATATAATCTCGTATGCGCGCTTAAACAACTGACTTCCTTGGGGATTCCATTAACATTTGCGTCAAGGAAATCGATTAAAAACTCTCTCTCTCTCTCTCTCTCTCTCTCTCTCTCTCTCTCTCTCTCTCTCTCTCATCTATATATATATATATATATATATATATACTTAAAAATCGCAGTAGATGCACGTGTCTTCATTGAATAAGCGAATACCACAGGAAAATGACAGGCAGAAATCTAAGCGCTTTCGTTTTTATTAAGACATCGTTCCTTGACGATGTCTTAATAAAGACGAAAGCACTTGGATTTGCTGTGGTATTCGCATATATGTATATATATATATATATATATATATATATATATATATATATATATATATATATATATGTGTGTGTGTGTGTGTGTGTGTGTGTGTATAATATATACATATGTGTGTGTGCGCGCGTAAGTGTATGTGTTATGCGTGTAGGTGCGCATGTATGATATGTACTAATATTTGTATAGGCTGTCGCAAAAAAGGTCAAAGTTATCTACGGAATTAATAGTCATAAATATATTAATAACAAAAGAATAAATAAATAAAACGAGCACTAAGCGTCCACATCACTTTGGGGATGGTCGTGACCTTTTCCTTTCCAGTAGCCCCTTGAATAATGGGTTTTTATTTGCTGCAAATGCCCGTAGGAAAAACAACATCACAGCCAACACTTATTGATCAGTTGCAGTCAAATGTCGTCAGCCATAACTCAATGTATGTATGATACGCGGACCGCACAGCTGTGCTCTTGACAGCCTCTGATGAGCCAGTGACGAGTGTATCGTCATTTCATGAGATAATAAATGAGAACTCACAAGCACGAAATATTTTGATCGTCTTGTGGACTTTGAAGGCGAACGCGTGATGCTTACTATGTAGTGTTGTTTCTAAGTAAGCGACCGAATCATTCATATTTCCTAATATTTCCGTTAAAATTCTATAAGAAGAGCAACAAATTTCTTAAGCGATGTTAAATATTAAGCTGGAAAGTCTCCGCCAGCTTATGTCAAACAGCGCTTGAAAAGTGCATAAATTAAAAGCACGAATTCGTAATAGGTATCCGGCACCGTTTCCATCACGACGACATTTATGCAAACATCCGGTAACAACGGAAGTAAAAGGTCAATAATGAGTTACTCCCAGCATGCGGGCTGGAATGCTCTGCAATCAATACAGTAATATCTTATAGCGTCATACACATCAAGGAGCTTCCGCTATGCACGCTGGAGAGTTCATAATATTCGAACACAGATTTTGTTTTGTTTTTACTTGTTTAAAAAAAGGAACAAAGACATCATTCATGCTGGTAACCAAGAAATCCTGACGGGGAGAATCGCGTCAGCTCATCCCAATATTACACAGCGGGACCAGGTCACTGAACCTTCATATCATCATCGACCACGCTATGGGAAAGGGTCTGATGACCTCTTCACTCCCGCCTTTGTCACAGCCGCTGTAAAGGGGATGGGAGGAAAGAACTTCAACTCCGGCTACTTCCATAGATTCTACTGCTCTTATGTCATGGTGCTTTGAAAGAACTAAGCAATTTTCCATATAAGAAATCTTTAAGAACGTGAGGTCACTTTTTACTTTTTATTTCTCCATTATATGTTATACAGGGACCGGCACAAGGTTTTCCTTCTGAAATGGAATACGCACCAAAAATTCAAATTATCAGAAGAGTTCATGAAAAAATCAGTGACGTTTTCGGTGTATTTCCAACATTTAGTTCGTGTTGTACAAAGCCGGTTCGACGACTGCTGAATAATCTGGGAGCAAGAGACTGCTTCTCAAATTTTAAGCACCTGACAAGCTTTTAAGTTCGGAACTCTTAAAAAACTATTACCATCTCCTCTGCGCCAACGTAAATCATGAAGATTCCACAAGAGACAACATAGCTAAAAAGAGACATAAGATTGCGGTACAAATGCGCACTCGCGCACATACGAGCACTGACACACCAGGGAAAAAGTAATGGGCAACAGAGAAAACTTTGAGGCTATTGGAAGTTGAGCTTTCGTGACTCGGGAGTCGTGGAACTGGCTTTTCCTATAAGGTCATTTTCCATGCAAAACATCTTTCATTAGTCTGAATCAACATTGTTGATGAGTTTACCCGTTTCGGTATGAATCACGAATATGTCGTTCTGTTGACTTCTATACTCGGTTGTTATCCCTTGGCAATGTTAAAATACTCCGCATGTTTTACGGCATTTTAAAATTATATATATATATATATATATATATATATATATATATATATATATATATATATATCTATATATATATCTATATCTATATCATATATATATATATATATATATATATATATATATATATATATATATCATATATATATACATATATATATATGTATATATATGTATATATATATATATATATTATATATATATATATATATATATATATATATATATATAGGGTGTCTGTGTGTGTGCTCATGTAGTTTTGTCAAACAAAAATTTATCAGCGGAACATTGTTACTTTAAAAGATTCTTACTGTGTGCAGAGTTGAAGCATTTTTTTTTTTTTTTTGTAAACCCGACGGCAATACAAAACATGGGTATAATATCTCTCTAAGGATGAAAACAGTGTTTCATACGTTTACAAAACATGTGTGACTGATGAGGTTTTTTATGCAACATCATTAGAGAAAATAAATCTTCTGCACGTAAACATAATTTTCACTGTTGGAGTTCGACTTAATATAATCAGTCGCACATGATTGGCAACTGATCATCATTTACACATGAGTATTTATGTACGCAAATGCAGTAAGGCTGTAAAGAATTAACAACAGCAGCAACGATATTAACAACAATAATAGTATCAGCACGTCTTCAATTCCGTTATACTCCCTGCTACTTTCCTTTGCATGCAAGATACAGTGTGACCTCGGATTTTTCGGCATTGGTGAGCCCTCAGTAAAATCACGGGTGAAATAAAGAGAAGCATCTTGCTCTATTGACATTCCGGGCGTAGGCTTCAATATGGCATTGTTAAATTAAAAGTCAAGGTTTCATTCACGTCCCTTAGCAAGACAAATATTTGTTGGTCCATCGTGGGGTTGAATTGGCTCCCAAACTCTCCAACTCTCTCCCTCTTCTTACAGTTTACTAGCCTCCTTTTTCCATTCTCTCTCTCTCTCTCTCTCTCTCTCTCTCTCTCTCTCTCTCTCTCTCTCTCCTTGGGCGTTCCTCCTATTGGGCCTTCTACATCACATACTTCGATCGCCCCGCCGCACGTGTTGAGAGTAGGCAAGCCACGCTGGCGTGTGGCCGTTGAATTCTTATGAAAATCCCATAAACATGCTGCAAATTGCCTCCAGATGATTCTTGTGCGACTTGAGTGATCACTTGTTCCATGTAACGAACACGTAGAGGGAATAAATGTACTTATCTAAGTTACCAAGTCACACGTGACACTTCAAACGACATCACTTGCGCGCGGGCGCCCTCGGGTCGCGTGACTTGCCTGCTACCACCCATCCACCCTCTCTCTCTCCTCTCTCTCTCTCTCTCTCTCTCTCTCTGTCGTGCGCCTCACTGTAAATCTGTTTACAGTTTTTTAACTGTGGAAGCCGGTAGGTTTGTTGCCGATGATTAGGCATATTACAGAACTAGACAGAGGTCACAATAAGAAAAGAAGAGGAAATGAGAGATGACGACACGACGTTGTCTTTGACCAAGATGTTTACTGATATCGGCTGCTGAAATCCCTCAGAGTGACGACAGGCATATTCCCTTTTGACGTTCTGTTTTCCCTCTCACGTGAGGGTTAACCAAGGTCACGTGAGTTCGACCGCGCATGACGTCACTGGCGAGTCGGGATTGACCTTGTTTCGAGTGCCGTTGAAGACTGGGAAGTAAATATCTGGATGAGCGTCCGATGCTGCTTCAGTCTTAAACCGCCGATGCCTGTGTTAATTGTAAAAGCAATAGATACACCCTGGGCTAACTAAGAGAGAGAGAGAGAGAGAGAGAGAGAGAGAGAGAGAGAGAGAGAGAGAGAGAGAGAGGAAACTAATGCTTGCTTATTTACTCAACTGAACATTGAAAAAATGAAAATCTTCAGGAAAAAAAATAAAGGAAATTTGAATGTTTATGAGACAACATTAGTTTCGTGGCATTTAATTGGTTCATTTTTCCTTCGATCTTGTCTTGTCAAGGAAGAGGGTAAGGCGGACCAGAGAGAAAAATAAGAGACAAGAAAATTTTTCAAACGGCGAAAGACGGATAAACATTCCTACTGGATGACGGCCACAGTTTAGCATTTTAATCCTGCCTTGCAAAACGGAGAGTTAAGAGGCGATGAATCACAGCGATAGGCTTCAAGGTCACCGACTAATTCAGTCGAAGAAAGAGTGAGCGCAATAAAATTGAGGCACGTGGGAAACAGCCACTTAACGCAACCTGGAAACATGTAGTGGGATGTTACTCATAGATTATTAATAGAGAGAAGGGGCGATAGCGACTCTGATGCCATCAGGATCACGATGTTACAACATATTCT
Source organism: Macrobrachium nipponense (assembly GCF_015104395.2). Taxonomy (NCBI): domain Eukaryota; kingdom Metazoa; phylum Arthropoda; class Malacostraca; order Decapoda; family Palaemonidae; genus Macrobrachium; species Macrobrachium nipponense. The sequence goes on from NC_061109.1 coordinate 42,202,432, forward strand.
TTTGGAAAGAGGATTGGTAGTTTTGCGTCCAAAGAATATGGCAGGTAAAGACTGCAATTACTGCTAGCGTTGCCTTTGCTTCTACGCGACGATCTTTTAATACTGTATTCAGTGGCTAAATAGGTAGGAAAACTGAATAAGCAAACAAGCAAAGGCAACTTGAGTGAGTGAGAATATAATCCCAAAATACTTTCGAATGAAAAGAAAACCCTCTGGATGAGAAACAAAAATGATATCGCAATGATACTGGAATACTGACTTTCCAAGCGAGTGTTGCTGCTGCTGAGTTTTGATGTGGAGGAAACGAAACGAAACGAAACGAAGCGAAACGAAACGAAACAGTACAGCTGAATGATGCAAACTGCACAAGGAGGCCAAGCAGGTAGCTTGAAGAAGCTCTTTAGATGCAGTCAAAGAAAAAGCAAGCGACTGCCTCGCAACTCACGTGTAGGGTATGACGTCAAACAGCCCAGTTTGACCTTCGGTATTGGCATAGACCTACAAGAAAACAGCTCTGTTTGATTCTTAACCCCTCAACAACAACAAAACTGACTTTCTTCTTTTCTCTAGAAATATATTCCGGATTCTCTTATGGAGGTAGTTTGTTATGTTTAAGCACCTATGAATTACCACTCCACTCAAATCATTTCACACATCTGTGATTATCATCAAATGTACATAGGCAAATTGTAGTTATCGTGGGTTTCCATAAATTCCCATAATGTATTAGCCAAATGCAACGCAAAACGCGCACAGCAATTTATACCCTGGTCAGAGTCTAAGAAAACCCTTAGTAACCGCTCTTCTTGAACACATCTTTCGAGAAAACACTCTCATAGCCATCGTTGCCGAAAACCTGACGGCTGCGTAAGGACATGTGCCCTCAGTTGCCCCTTTTTATGCAAAACTTGTTAATCGAGAACAAAAATAAATAAAATGGAAATAGACTGTCGGATAAAACCTAGTAAAGTTTCAAAAACACAAAAAAAAAAAATTAAAAATACAGCGTTATTATTAATTGATTCTTCATATGAAAAGGTTCAAGGTTGACGAGACAATGACATTTTTTTCTGCTTTTCATAAAAAAGTGATTATTGGCGAGTAATTACTGCGATGTAAAAAAAATCGCAATAAATCAAAGAGTGGAACACACGCTCATAATTAGTCAATCGGGTTATTATATCGAATTTAATTATAGTCATTATCTCACGTTAGGAAGGTGCACAAAGGTTGTTTATCTATGCGTGCCTGTTCGACCATATTAGGTGAGGGTTAACAATCAGCAGTTAGAGAAGAAAACTTTTGTGCGTAAACTGACCATTTGCATCAGTTTTATCAACATTTTCCATTGGTGTATTAACAGAGTAATAATTAATGAATTTGAATAAAATACAGAAAAATTGAGAGAGAGAGAGAGAGAGAGAGAGAGAGAGAGAGAGAGAGAGAGAGAGAGAGAGAGAGAGAAATCAAGATCCCACCTTCACGTCCCTGACAGGGAAAGCAAACAGGCCTCTTCACTCTTTGGTATTGGAAAACAGCGTAAACGTGTATCCATTAACGATCGCCATCTTATCAAAAGATCTCTCGCTACTGAATGCCTGAAAGCCATTATTGTTCGATGGAGGATGTTTGCTAAGCTTCGCAGTAACTCCAAAGTGTAATTTGATATCGCATTGCCCAATGGTGAAGGATGTATAGCATTTGCTAATGGAGAATGACATTTCACATTGTGCACACGGGTCAGCTATAGGACCAAGCTAATGCCTTAGAGAGAGAGAGAGAGAGAGAGAGAGAGAGAGAGAGAGAGAGAGAGAGAGAGAGAGAGAGTAACACCTGTTTTGTTGCATTATAAAGATACCATTCATACAGAGGGAAGAAAACCCAATCAGTGACTCGGAAGTTCTCTTTACAGAATATTTTTTTTTTATTTAGACATTAACGTCACCTGGTAATCACACAACGTGTGGACTATTGAGTCGTGACTACTTGTAACACGTGAGAATATTAGCAGCAAAAGGAACATGGTCTAGTTTTCGATTGAGAATGTTGTAGGAGATTCTACCTGAGAACAAGCGGCATTCATCAACTAGGTTTATCTATTGAGGCCTGGCGTTAATCGGTCTAGATATTCTTATAAGAACATGGGTGTAAAAAAAATAAACGTATATTCTCACCCAACTGTGTACAACTGAAATAGGTTTATGTAGGCTTCGCTCATCCTCAATAACAAATGAATGAATAACAACGACAGAGCTCAGATCCTGCAGATCTGCTGCTTGTCCATTCGAGATATTAGGAGGCCCTCATGTTTTGCCCAGAGCATACAAGAATAAAAGCGTTTGTAACACTAACAATGGCGACTGAAAACTGACATCAATCATACACAGTCGGTTACAAACTCCTGGGCAAACACTTTTGATAAGAACGCAGCAACGTTCTTATCACTAGACCGAGACCGTGATTCGTCAGCATTGTTTCAATGTAGTTGTGTTTGAAATCAAGCGATAAATTAACTCGTGTTATGTAAGGTTGCTGATTATTGCAGTTTGCATGATATCAAGTTAAAAGCACAATAAGCAACTAGATTTGAAAGGCAAAAGAGAGCGCGTTAATTATATAAGTCCAATAAACGATATGTATCTCATATTGAATTAATCTTAAATTTCAAGTTCAGTTCTTGTAACATCGTCTCTCAAAGAAGCAGGTTATAGTATTCATAAAATTTAGACGATACCGATACTATGGCACTGAAATAATTGCGCTACATGACAAAGATTAAATCATAATTTACTCTAGTGGCTAAGATTGTGCTATGTCCAAAATCAGTACGGATCAGACCCTGGGGAAGACAAGTGTCACCCATAAAAACCGAATTCATGTACACGTTTCCCAAAAGGTACCGTCTGAGAGAAAAAAGAACCTAAGTGTGAATAATGTGACAATGACTCCTAGACCGACGGAAAGGAAAGCATCGTCAGAGAGGTTTAAGACTTAGTAATATCGGTAACCTTGCAACCCAGTTTGACTAAGAAGACTCCCTATGCTTGGGGACTCGTTGAACTCTGCATATGCAATGTTGAAAGGTTTATTCCTGGTATGGTCAGTCTTGGTACCCTGTTAGGAGAGGAGCTGACGCTGGCGAAATTATCGTTGTTGTGAGGCTTCTTAAAGCTATAACCCACTAAAGCCTCAACACACAATTCCTTTCTAACAGGTTCATTCGCTTCATTAGCTCCATCAAAATTCAGCGGCATTCAAGATTTCTCGTAATCTACCCGAAATAGAACCCCAGTACAACTTTCTCGTGTCCGTACGCCCTTCTTCATTTTTGGCAGAATTGAGTGCTGAATTTTGTTTTGGGAAATTTATTCTTAGTAATAAACAATATAGTTATGGATTATAAACGTTGTAAAGGCTCAGTAAACAAAGAAAAATCGAGTACCAGGGAAGTTCTTAGGAGACAATTTTAGACTGATTATGCTGCTCAGTATCTCGAACACGCTCATCAGTTTTTAAAGGTTAAATGCTCGGGCCACATAGAGCAGCAATGTGTTGTGTTATTGTTCTATTATTTAAATGGGATGACTAAATCGACAAATCTTAGTACATAAGTGTACTATATTCTGAACATTTATTTTTAATAGTTCTGAAAATGGGTGATTAAGATTACGATACTGTTTTCATATTCATAAATAACGGATAAAATCTATGTTTGCAAATATTTCTGGAAATACTTTTTTTTTTTAAGCAAAACTAGAGTATAGCTGCGTAAATGTTACAATTTCCGGACCCACAACGTTCAACATGGTGAATGGAATTCCAACCGAAATTTCATAGTGTCAGTGATAATCCCGTTACTCTTTCTTTCCTCTTAACACCACCAATCCCTCTCCCACGTCTCCCCTTCCCTCAACCCCTTTCCTCTTTCAGAAGTTCATGCCAAAACTCATCCCCCAATCAACAGATCGTCACACTTTAGGTAGGCATAACAACTGTGATACTTTGCAAATTACTGGCAAAATATAAAAATACTGCGTATCGTGATTAACGAATTTAGACACCATATATTTTGAAATACGCAGAAAAGGAGTAAGATGGAAGGGAGAGAGAGAGAGAGAGAGAGAGAGAGAGAGAGAGAGAGAGAGAGAGAGAGAGAGAGAGAGAGAGAGAGAGAGAGCTTTTACGTGGAACAGAGGGGAAAAGAAAAAGAAATGAGGAACATGGGGAATTTGCACTCTATTTGTATGTGTATATAATTATATATATATATATATATATATATATATATATATATATATATATATATATATATATATATATATATATATGAGCTAGAAAAGAAGGAATAAAATAAAAAGAAATGGAGAAAGTGAGCAAGGACTTTAGGGATAATCAGCTGAGCTGCAAGGAAGTAAAATTATAGAGAAAGAGTGATGAGTAAATGGATGATCTCAAGATCAAAGGATACAAATGGAGAACTACTGTCTGAAGGAAATGCAATCCTAGTCGAGGAAGTATTTTTGGTTTTGCTGAATGTGGAAGACAGTAGAGAGCCAGAGCTGAATGTAGCAAAAGTGAAGCCGAGTGTCGAAGATGCAAGAAGGGCAACTTTAAGTTTGAAGAACGTAAAAACATCCGGATTTGAAGGAGTTGAACATGTAAGAAGGGCAAAATGTAAAGACTGAAGAATGGAAAAGCACCATGGTTTGACAGGACTGCAAGTAAGATGCTGCTGCATGGTGATAAAAGCATCATTGAGCGGCTGACTTGGGTGTGTAAGGTATAAATGTAACAGTGGTAGAGGAGACTCAGGAAGTAAAGGGGTATGGGTTTGTTTAGTATACTCAGTATACTAAGGAGGGTGTATAGATTTTGATTCAGGAAGTGAGACAGATGATAGAAGCACTGACAGAGGAAGAGTTGTGTTGCTTAAAGACGGGAAGAGAATATGTGACACATCTCTATGTTTTGAAAGTTATGAGAAGTTTGAAGGTACAGAGAACAAAGCCGCATGTGGCATACAGAATTGGTAGAGAGGGCATATTGGATGGCACTCGAGGTGTAAAATGTAGAAGGTAAATTGAGAATGAGGAAAAGACATTAAGACGGAATTGAGGCTCGTGAATTTATAGGTTGTGGGAGTGACTGGTTTGTTGTAATGATGGGGCTGAGGTATGGATGTGATATGGCTCTGTGGAATAATGCAAGAAGTCAGAGAAAGGTACAAAGTTGTAGGACAAGACAGGTCGTGAATCGTGAATGGAGTTCATAGTGCATTAGGTACTGAATAGGGAACTAAATATAACGGATAATAGTAACATGGAAGCAGAGGTGAATCACACAGTAGTTGAAGTAAAGAAGGTAACAAAGTGTCCTAAAATTGAGAGGAAATAGTTGCCTATTTAGCCAAGGTTGGAAAATATGACGGATTTTTGGACCAACTCTCCTTCACTGAAGATTTGGTGGTTGACTAAAATAGAAAGATAAAGGTTGAAGTTGTAGACTTGAATTTTTTAATAATAAATGTAGAGTAAGTAGTGAAATAGCGAGAAATATGAGACAGAAAATGGTGAGAATATTAGTGCGTGAGAAAGAAATGAAAAAGTTTTTGATACGGATAAAATGTACAATCCAGAAGCGGTAGGACATTGGGGGACGACTTGAACAGTGCTACTTAGATGACATAGTGGTGATCTGAGGAAAGGAAGCGCTTAGCATCCAGCGAGAGACTTCCAGATAGATAAAAGTGAACGGTCAAGAGTGTGTCCGGGGCTTTGACGCTCAGCTGGTGTACCTTCTGTGTAGGTTTATGAAGCAGCTGTATATATATATATATATATATATATATATAATATATATATATATATATATATATATATATATATATATATATATATATATATATATATATATATATTTATAAATTGAAAAGTTTTCAATGTTTGTGTTTGTTTATAAGCTATACGTCCACTTAAAGCTCTCTTTCTTACCTTAAGTGGATACTAAAGGCCACTGGAGAGTCCGAGTCACTCACCTGAAAAAGATGAAAGAAGTAACATAAGTATTTGTTATGAAAACAATAAATGCGACAAACAGTAAAACAAAATCCGACTAAATATAAAATTAATGAAAACCAATAGCATCACGAGCCCAGTTTTTCTCTCTTTGTGTGTTTGTTGTGACGTACTATACCGCCATTGTCCCTGAATAATCCCACCTAATGAGGGTCGATAAATCAGAATGGAGGTGGAAAAGCATAGTTTTTCTACTTTGTGTGTCGGGGGGGAAGGAGGTTCATAAACGAATTTGCTAAAATATATCTGAATGATTAAGTTATGTTTAAAAAAAAAATTCAATATTTCCATCTCGCAATGCAGTGAAAATTTGCTTGACGCACTGAAACAAAATAATAGCGACATATATGCACTTACTTATACGCAATTGAATATTCACGTATGTTTTTCGGTCAGTGTGATCAGTGATGAACATAATACAGAACTCGCAAATGTCAGTAGCAAATATCAAACGAACATTTAGGGAAACCCGTTTTAAGAACATTTTGGTCTACTGAATACAAAAAGCAACTTGGAAATCTTGCATTTCATTTTCTTTGCGGTTCATGACCTCTACCTTTACCTCCCTATTAAGACCCCTTTTGGAAATCTCATTGCATTGAGATAAACCTCAAGTCTTCCTCTAAAGCCATTGTGCCTCGTGGAATAACCCCTAAGCCGCCTATTTAAAAAAAGGTGGAATCTTCAGACTTTATAATGAAATGTTATATATATATATATATATATATATATATATATATATATATATATAATATATATATATATATAGCGTTTGTGTGTAGAGAGAGAAATATATATATTATAAATATACGTATGTATGTATCTGCAGATCCACAGTTGCATTGCTCATCAGATGTCACTGTGTCTTTAATTATAAATGTGTGTGTGTGTGTGTGCGCGCGCGCGCGTCAACGACAGAAAGATAATATGTATGGATATGCGTATGTATGTGAAAGTAGCACCCCTTACTCCATACAAAGGATTTGAGTGTTCACGGTAACTACACATAAAAAAAAAAAATCGTCCCGCATTCAGTAGCAATAAAACAGGATGGCAGAAGTTGGTATTAGCCAAAGGGTCGGTAACTACAACTTGAAAACTCTTAATTCCAACCCGTGACAGCAGCAGCAGCAGCAGCAGCAGCAGCAGCAGCAGCGGCAGCTGACGTATCACATTTACAGCCCGAGAGCCCTGGCCGGAATCGTAGTCATTTAGCTCTTACTCATTCCCAAACTTGCAAAAGAAAGTTTGAGTCATGATTACGGGACTTTTTCTGGGTGATCTGGGGTGTCCCCGGACCCCTTATTGCATTGTGCAGAAAGTTCAAGGCATAATTAGGGTTCTTTCACGTTTTGTTATATTGTAAAAATAATCTGGTAAGCTTCACATACAACAAGTCTTTCTAATAAACCACAGACAAGCGTGTATCCCAGTGTTCATTAAGACGAGAGAGAGAGAGAGAGAGAGAGAGAGAGAGAGAGGAGGTGAGGAAACAGTAGCTGCAGAATTATGTTCTAATCTGTGTTTCAGTTCGATGCTGTATGAAAGGGTTCAATATACTTGTGTTAATATCAAAGACACAGGTGTTGGGTAATTACCGATTTCGGTGTTATTAACGTCATCAGTGGCGTAATTAGCAGTGATTTAGACCGTACTTACACGGCCAATGAAAACCTAATCCACAACTTTAATTGCCTTTGATTATGAAATATGGCTTTCGTGTCTATGGCTAATTACATCGGTGAACTACTGCACTGGCCCTGCCTGGGAAATCGACTTTTTCGAGTAACGCAAAAACATTTCTCTGTGCCATAGATTTATTTGATGTGTAATACTGCTTGGTCTAGGATTATGTCAACACCGATATCAAGAATAAACCACGCGTATCTCGTAATAATGAACAGATAACCCTTAAGTATCTCGTGAGGGTATCTTCAGCAAGGTTTTCTGGAACAAACTGACTCTCGAATGAAAGTCAGCCATGCAGCTTGCACGTCACCTTCTGAAAAGCATAGGAACCTGGATAGATATTGATGCTACTAACAATAAAACGGCCAAATGATCGCCTTCTAATCTCTACCAATAAGCATCTGTCTCCGAATATTGTGAGAAATTTATACAAATCATTTGTACCTCCAACTAAGTAATGTATCTCACTGAAAGTTAATTTGAAAAAAATTACGTTATTGGCGATAAACTGTCGAAATTTTAATCGCCTATGAAATTCAAGCCAACCCCCCCCCCAAAAAAAAAAAAAAAAAAAAAAAACCAAAAAAAAAAAAAAAAAATCAGTATCATAAAAAGATAATTGTCAAGAAATGTTGCACTAGCATGAAATGAACACCTCATTTCTAAAGCTCTAGATTCCTTTATCTTTTAATCAGGGAGCGGTACTAATATGAAGAGTTCAACATTAAAAAAGCATTGGTGAAATCACACCACACTACAGAGCTGATTGTCTGTCCCATTGCAGCAGATCTTCTCCATCGGATTCATTTGGAAGTCAAATCACTTCCTGTCGAGACACGTGAGAAAAGCGAAAGTACGGAGGTTGGGAACAGCCTTCACAGGCAACCTATAAGGGTCTGCCAAGAGATTAACTTGTCTTTTTTAGCCAAATGTGATCATGAGCTATGTGAAACAATTATATCCCACCAAAATAAAGCCGATGAGTAAATGACGCGAGCTCAGACGCGCTGCATTTTGAATTTATAATAATTTCCTTGGAAATCGAATATAATGTAGACAGACAGCAGTGAGTTGGGTTGCGTTTAATACGCCCAAGTCGTCATGTCAAACTTTCCTCCCGCCATCTCTACTTTGATATGTTTTGTGCTCTCTCTCTCTCTCTCTCTCTCATCTCTGCTCGAGCACCTTCGACTGCCCTCTCCCTCTCCCTCTCAATGCACGAGTATGTGTTGCATTGCCTACATTTGTTCTTATACCTTCCCCTCTTGTTCTGACACGACACACCAGGCGTCAAGGAGCGCGCAGAATTATTATTAGAAGGAATAAAAGTTTAAAATATATATAATATATGTGTGTGTTAGTCTCATCTTACTTCTCTCTACCTCCCTGGCTTGTTTACCATCTTTCATTTCATAGCATTCTCCATCTCACTCTAATTCTGTTTATTCCTGATGCGTGTCACTCAGTGAATCTCTTACTGATTAAAATAAAATATCAAACAGGAAAAAGGGTTTGAACTTAGCAATGCATGAATGATGGTGATTCACTCGCTGCCATTCAGCTTCAACTTTACCAGTTTCTCTTTCAGTATTCCCCACAGAGATAAAAAAAAGAAAAGAATAAAAGTTAGATATAAAGTGCCAGACTAATAACACTCGAATTAGCGCTTTTGCATGTAACTTTTGCCGATGATTAAAATGTGGGGGGAAAAGCGTCAGTCTTAGGAAATGAGCTTGGTGTGTTTTGCAAGTAGGTTATGAACGGGGAGAAAGTGAAGCTCCGCAAAAAAAAAAAAAAAAAAAAAAAATTAGGCCTACATTCAACTTGTGTCGTTTCACTTGTAAGATCTCCGCATTTTATAACATTTTTTTTTTTTTTTGGAGCTTTATTAAAACATTCGTTGGCAAAGATACCATAGTTCGTGCTATCGTTTTTCTGTTATTCTTGCAGTAGCATATCTAAATTTTCGTGACACTGTTTGAAAAGAAGAACATTGATCTCTGTTTATTGTAAAGCCGGAATGAGCTCATAAGCTTAGAATATTATGCTGAAACATCGAAATTATTCTTGGTAAGATATCACAGGCACTTTTTTTGTATCCCCAGATATAACCATCTTTATTTAAAATCTAAACTATTCCTACGTTAGGTAA
>NC_061109.1:42217346-42234846 GCF_015104395.2 Macrobrachium nipponense
CATTCGAGATAAAATCATATTGCTCCTTCTCTTCTCAAATCTATCAGCCTTTTAAAGTTCAGAGCAGAGCACGACTAAAGTAGGAAAAGGAAGTGTCTCACTTGTCAGGAGACAGGTGATAATATTCTTCCCGGTCACAGGAATCAGTCCCACAAGAGTTCAGGCATCCAGTGCGGTTTGCATTGACATTCTCAAGTATGACCTACCTCTGCAAATATTGCATTATTCATAAACTCGTATAATCTATTAGGAATCGACGTATTCCCAGAAATATTCAGATAATGTTATCAATAAGCTAGTGAGAATTGTTCAAAGATATTCCTAACGGCTAGTTTTTTCTCTCTATCTCTCTGCGTTTGTGTATGCGTTTTTCAAATAACAATGAGGAGGTCAAGAGTTTGCGTAGCATCTTGTTTCATGTGCATTTCTCAGTATGCAAATAGACCCATATGTGTGGGCAGTCAAAGAGAAAGCGTAACGAGAGAGACAGCAATTGTCCACTTTAGCTTATCGTGAAATTCAGTCAAATTATTTACCACCTACAAGTTAATCTTCAGGACTCCAAAAATTATTCGATACGCTAGGGGAAAAGAAGAGAGAGAGAGAGAGAGAGAGAGAGAGAGAGAGAGAGAGAGAGAGAGAGAGAGAGAGAGAGAAACATCAAATTCCATACGGGTAAACTCTCTCCGAGCAAGAACAACATCCATTGAAATATGCAATCATTTACTCTCTTCGCGCCAAATTACTTCGGCACTACATGTCTATAAACTACTTACCTTACTTTACTTTATCTTCCCGCCACTGGCCAGTGGCATAAGGCTGATACAGTTTCTCTCCACCTGTCTCTGTCCCGAGCCATTTCCCTTGCTTCCTCTAAGTTTTGGATTTCATCCTCAAGATCCCTGACAATTATGTCTATCCATCTATAAACTACAATGGAATTAATTATTGTCGGCTGGTGTGGTCTTGAGAGTCTGGTAAACAAAGGCTGGAAGAGAATTCCCAAGCTGGACAGTCAGTGTAAGGGAAGAAAATCACTGAAGCGTGCAATCCTAGAAGGATTAATTATGCCTCAAAAAAAGTTTCAAAGATGGACCAATCTGGCCCATTCGTCTCCTATTGCATTTAATTTCTCCGTCGATTAATACTATGTACTAATATTCGTTTCTCACCAAACTCAACGGCGAGTTCTATTCTGGCCCACGTAAACTAACCTGCCAGTGTGCTGTGATTTCAACAATAAAATGCAACCAGGGCCGAATTTAGGCATGTGGAGGCCCCTAGGCAATCTATGTGTGGAGGCCCAACCTGCTTGAGGCGGGTAGCGAGCGAAGCAAGCCTCACCGGGGGGCGCTGTAAGGTCCACCGGGAAATCATCATTGCCGGTCCTGCCAGTAATGAATTTTGGCCATCTTAATCACGTGTGCAAAATGACCTCTCCTGACTGTACACTCGAGTATAAAAAGATTATGAAAAGCAATTTCAAATAAATAGCATATGTTTTATTACCATAAATCTAAATAATATCACGTTTTTTAACTTGGTTTTACTGTAGTTTTCCCTGATGAAAAAAGATACATCATTAATATCCACAATTTTGTTTTATTCCTGACTAAAAAACTTTTATTCCTTATATATTTACTGAAATTAAAAATTATTTAAGCCTGGGTCCTTTTTTTGAGGCCCCCTAAAATGTGGAGGCCCCTGGGCAGATGCCCTCTTTGCCCCCCCCCCCCCTCTAAATCCGGCCCTGAATGCAACAGCGACTCCTCACTGGTTTACCTTTCATTCTCTGGATACATAAATATTTGAATAAATCATGTGAATCTATGAAATGAGGTATAGTGGCCAGTACGCTAGGAATGTTTGTGAATTATGGCAATGAACTTATGTATCATTGAGTACTACTTACTGCTATGGATTTGACACAATGTAGACAAGGATGGGAATAATGAAGTAGTGCATTCTCAAGTACATTATATTAGGTTAACAGCTAATATATAGCTTTCAATATTTTTCTGTGTTAACATTAATAACAAAGTGCCATACATTTCACTGGTTTTGCCCTCATATTTTGTTACATATTTATTTTAGAAAAAGCCCCCACAATATTGTTTTTCAAGGCTAACATAAGAGAAATGTCTCCTAAACTAGTGTAGTATTGTAAAAATTTAAAAAAAATCGAAAAAAGCACATGAAGACGATCAATGAGCAAAACTAGTGCAGTACTTCTTCCGTGATTACCAAGTTTTCAATGAGCAAAACTAGTGCAGTACTTCTTCCGTGATTACCAAGTTTCAAGAGCGTACTACAGACCTTGTCAATTAGGTACTTGCCCTTGGCATTAGTGTACGCAAGACTACAGAACTTCAGAAGTAGTTAAGAGGGGAACATATAGTGGAATAGACAATGAGAACCAGAATGACTTACAAGACGGAAGTCGGGAAAATGTTTACTTAAAAAATCAATTAATGCTTAACATTCTGATCCTTCAAAGATTCACACATAACCAGAAGTTTCAGATGTGATCGTTCATTTTTAATGGCGATTCGGTAAGAAATGAAACACGTTCGTTGTACGGATGTATTCCGTCTGATAGCTATCGTCTTTACCATCCGTGGTAAAGACGTTTTGCTTAAATGAGTTTACATTAAACAAAAACCGTATCTGTCACTTTGCAAAGATCACTGGCGATTCATACGACGACCTTGAGATGTTCAAGTTTAAGGTCTGAGTCTCTAGCCGCCAGAGGGCCGCTCGGCTCGAGTCAAATGTAAACATGGCTGGTGGCGGTGAAGAGAGAGACTTTCAATCGCGAGCCTTTAATCCTTCTGTCGTTCTTTCTACAAGTGATGTCAGACTTCCTGCTGAAGATGCTGAGGAGTTCGAAAACCTAAATGCCCTCCGGACAGCTGTTCACGGCCAGACCTTCAACGTCACGAGAGAAATTCCTGGGGTAAGTGCAGTTGCATCATAGCTGTAACCTACCGTACAGCTGCTGTCAAAGTCAACAAGTGCATGTGGGGAATATGGCGGGACTTTCAATTTAATCAACAAACGAGATGGAGTTGCTAGTGATCGGTCTTGTTACGCAAGCCTAGTCTAACCTAAGCTAAAGTTCCACTTAGAATTACCTATGACTTTTATTTCCAACAATTGGATACCCAAATATAGTAATAGGCATTTCTCTCAACGAATACACTGTGAGGAGTCAGGGCTTGCCTACTAGAGTTTAGGCTAGTCCTAGCCTAGCAGGTATTTCAGAGATGATGTGACCTAACTAGACTGCCTGAACCTAACCTAACCTAGGACCCAGCTGGGTATTTCTACAGAAGCAATCTGTGGTGGCCTAGACTATGGCAATTGACGTTTTCCTATGTTATTTTATTTAGTACTGAGCAAGAAATTAAAGCAATATTTATTCGGACGACTGTAATTAATCCCCAAGGGCCAATACTGAACACAGCCAAATACATTGGACGCCCCAATCCCTAGTGGATGTCATATCCGCGGTTACGTTCCTTGCAGTTCGTGTGGAACTATTCTTTAGAATTAGGCTACCCTGCAAGAAACGTAACTGCGGATACGACGTCCACTAAGGATTGGGGCGTCCAATGTATTTCACTGTATTTAGTAGTACTGGCCCCTGGCGGTTAATTACAGTCGTCCGAATAAATATTACTTAAAATTCTTGTTCAGTAGGTAAAACTGCATAGAAAAAACTGCAACTGCCATAGTCTGGGCCGCCACGGATAGGTACCCCAGATCTACCCCCTGCTGGTCTTGCTTGGGCCCAGTAAACCACTAGCTACCCCTCACACTGCAGTCTACTGAGGCTACTATCACCAGCATTAGGTAAATTCAGTAGCCTAAAACAAATTTTAAATGATAGTGTATTTACCAAACAATGTAGGCTACTAAAAGTGCATGCAAATTTTTTACTTTTTTCTTCACAGATTATGTGCTACAATTTATTAAAAATGCCAGTAGCCTAGGCCAAGGCCAAGCTAATTTAGTCATGTTCTCTCGAAATAAAAACTATAAGGATGTGGCCAGGTTAGAAGCAATGCCGAGACATAATCTAGGCTATTTCAACAGGAATCCACACAAACTAACCTATCTTAGGGCACCCTGACCTAGCTAGGGTCTATGCCTCCATCCCTCCAGGCTCTTACATGAGATATTTTGCAAAGCAAAATGATGTGTGCACAAATATAGCAAAGTTCACCTAGCTTTGCAGCTAACCCTAGCCCACTGATTGCATTATAACCATTTCTGGAAGCTGATTGGTAGGTAGTAACCATTTTGAAAAGTTGGTTAATCTGTGGTTCTTTCGATCATTTATTTTGCAATAGTTGTTTTACCAAACTAAAATACCTTACGCTGATTATCAAAAGGAAACTTTATATTATCCCTGAAGTAAAATCCTAATATACATCTCCTTAAAAATGGTTTAAAAAAAACAGGTAAATATGAATGAAGTCATGAGTGCACCATGATGCTGCAATGTTGTATTTTGTAAATGAAATTCACTTGAATACAGAGGTGACACGGAATGTGCGTTCAAATCGATACACTTGAATCACTGAACAATTATAATTACCATCTGGTATTGTCACCATTCTAATTTTAAACAGACTTTGTCAGAGCTATGCGGACTGATATTTCATATTGATTTCAGGAAATTATACTACTTTTATTAGTCTTAAAATTTATTTCATTTGAATCTTTTACACATTTGGAGGGGCGGAAAGCAGTGCTGCACTCCACAAAACCAGAATATGCCTATGTTTTACTGAAAGTTACAATACGATAGGCTATGCTAATAGTCAAATAGGATATAATTTGCTGAGAATTTTCTAAAGGACATTATCTCTCTTCGAAATAACAGGATCATTAAAAATGACATAGACATGTAATGTCCTTTCTCTTTTAGTCGGCATACGCAGCTTATGAAGTTTGGATTATAGATCTATCTTATTTATATTCAGCTGTTTTATTTTGGTTCTTGTAGTTATTCTTGTTTTTGTTGCTACTATTATGGTGCTTGCAGTGTCTTCTAAAAATTTTCATACGGAAACCAAACATTGCAGAATAAACATAAATCTGTTCATAAAATAGTACTGGTGTAATGAATTATGTGCCTACTCATGTTAAGTATATTGCACTTTATACATATACATTATATATTTTGGAGTTGAAACTGCTATATTAATTAAAAGCTACTAATTTATTTCCAACACCGGGTAGAAAACTGTTTGCAATTAGAAACTGACATGTAGGCCCGTCTTGTCATTGTCTCAAAATATAATAATTTGATATGTAGGCCTATTCCCTGTTATTGCCTCAAAATATAATAATTTTGATATGTAGGCCTATTCCCTGTTATTGCCTCAAAATATAAGAAATGGACATGTAGACTTATGCCCTGTCATTGCCTCACTACAAGAATTCGATGTGTAGGCCTATGCCCTGTCATTGCCTCAAAATAGAAGAAATTTATATAGGCCTATGCCTTTTCATTGCCTCATAATATAAAAGAATGTCGTGTGGGTCTATGCCCTGTCATTACCTCAAAATATAAGAGATTAACGTTTAGACTTATGCCCGGTCATTGCCTCAAAATATAAGAAATTGACTTATGCCCGGTCATTGCCTCAAAATATAAGAAATTGACATGTGTAGGCCTATGCCATGCCACTGCCTCTAAATATAAGAAATTGCCATATGTGTAGGCCTATGCCCTGTCATTGCTGCATAAGAATTTGATGTGTAGGCCTATGTCCTCTCATTGCTTCAAAATATTAGAAACTCTCGTGTAGGTCTATACCTGTAATTGCCTCAAAATATAAGAAATTGGTGTGTAAGCTTATGCAATGTCATTGCCTCAAAATATAAGAAATTGATGTGTAGGTCTAGGCCCCTTCCTTGCCTCAAATTATAAGAATTGATACATAGGTCTATTCCCTGCCAGTGCCTCAAAATATAAGAAACTGACTTGTAGGTCTAATCTCTCAAAGATATTAACATTTGACATGCAGGATTATTATAATGACGGAAATCTTTCATTTAAGTAAATGGCAATATGTATCCTTCATAATTGGTAGACTGGAAAAATGAATTGGTTTTCATCTTACTAAGATGTTATGTTAACCACTCAAAGCTGAAATTGTCTGTGATCGAGTGTGCGTATATAAGTGTGCAAATATGACCAAGTGCGTAGTTGTGTAACCTCAAATTCCACTGTTCGGGACACATACGGCAACGCTAGAGGTGAAAGAAATTTATCTCCCCTTATTTTCATTTGAAATACCACATTTCTCCCTTTTAAAGGGGAACCAATATAGGGTACGAGTTTAAGAACCAGTGCTGTTCTAACAATCATGGAAGGAATAAATTGTTATGTACTATAGGCTAGTCTGAGTTAATTGTTTTAATATAAGTCAGGACAATTGACATCAATGCTGTGTACAGTATAGTACACAGAGTGATAACATTAATACATATGGTGACAGTGGTTTAGGATGTATTTATCTGTTGTAGGTAGATATATCCAACCCTATGTTCTAAAGTTGACACAAATCCATTAAGTCTGTATTTATTTTCTGGTATGATAGCCTGCCCTATGGTGAATAAGCCTGTGTCACCCTAGCTTAGGTACTGTTAGCCTATTGTTTTGCAATGTACAGTACGGTCCCCAATTATGCAAGAATTTGGTAGATCCACAGCCTCGCAGAATTGGAAATTCGCAGAGTTCGAAGCACATACCTCATGGGAATAATTCCATTAGGGCCAAGGCAAACGGCAACTTACCCAGTCAGACTTTTTTATACTACCCATTTTCAGTACTTTCTATATACTATACTGTAATTTTTTTCTAATATGAAATTGCTCTTATGGATAAATAGAACATTAAAAAAGTTTTAATAACTTGAAAAAGTTTAAAATTACACACAGGAGGGTGAAAACTCCCACATGTAAACAATGCCACCCTTGGGTGCAAGTGTACTGTACAATAGTCATTTCCTTTAAAAATCCTTTTGGATGGAATTTCCTCTACCTATCCTCTGCCAAAAAACCTTCAAACTCCTCTATCTCATCCTCCGTTAGAGTTCTTCAGCTGAAGGAAGGCTTTGTGAACCATTTGAGGTTTTGGGGACTTGCGGATCATGTGTGTCTTCACTCCCGTTAGGCCTAACAAACTTGGTTACGAACGATTCTCTCTCTCTCTCTCTCTCCTTCATCTCTCACTCCCCCCCATTCTCTCTCCTCCTCGTCTCTCTCTCTCGGTCTCTCTCTTTTCCTCACCTCCTCTCATCTCTCGTCTCTCTCTCTCTCTCTCTCTGTTAATCACTTTTACTTAGTCATTTTCATCAAAACCTATTTCAACCATAGAAATTAATAAATGATCAAATGCCAAAAGTTAGTCAAAACAAGTTAACCTAGAAAAAAATTCTTTCTTCATGTTCAGCAATGAAGGATTTCAAGTTGTTGACTGCTGCCAAAATGGAAGATGCTCCTTCCTTCGTCTTTAACTTAAGGGCAAGCTTTTTAGTTTCAAGAAAATATGTCTTCCACTTCCACTTCTTGGCGGATGCATACATGATGCTGATGATCAGAATACACTTCGCAGATCTTAATAATATGTATGGCGATGATGATGATACCAATCATTCATGCACACTGCGCTATGATGTCACAAATGCGTGAGACGGAGCTGCTTTCCCTCTTAGCTAATGGCTGAGCAGAAGCCTTCAGAACACACTTTGCAGATCTGAATAATAACCTATGGCGATGATGATGATACCGATCATTCAGAATACACTTCGCAGATCTGAATAATATGTATGCTGATGGTGATGATACCGATCATTCATACACACTGCGCTATGACGTCACAAATGCGTGAGGCACAGCCCTCCATCTTAGCTAATGGCTCAGTAGGAAATCTTTCTCTTGCATTCCCCCTTGGAGGAATAATAGTTTTTTCCTCCAAAGCATTCCCCCCACCCTTTCTCTCAGATACCAGCCAACCCCCCACACCTAAAATGCTTGAAAAAACAATAGATTTGATATGTTTCGCAGACTTTGAATGGCTTCGCAGATACAGAAAATCTATTTTTGAGAACTAGCAACCGCATAAAAGGGGAATTACTCAATTCGAACACTCATAATTCGGGACCGGACTGTATGTTGATTTGTTAACCTGTGTTCCTTGTACAACATGGTCTGCAAAATGGAGAGTGATGTAAATAGAGAAGACTTCTATGATAATTTGTTGTTTGCAATGGATACTCAGAGTTGTCAAATGTAACAATTGTGTGATCAGCTTAATGACATGAAAAGGGAAATGGCTAATTTATCAAACTCTGCACCTGTCACTTCCGCACCATTCAATTCTAACTGGGGTAATAGTTCAGATATTAACTCATTTTACAGTAGACAAAGCAAACATAGACACCACACAATAGCCCAGCTTCACTATTGACATAAAATTTGTCAAATAATAAACAGCCAGTAATGCCCAATAATCCATTTCAGGGCAGTAACACAGGCAATAACCAAGTAGGTAACCTGAATAACCCTATTGATAATTCATTCTAGGGGATTTGTATTGAAACCTAAGGATATTTTGATGTTGAAGTACTATAGTAGATTCACATCAGCCGTTCATCTGATGTCTAGGCCATTCCCTTACAATGCTCCTGATTGGCTGTTGATAAGCCAATCACAGGGTTGGAAACTCTCAGTCTCGCTCGAGAGTTCACATAGGCACGATGTATGTTCTGAACTCTTTCAAAAATTATAACTTTCATTATACATACCTCAGTTTGTTCTTACACGATATACAATCCTCGGTCCTTTACATAAGGAATTACTTTCATTGGAGGCTGGAATTACTGGCGTTAAATTCTTGAACAAGATGGTTAGGCACTAACTACCGTCTAGTAGGCGGGAAGGCCTGCCTGCCTGGATGTAAACACTCCACTTTGCTTTTGGCCGTCTTCCATAAAGATGTAGTATGTTTGTTAGCTCTTGTTGACTGGCTGTTAATTACAATTTTCCTGGTGGGATCTTCAATTTTTTATTTTGAATAAATATGTATAAACTGTGTAAAATTAATAATTAATTGACTAATAATTAATATGCAAGCCCACTTTTTGTGATAGCCTTGATAGCTGCCTATCTACTTTGTGTTAAGGGTTGGCAGCAAGGGTATTTTTGCTCTTTAACATTAGGATGAGACATTTATTCATCTGGAGCTTCACTTACGCTTTGGAAATTACAGCGGGGAACTTCGGAGGTTTGTCCTTTGTTTCTTCTGGTAATTCCTCTTCTCCTTCGACCTTTCGTTAGTTATTGGGCAATGATAGAAGAGGGGGCATGTGGTGTTGGTGTTGAGGGATGCGAGAGAAGTATCCTTATTAATTTAAATCATATTTTCGTTCTTTTACAGGCTAACAGTGGTGATAGTTGATTACAGCAGTAGATGGTTAGATATCTCTTCGTGTTGATTATTTTAACCTTGGAATTGTACCTGTGACTCGTAGCATGCTGTGATATTGGTCCTCAAGTGTGTGTACTGTTCCCCTGCTGGAAATTATATTAATTAACCACTGGTATCCTGGAGTTTCGTCACTGGACAAAGCCTTTGCCGCTGCCCTGTGATTATCGACCTTTCGCTAGTTATTGGGCAATGATAGAAGAGGGGGCATGTGGTGTTGGTGTTGAGGGATGGTGAGAAGTATCCTTATTGCTTTAAATCATATTTTCATACATTCAACTTCCCTGTCAGATATATACTTAGCTATAGACTCCGTCGTCCCCGATAGAAATTCGAATTTCGCGGCACACGCCACAGGTAGGTAGGTCAGGTGATCTACCGCCCCGCCGCTGGGTGGCAGGAATAGGAACCATACCTTCTAGAACCAGATTTTCTCTATCGTTTGGAATGTAAACATACGTTTACGGTTCCTCCTGATTTGATTTTCGTGTTTCATCGCCATCGATCTTCTGGGCTGTCTTTTGCAGGGAAGTACTGGTTCTTTGGTTCGGCATACGCTTTTATTAACTTTTTAATGAATTTCGCTTTGAAATTTCGAAGAAAATACTAAGTGAAACTACCGAAATTATCGGTAGACACTCACATAGTTTGCAATAAAGGGAATTATTAATATTTATTCATTATTACATGTAATAATGGTTACAACTTTATTGAAGAAATATTAAACTCTAATTTCCTACTTTAGGAAGACAGAAAAGCATATAACTAGATACGCTTACTTTATAAGCTTTAATAGCGTTTGTGCTAACGAGCAGTTAGAGTATTAGCAGTACTAGTAGTTGTTGCATCCTCATCACCTTCTTACTCCACAGAAACTACAAATTTATATATGCAAATTTGAAGATAATGGATGTAGCTCAAAAGCGAGCTCTTAAAAGGTAAGAAGTGAATATAGTGTTCCCCATTGAAGTGGAGGGTGCGTCTGATCGGCTCTGTCTCGCTCCCAGGTCTAGACCTCTTCCAAGCTCACAAGCCCAGAGGAGAAGGAATGTCGAAAGCCTTAAGGAGGTTTCAGAGAATCCCCAACGGTCGGGTTTCCCCTCGGCAGGATCTGAGGATCTGTAGTAGCGTCCCAGACTGCCAAGGATAGCCGTTGGAAAGGCATCCTAAAACAGTGTTTTTTTTCGTCATCCGAGTCTTCATCGAAAGGAAAATAGGGTGGAGTTCTCACAAGCTGTCGAGACCTTCTAAAAGATCGTGGAAATCGCCAGCTTGGGATTCTATCCCGGAAAGTTTTCCGGAAGGCTATCCACCTGAGAAGAAGAAAGACATTTATTCATTAAATCCTCCTTCCCCTAGATCGGATACGGAGAAAGAAGATGACTCTACGAAGATCCTAGGAGAAAGGCAACAGTAGATATCTTCGTTAATAGAAGTTTTGAAGAAGGATCCTCCCAGGAGAAAGGATCTCTTCCTTCCCGTTAAGAAATCCCGTCCGATAGAAGTCTTTGACAGCTCGGACGGGGAGGCCACCGGCGCAGAAATCGCCGACAAGGCGAGAGGATTCTAAAGAGGCGCCTGAAACGAGGCCTGAAGCGCCTGAAATGAGACGCAAAGCGCCTGAAACAAGGCCTGAAGCGCCTGAAATGAGGCGCAAAGCGCCTGAAATGAGGCGCAAAGCGCCTGAAACGAGGCGCAAAGCGCCTGAAATGAGGCGCAAAGTGCCTGAAACGAGGCGCAAAGCGCCTGAGATGAGGCGCAAAGCGCCTGAAACTATAAACCAGGGTCTTCATCGGAGATGGAGTTAGAGCCTGATTCTGCGAAAGGTAAAAGACATTCGAGGCCTTCTTCTGATAAGGACGGGAGTTGTCGCACAGGCGGCCGTCGCCCTTCTCAGGATAGTCTTAATGCAAGTAAAGGCAAGAGCAAGATCGGCTTTTTTCCTGGCGGGGACTCAAGATGTCGCACAGGTGGCCTTAGCCATTGTCAGGTTAGAATCGGTACTGCTAAAAGCTCTTCACCTTACGAAAGCAGGCGCTCTCCTCCGGTTGCTCATTCTTCTCCCAACTTGATGGACAGGAAATGGAAGATAGATCGGAATTGGAAACCTTTTTTATTGGAAAAAATTAGTTCATTACTAATAAGACGATATTAAAATCTTCCCCCTTCTAAAATAATGCAACCAACCATTTACAGAAAGAGTGGCAATCGTTTGCAAATTAAACAAGATTCGTATGAGCTCTCATTCATTGATTAGAGGCTCTTCCAGATAATAGAGGCGTAGAATACGGCCTTATATCGAAGAGAATAAAAATTTTGAGGGATTCTCTTCGATCCTAGAGTTTTCATTGCGATCTCTTTCGACTAATACTAATTCGTGTTTATTGACGAAAAGAACGAAGAGGGCAAGATTTCCATTCTCTCTCCGAATCGGAGAGGAAAGAAGGTAGTAGCAAGACTTGATGTATACGACTACTGAATGACAAGTCATATACGCATACCATAGTTGCCTTTGTGGTTGCTACGGAATTATCTATATCCTTACAGGATTTTCCTGGTAAGGACTTCGCTTAAAAGGTTTGTTACAACAATACCTACTCAGCTTTGGTATTTAACAAAGGTTGTTTGGCTTAAATTTGCATTATTAAGGGCTTCCTTAGGCTCGAGAATAATTTTATTATATTCCTTCATTGAATGAAGTAACTGGCAACTCATGATGAATGCAGCCAGGCAGCGAGTGAGAATGCCGGGCTGTCATTGTAAGGCCAATACAGTACCATCCAGTTCTCTGTCATGAGCATTTGGTAACATCTCTCTCTCCAACGGGATCGAATGGTTAACCGTATATTCCCCCTACAATCATGGACTTAGTCTAGATGGAGGGGATAGTTAAGCTAACATAAATAAAATATTGTCTGCCTTTTGCTAAGAAGCTTTCATTAAGAAAGATATTATAACCTTTCAATGCTGTTTACCATAGGTAAAACATTATAAAGGTATAACGCAGCAGAACATTATATTATATAATGCTCTCATGCTTACGAAAGCATGGCTTATTAGAATACATGCTTAGTGAGAAGATGGATGTAGTAGAGAATTCACTTTAAGACTACGGTATGGTCAAGTCTTTCGAGAAACGCACACAACCTTTTTACAATCGGATATTGCTCAAGAGAAGATGGATGAGTGGGATGGGAAACATTCTCTTCGTGGCAGAAATGGTTTCCCTGAATGGACTATACTACGTATACTATATGAGTTTTTTCCTACTAAGAACGGAATTAACAAGTGAAAGGATGTCGGGGGTTACCATTATAAAGGCAATAGAGTTCTGGCACATAACATAAAGAGAATTAGAAAAACAAAAAAGCGCCAGCCTGGTGCAAAGCGCTAGAAGCGCCAACCTAGCGCAATGCGCCAAAAAGCGCCAGCCTGGCGCAATGAGCCAAGAGCACCATCCAAGATATTTTCTCGTTTTAGCGAGTTATTAACCTAAGAGTCCAGTAGCCTCTCCAGTAGCACGCTCGGTAACGGCAAGATTCGTTCCTGATTTCGTTTCCCATTTAATCACTTGGGCCAATTCCACGACTCTCTCATATCGCAAAGAGCATCGAGAATTTCTTTTTTCGCTCCTGTTCGCGTTAACAAAGAGAACCTATTTTGAAAACAGACAGGGAATGTAACGATCCTTAAGAGGTTCGATGCAAGATTTTGCATGTCCATGAGAACCTTCTTGATCGACGATAATAACTGTGAAAGTATGTCTAACATTTATTGCAAAGAGTTGTGAGAACCTGCGAAAAGTCTTCTTCATAGATCTCTTAGCAAGGTAGAAGACGAACAGTCTTCCTGTAGAATGCTTCCTTTTCCTCGAACCAAGAGAGGTAGCAATATACGCCATCTTTATTTTATAGAAAGGGGAATAAACTTTAGTCTTGTTTCCCCTAAAATATAAATTCTTTACAGAATTTAAGATAAAGTGCATCAAAGAAAGAGAGGATAATACTTTATGCCTCATTTGGCCTTAGAGAGGTGGATTTCACAGAGGTCACGTTCTTCTCACAGCATGTTTTGGAAGTCTTTTCAAAGACAGTCTGAATATTCTATCAGCATCTATTATAAATGGACCTTAACCTCTTCATTACCGAAAGTTTGTTTGGAGGTAGGTGGGTACCACCATTCAAGTCTACTACACCGCACCGGGTGCATAAAGGTGGTACGCATAGTACCACCAAAACTCCTCTTTTCAGATAGGGACTTCCAATCATTCTGTAATTTCGGTTTGAAGAGTTTGGAGCAAAATAAACAGTATGACACGATGCCAGACGTATGATGAACCCAAAAAAAATATTATTACTGCTTTGATAGTAGTGTAGGTGACAGATGAACTGCGTCTCAACAATAAAGTTCACAAAACCAGGAAAAGCGAAACAGTAATAACTTCTACCCAGTATAAAAAATCAGTTTTTGTATCATCATTTACTGTATTTATTTATTTATTCACTTATTACATTTTTTTTACAAATAAAAGATATGAACACCAGATAAATGAAGGTAAAAAATAAAATAAAGCCTTATAGTAACTTTATATATAAAAAACCAAACCAGAGAAAAAGCAAAAAAGCTATTTTTTCTGAGGACAAGAAACTTGAAAAATAGGTTAGATACCCCTGATGTCCCTAAAGTGTTTTCTGTGATGAAAACTAATCTTAGAAAACGCTAGAAAAATGAACATGACCAATTATTGAAAGATATACTATAAAATTTGCGATTTCCATATTTATTGGCGGGGCTTTCGCTTTAGTTTTTTGCTCTTTTTTTTGTTATTACGTGCTTATTTACTGTTCTATTTTGATAATACTTTACGTGCATGTTCCAGGTGCGATATACCAACATTCTGTAAGACCGAATTTAATTTCTATTCAAGACTGGTAGTTTTCTCACCGACACCAGTTGTCCCATTGTACAAGGGACACTGAGTTTCACATTTTTTTTTCATAAAATCATTTATTTTCCCTGTAGGATGATAAAACTAACAGAGAATATGCATTATTATAGTGCTAATAATACTGATAATTTCATTAGCCTGTCTTAATTAGTGTATTTTGGCAAATATTTTTACTATTGGTACCCCCTCCAAATGATTCCTACACGAAGAGATTCAGTTCAGCAGCGAACGCAATGTTTACATTCTGCTCACCCACCCGGTAAAGAAGGGGTTAACAACCTCTCCACTCTGAGTCTGTCTGCGTGCAGACTGACCAGAAGTGGACATGAATGAGAGGATTTTTCAAGGTAAATGACAATAGTCATAGACAAGATATAGAATTGCTGCAGATAGCGGCTAGAGGGAATGAGGAAACTGTCCTCTTCCGATACCTCTGTGAACCACATAGCGGTTTTTTCTTCCCTTTCAGAGGGAAGAATCACCTTTGTATATATCTGCTATCAAGAACGCAGTAAAAGGCTATACTCTGTCTCTATAAAGGAATTGTAGATAGCAGAGGATTAAAGATCTTCGGGATCTTATACGATACCTCCAAAAGTAAAAATGACAAGAGTAGGATATCATGTACTTCTAATGGGATCTTTTTTCGTGGCCACAGATTCTATGTTCCGACAAGATGGAACTGCTCCTCATCAAACTTCTTTGAGAAATTTTTATGAGGGAATTCTTTGTTTCTCTTGGTCCTAAACGATCAAGAAGACAAGTGAATTTTTTGAGCATTGGAATCTCGCATCAGATTCTATGGAGATTAGGCAATGGGTTCTTGCCAGCATAGTATGTCTGGCAAAAGAACTAAAACCCCCTATTCCTGATTCAATGTGTTCAGATAGAGGTTTCGTTGTCCAGGCAGGGTACTTACGTTTTCATCTACAGTAGAATGGTTCAAACGTTTGCCTACAGAGTCTTTGGAAGGTGTTCAGAGGGATACAATAAAGAGCTAGAAATCAGGAGTACTCCCAATTTCAGCTCGGAGTCTCCTTCGACTTCCAGGCTTCTTCCCTTCCTTCGGGCAAGGATAGGGAAGATTCTGCAACGAGACACCCCATTCAACATGTAAGAAGAGTCTCGTGAGCACGGAAGTATTCAAGAAGGATCCTCCTCGGAGGAAGACTCTTATCTCTCGTACAGTTAGATATCCTATCGTCTACTGGATGTAGCTGATTACAATCACCTCCCCTTGCCGGAGAGGCCAAAGCCCAAAGTGGAAGAACTTCTTTCACTCTTCTCCAGTCTCCTGATAAACTATTGTGGATGTTCAGGACTTTTGGACAATGTAGCGCCAACCAGGTGCCATATGCCAAAACAGGCGTAAAAAAACGCTCAGAGGCAGACAGTTTTCAAGGAACACTGTCATTGTCTGATGAAGAGAAAGAGGGGGGGCCTCCAACCTAGCGCAGATGCGCTAGAGGCGAACAAATCGGACAGATAAGAGTGTCCGATGTGGGCATCGCCAGACATCCTCTTCAAACAGCTGAGAATTAAAAGCGCTTGAAGTGCGAGCTTTTATGAATTCTTGTTCGTTACACAACAATATGTCGTGAAGGACATATTAGCTGTAACTTACAGGGATGCAACTGTGTTGACTTTCCCTTTGCATGAAGTATTCAGTTGACCTACGAGCGATCCTTCTCTCTTGGTTTTTACCGTGGTCTAGGGATACATTGCTGGGATAGGGAAAAACCGACACTGATCCTTAACTAAGTGAGTTAATTTTTATGTTAACATAGTGTTTTTTTTTTTCTTTGGTTTGTTTGAAAGGAGTTTGGGGATAGCTCTTTTCAAACTAAGCACAAACCCTCGTGTTAGGATCAGGTGATCGGGATCGGTGTTGTGCTTCCTTATTAGCCCCTAGGCATAGGTGTATTGTCATGTAAGTGGATAAGACCCCATTGACAAATGACCATTAGATTCTGTCGAGTAAGTTGGATAAGACCCTATTGACAGATCTACAAGAACTCTTAGCCATAGGTCACATCCTCGCTGAGGCTCTTGAGACGAAGCAGACTACTAGCAATAGGCTAGGAAGTCGAACCCCTCCCTTCATCTAAACACATAGGAACCAAGGTTTTATTTATTTATTACCTACAACGTATGTTGTTTACCTGTCTAATCAGTAATTAGCTGTCTCTTACCCTCTGCCAAAGGTGCCAGTCAGCTAAGTATATATCTGACAGGGAAGTTGAATGTATGAAAATGATATTTGTTATTGTACATAAAGTTTCATACATACTTACCTGGCAGATATATACGATTGAATGGCCCACCCAGCCTCCCCTCAGGTGACAGGTGAAGAGAAAATCTGGTTCTAGAAGAGGTAATGTTGGTTCTTATTGGTGTTTCCTGCCACCCGTCTTGTCCCAGGGCGGGTGGGGGCGGTAGATCACGCCTGACCGCCATACCTACCTGTAGCGTGTTGCCCGCGAAATTCGAATTTCTATCGGGGACGACGGAGTCTATAGCTAAGTATATATCTGCCAGGTAAGTATGTATGAAACTTTATTGTACAATAACAATATCATTTTCGTTCTTTTACAGGCTAACAGTGGTGATAGTTGATTCCAGTAGATGGTTGGATATCTCTTCGTGTTGGTTATCTTAACCTTGGAATTGTACCTGTGACTCGTAGCATGCTGTGATATTGGTCCTCGAGTGTGTGTACTGTTCCCCTGCTGGAAATCATATTAATTTACCGCTGCTATCCTGGAGTTTTGTCACTGGACAAAGCCTTTGCCACTGCCCTGTGATTATTAACTCTATTCCTGCTGGTATTCCTGCTGGTAAATATACCTCATCCTGTAGAAGAGGTCTTGGAGAGCCCGTCAAGTGTCATTATGTTCTTCTTCGTAAGAAGGTAGTCTCCCCCCCTCAACCAAGAAGTCTCGTCATGGGACTTAAGGGTCTGCCTTCTCAAACTGAGGAGGCAGTTGGGTCTTCCGTTGGCTCACCAGTTTGGCTCGCCTATTTGTTCGGGAACAGGAACCGTCATG
>NC_061109.1:42239846-42419846 GCF_015104395.2 Macrobrachium nipponense
TGTATTAGTGTACAGGGTACAAGAAATACTGTATGTACATATGTAATAAAATGTGGAACCTTACCTTTCGAGTGAGGCGATGTCTGAAGTGGTAACAGAGGAGGAGGACAAATGGCAGAAAACATGAATGCTTAACTTTATGAAACATTAAAAAATGGCAGAAAACATTAACACTAAACTTTACGAAACATATTAACACTAAACTTTACAAAACACATTAACACTAAACTTTACAAAACACATTAACAAATGGCAGAAAACATTAACACTTAACTTTACAAAGAACTTAAAATTAAATTTTTTTTTTTTCCCTTTTCTGATTTTTATTTATTTATTTTATTTATTTATTTTTTTTTTTTCTTCAAAATTTCAATTTCTTCACCACTTTCAATTTTCTGTTTTTTCGTATCACTTTGACCTTCCTTTTGCTTACTACTAAAGGCCTCTTTAAAAAATAACTATCCAAGGAAGATTGCTTCTGCCTGCTTTTCAAAATGTTCCTGAAATGACCTAGGCAAAGGTCGTCGAACTGCGCAAGCATACGACCTGTGTAAGCCTTTTCGGGGTGTGTCTTCTACAAATGATTGCACTTTATGAAAAGCAGCTAGAGCATCCTTAATTTCTGTTGTTGTCATAGGGTCCTCCTGCTCCTTCTCGCCGCTGCTAGAGAACTCTTCTTGAACGACGTTATGTTGCATGGCCTCCAACTCCTTCAGGTCATCCGTCATAAGCTTCTCGAAAAGGTCATTGATGTCTTCCTCGTCGACGACCAGCCCATGGACTTGCCGAGTGCAATCCCGTCAAGATCTGGTTGCGAAACAGTTTCAGGATCGTCAACTGTTTCTGAATCTACATCAGCTTCAACCACGTTGAATCCCTTGAAGTCTCAGGCGGATACGGCATCAGGCCAGAGTTTCCTCCACGAATAATTCAAGGTTCGCCTCAAAACCTCCTGCCAAGCTTGATCGATGAGTCGGATGCATATCCCGACATCGAAATGCTCCTGGCAAAATTCATGCAAGGTGAGGTTTGTGGTATTGGTGATGTCGAAACATCTCTTGAAAAGATGATTTGTATACAGCTTATTGAAGTTCGATATCACTTGCTGGTCCATGGGCTGGAGGAGAGGGGTGGTGTTAGGCGGAAGATAAAGAACCTTGATAAAAGAATTCTCCACTAGGATATCTTCCTCGAGGCCAGGAGGGTGAGCAGGGGCATTGTCCAACAACAGCAGACATTTCAGGAGGCACTTCTCTTCCAAGAATTTCTTCACTGTCGGGCCGAAACACAGATTTACCCACTCGGCGAACAAAAATCTCGTTACCCAGGCTTTCGCATTAGCCCTCCACATCACCGGAAGCTTCTCCTTTAGCACTCCTTTAGCACTTTGTGGGCCTTGAAGGCTCGAGGAGTCTCGGAATGACAGACAAGTAGGGGCTTCACCTTACTATCCCCACTGGCGTTGGGACAAAGTGCGAGCGTAAGCCTGTCTTTCATAGGCTTATGCCCAGGTAGCTTCTTCTCTTCCTCCGTGATGTACGTCCAACGAGGCATTCTTTTTCCAAAAAAGGCCAGTCTCGTCACTGTTGAAGACTTGCTGAGAACTGTAGCCTCCCTTGATTGTCATCTCTTCGAACATCTTAACTAAGGCTTGTGGTGCTTTCTTGTCCAAGCTGGCAGCCTCCCCATGCCGCACCACCGAATGGATGCCATTCCGTTTACGAAATTTATCAAATCACCCCTGAGAAGTCTTGAAGTCTGGGGTTGCCTTCGATGTCTCTTCTCCTGTGTCGTCTTCAGCCTGAGCACCCAGATCAGCGAAAGTGGCTCAGGCCTTCTGGCAGATTGCCGTCTCGGTTATCGTATCGCCAGCGATTTCCTTGTCCTTACTCCATACAAGAAGCAGCCTCTCCATCTCATCATGCACGTAGCTCCTCTTGTTAGAAAAAATAGTCACGGCCTTGGAAGGTGTAGCTGCTTTGATGGCTTCCTTCTGCTTAAGGATGGTGCCTATCATCGACGGATTTTGGCCGTATTCCTTAGCGATCACACTCAACTGCATGCCAACTTCATACTTCTTAATTATCTCCATCTTGGTCTCTATAGAAAGCATCCTCTTCTTTCCGAGAACTTCAGCAATATTCTTGGGACCCATGGCTAATAACGTAAGTAATTAAGTTCACACACAACATGATAAAGTAAGTTACAGTACAATGAAAGCAAAATCACCAACACAAATTTACGTTAAGGAACGAAATCTACGTGAACGAACGAATTCCACGTGTGTACAATAACACTGCCGAAACAAAATTGTCGAGGAACTCCCTTGCATAGATGCATGATGGGACAGATGCTGACCAATAGGAGAGCAGGATCTTACGGCGGTAGCTAGCATCAGGAACCAATGGGAGAGCGGGAGGATGGTGGTGAGTATACTGAGTTGGCGGCGCGTGAGTTTTAAAACTGTTCTCGGTGGCCCGGGCGAATCTCGGACTTTACAGTACACCCTTTCGCAACCTGAATTATTTTCGTACGCAGAAGCAAAAAAATCTTTGTCTTTGCCTTCGTAACCTGGATTTTTCGTACATAGGGACTTTCGTCTATAGGGGTGTGACTGTATATTTACTTACTGGTATTAGGCTACATGGAAGTCACCGGTTAATTATTACATTTTAAAAGTAATTCTTGAAGGTTGCATCATTCCCTTAGGTTATATAGTACCTTGTTTTTGGGATTTTCTTTACCAGCCATAGGCTATTATAGTTGCAAGTTGCTCATAAAAATAGTTACCTTAAAATAATTTGTGAATGTTAAGACATTCTTTTAGGCCTAACAATTGGATTAGGCCAACACATTTTGTTTTGTTTACATTGCCTGCGATACTCATCCCTTTTGTTTGCAGAGACTGAAAGTGTGGAGGTTGATAAGTAGTAAGGAGAGAATGATGTTAATGTTTGGCTACATGGGCTTTGGGAGAGAAGGCTTACAGGGGCTCAGTGCATGGAGGTATTTTCCTGCTGTCGTGCAATTGTGAACATTTCACATCTTAACTACTAGCCTCCAGCTCGCTTGGCAGGCTGGAGCACAGGCCACTTGAGTCAATTAGTGGGGCACGTATTCAGTTACTGATTTCGATTATTGTCATTCTCGATGATTGTTATAATGATTTCCTCTGTCTAAACGTGTTGTCTTCTAGTTTATATGGACTTCATGTTAAGACACACTCAGTGTTGTGGAGTGTTTTTTGGCCTACTTTGAAGCAAAGCTAAGGACATAGGAACAGCCTCTAGTACTACTTCCTTAGTTTGCAGGTGTGATGTATTTACTCTTTATGCCTATTCTGCCATCGAATTATGGGAAGCATGAGCAATCTTTGCTTTTTTTTTTCTTTTTCTTTTTTAATGTAGGCTTAAAAAGTGTCAGAAATTTTTTCAGTACCTCGAGAGTTTGGAGAGCCAGGGGGTATAAGTGTACCCGGAGCACCCACCACTCTCAGTGGATGGGTCTTGACTTCATTTCAGTGTAGGTGTCAGTGTTTTCTGGTTGTTTTATTTTGGTGCTGTGCCCAAGGCAAGGGTGGGCACCTAATTAGGAGGCGACCTTTGGCTCTACCGCCACTCTACTACGAGTTAAGATGAACACCAGCCAGAGGCAGTATGCATCTGCATACCTCTCTTAACTGATAGGAATGACAAGCATAGTTTTTTCAATGCTAGCAACTTTTCTGTTTCAAATTCATTACGTGACATAATGCTTTGGAGTAGAGCATGTCCATGATCCCATCCCCTTTCAATGTGGAATCAACTACTATATAATTACTGGTTAAGTCTCAATATACAAAAATATTTTTATAATAAAATAGGTTTTTTATATACTTACCCAGTACCCAGTACGTAATTATATGATTGGAGCCAACCTGCCTCCCCTCTGATGGACATTATGCATAAAACAGAATGAAGTGCTTAGCTATGTTGTTCCTAGTATTGCCGTTGGGGGACGGCACTGTATACTTACACTGAGCAATTGAAGCACTACCCGGGAAATTTGAATTAGGCTGCCGTACTTGGAAACTAATAACTATAATTACTGGGTAAGTAAATAAAAAACCTTATTCAATTATAAAAAAAAATATAACTAGTAGAAGGATTGTCAGAATTTATGTAACGGAACTGTCTGAGTTCCCCTCAATAGTGCGCAATCATTTTCATGTTCCTCTGTAAGAAGCAAGGTGTTGGTGCCCTTGTCTGTTTATAGCCCAAGTCAGATCTTGGGGCGATGTGGTTCTGTGCCTTCCATCACCTGCCTTTTGTTTTTCATGCTCTGAGTCTTGTTTAATGAATTAGCAAAAAGACAAATTAGGTAAATGTAAATCTTCACACCATGCTTATTTGACTTCTACCGTTATCAGCATCTAGTAATGAGATTGTTAGCACCAATAGGATTATGTAATTACACTACAGGCATTCCTCAGATATTGGCAGGAATTTCGTTCTCAGTGGGGTACTGATACGCGAAAACGCAATCAACCGAAACTCAGCGATTTATGCGCTGAATTTCAATTAATGGTGCCGATTACCAGTTAATGGTACCCCTGTTAGGTATGTTATGGCACCATAGCTATTATTGGCACCTTATTGGGCCAATAACCGAAACTGGGCCTGTAACAGCGCCATAAATCACTGACAACCAGGGACTGCCTGTAGTATGTATATGTAGGTATAGACATTGTTATTATTTAATAATAATGTCTGTAGTGTGTTGTATTTGTTCCTTTGTATTATTGAATTGATCAATACTTGTTCTAAATCCTTGTCTGTTATTCCTCTTTCTCGCCAAAATACATGTTTTTTCGGCTATCTGCACATCTTTTCTGCATCTATTCATATTTCTCTTTCCAATCCTGCCATGGGTACAATTAATCTGTTGATTTTAAGCTAATATTATTCTAGATGCTCTGCTTTTTAAGGCTGTGTCATATGGGAATAGGAATTATCTTAAGTCTGTTGAATCGCTTTCGGACGAGGCAGGGGTGTTGGTGGTTGCTGTCGCTCCTCTTCCGTCCTCCTCCTAACTTCTCCAGTTTTCTTTGGTGTCTGGTGACGCTTCATGGTTCTTTGTCCTCCAATAGTTTCTGAAGGAAATGGGCGATTGGCTCTCAGCTAAAAAGGGGCAGGTACAGCTTCTTTCGCCTTGCCTCCCTATTGCTTAATTCAAAGAAGATATTTACTGGTTGTTCACCACCCAAGGGGACTTCTATGTTCTCATCAACTCATCTCGACTGTCTGTGTTCTCATCGGCAAAGTTAATGTTTTCGTCGGTGGAGCCAGACCACCTTGTTAAGAGTATCTTCAAAGTTTGTTGAACTTTTTAGGCGTCCTTGACTGGACAGCAGGACCACGGGCTAAGCAGATTGTCCACTTCCAAGCATTGTCAGGAGACATTGCCTTGGACTGGCTAGGAATCTTGTCCTGTGCAGACAAGGCCATTAGGGATGGCTCTATAGAGTTTTCCTCTCATTTCACTTTGGGAGTACTTAAGTAGAGGGCTCTGGTGGTTCTACTACTAAGGGAGTCATTCAAACGCAGAACTCCCATGGACCACATCACCTCTTCCTGCAGGACACTTAAGGAAATTGTCTGACCTTCAGAAGTTTATGCAAGATCTGTTGGCTCATTCCTCCAAGCGTCCCAGAGATTCACCTGCCTTTGCTCCCAATGCAGCCTCTCCTATCCAGCAGCAGGCCTTTTGTGGCAATACAGTGTTCCCCCCTCATTCGCGGAGGTGGGTATCAGGCCCCACCCGCAAATAGCTACAACAGTTGAAACCCCTATAAAAACGCTTGAAACTGCCTATTTTGTTAGTTAAAACTCAAGAAAAACCCACTAAAAATGTTTAAACCTGGTTTCTTTAATAGTTTTATCACAAAAAGTGATAAAACTATTATGATGAAATTGATAAAAAAACTGGAATTTGCAGGTATTTCTCATAGAAAAATACTGTAAATAGCTGAATTTTCTGTGAATAATTGGGGTTTGTGTTCCAGAGAGAAATCCATGAATTCGCAAGTCTGCGAATACGGGGCGGTTCATTGTAAACCCAGGCCTCATTTTATGACACATTCCATTTTACGATTCACAGCAAAGTCCATTAAGAAGGGCTTAATCAAGACAGTATCCAAAAGTGAAAGCAAAGTCCTTCATGTGCCAGTAAGAGCCAGACTCTTAGTTTTGGGAAAAGTGGCTGATCAGAGGAG
Organism: Macrobrachium nipponense; assembly: GCF_015104395.2. NCBI lineage: Eukaryota > Metazoa > Arthropoda > Malacostraca > Decapoda > Palaemonidae > Macrobrachium > Macrobrachium nipponense. The sequence continues at coordinate 42,246,100 of NC_061109.1, forward strand.
CAGAGCTGTGGATCATCAAGGTTCTGAAGGAGGGCTACACCATGCCGTTCCTGTAAAGCTCACCATTAGTTACTTCTCCCATAGCAGTGATGGCTTACTCAAGAGGTCCAGAGAGACATTTTGGTCCTTTTGGAGGAAACTGCCTCACTTCTCTAAAATAAAGCCATAGAGAGAAGTCAAGAATGCTTAACATTAGGGTTTTTACAACTGTTTCTTAGTGGTTCTGGAAACGTTGGGAGGCTGGAGACCAGTCCTCAATGTAAGCGCCCTCCATCATTTTGTCTGGAAGACAAAATTAAATTTAGAGATGAACCATTTATTGCTTTCATCTATTGACCAGAGTGACTGGATGATAACACATTAAACATGCAGGATGCATACTTCCACATTCTGATCTATCCAGACTTAGGAATTCCCTAAGGTTTGTCTATCAGAACAATGTATATCAATTTTGGACCCTTTGCTTCAGCTTTTTGACAGCCCATCAAGTGTTCATGCGAGTCCTCGCTTCTCTCAAAATGGCTCTACTTGATAAGGATTAACGAAAGTCTGTATCTGGATAACTGGCTGCTTTGATCCCTGTCAAAAGAAAAGTACATGCAGGACTTGCACAAGATTCTGCTTCTTATCAAGGGACTGGGACTTCTTATCAATCTACAGAAGTCTCAGTTGACCACATCACAAGAGATCCTTTATTTGGGGATGACCCTCAACTCAGAATTTTCAGGGTTTTCCGTCTCCCTAGAGAATTTGCAGCTGCCTTCTAGTAGTCCACAGGTTTATGTCCCTTTCCTCTTGCATGGCTCTGCAATGGATGAACCTGCTAGGGACATTGGCACCTATGGAAATGTTTGTCAATTTGGCAGACTGCATATGACTGGGACGGCACCTATAGAAATGTTTGTCAATTTGGCAGACTGCATATGACTGGGACAAGAAAACACAGCCGGACACTTAGGTATGTGTTTACGATTACCCTAAAATCAAAGCCGACTTGCAATGGCAGCTGTCTAAAGAAAGACTATCAAGAAGGGAAGTCCCTTCAACCTCAGAACCCTGACCTAGACTTTAATTCAGATGCATTGGACATAGGCTGGGGAGCTATACTGGGGAAGCTGGAAGTATCTAGCACGTGGACCCCAGAGCAACATTCTAGTCTACATATAAATGTCAGAGAACTGAAAGCAGTTTATTTAGGCCTTCAATGTCTCAACCATATTTCCCCAACAAGACTGGTAGTCTGCGATTACAGTACCAGATCATTGGCATATAGTATCTGGAAACAAGGCAGCACTTATTCCCCTTCTCTCTGCCAGGCAGCAAGAGGTCTACCCCTGTGGGTGGATCAAAATCAGATGACTGGTCACCCGATTTATCCAGGGGAAATTGAATGTTTTAGCGGACAAACTAAGGCATCGGAAGCAGATCTTTTCCACTTAATGTATCTTGGATCTTCTGGTCTGTCTAGATCTTTGGAAACTGTGGGACAAACCAACTTTAATTCTGTTCATCATCTCCAAGAACCATTGTCTGCCTTTCTTGCTCTCCAGCCCCAGATCCTCTGGCATGGGCAACAGACACCATGCTGCAAAATTGGTTCAATCTGGATCTGTTCTCTTTTGCACCCTCCAACATGATCTAGGGGGTGATAAACAATTTTCAAGCCTACCACAATGCAACTAAGACCCTCATAGCCATATTTTGGTCCTTGAAAGAATGGCTCCTGGACCTTCTTTAATTAGTGATGGATTTCCCAAGACTCCTTCCACAAAAGCTGTCTTTACTCAAACAACCCCACTTCAAAAGGCACCGCGAAAGGTGGTTTGCTCTTGCCTTGACAGGCTTCAGAAAGTCAGGAAGCTTGTCAGAGTGAAAGGGGTATATAGATGTGCTGCAGAGGCTACTGCAAAATGCAGGCTTCAATCTGGTGTCTCAGAACATCTCCTCTGAGACATCTGTGACCTAATTGCAGATTTCATCCTTTACTTGAGGAGTTCAAGGAATCTCTCATCCTCCTCTATTAAGAGGTATCAAGCTATGCTTAACCGTGTTTAAGCTCAGGGACCTAGATCTTTTGTCAAACCCAAATCTTAACGATTTCATCAGGTCCTTTGATATGTCCAAGCAGAGGAAGGAAGATCTGGGCTCCTGGAACCAGGATGTAGTTGAAGTGGCTGGTAGGTCCCTCTTTTGAACCCCTACATTCCTCTTCTTTGAGAAACTTTACCTTGGCTACTGCTATATGTTAAGTAAACCTCCCACCTCCCCCGCATTCGTGGACTCGCCTTTTTGCAGATTTTTCTAGACCATATACATACAGTATACATATTATTCATGGAAAATTTACCTATTTGTGGTATTTTTCACTGAGAATTGTTCACAAATTGTGGTATTTTCATATAATTTTTGTGACCACTTTTTGTGATAAAACAGTATATTAAAATACTTTGGTATAAGCATTTTTAGAGGATTTTTTGCGTTTTAGCTATCAAAATAGGCAGTTCTAAGCATTTTTAGTGGTTTCAAGTATTGGCGGATTTTAGCTATTTGTGCGGGGTCTTGTACCCATCTCCTGCGAATACAGGGGGTCTGCTGTATTAGTGAGATCTGCTGTCAATAAATGGAAGGTTTTCACAAAGAGAGATGGTTGCTCATTTCCCTTGAATTTTTAGCCAAAAATGAGGACACTTCCAAATCCTCAGTGGCGTGGTTGGTATGGTCTTGCCGTCCTACCTCGGTGGTCGCTGGTTCGATTCTCGGCCATTCCATTGAGGAGCGAGAGATATGTATTTCTGGTGATAGAAGTTCACTCTCGACGTGATTCGGAAGTCACGTAAAGCCATTGGTCCCGTTGCTGAATAACCACTGGTTCCATGCAACGTAAAAGCACCATACAAACAAACAAACAAACTGATCTGTTCTTTCTCTATTGAGAACTTTCAGACATCCTTGGCTGTGAGGAATAAGAGAGTTCTTTGTACTGTTAGGGCTTTCAGATAATTATCTGAACAAAACCGAGAAGATTAGAGGGCCACCCATAAATCTTTGGCATTCTGTTAAGAACCCGTCTCACCCTCTGACGGAGAAAGCATTGTTGTTCTTCCTGAGGGACTTAATTTCTGAGGCACACTCTCAGAGTCAGGAGGACATATTGCCTATTTTTCAGAAGATAGCTCCTGATGTCAGGAAAATCTCTTGTCTATCTCATTAGCTGTCAGGCACAATATTTTCCTTCTAATCTGCAATGGACTCGCTGGAAGTGTGAATCGATCTTTGCATCTCACTATTTGAAAAATAGTGTTTGTAATTGTAGTAGTGACTGACATGGTATTGAGGGAGGAAGCATAGGAATTTCTCCTACTATCTCCCCACCTTGAAGTAAGATGTCGAGTTTTGGGAAGCCTGGGAGTACAATGTTCCTGGAATACCCACCAGTTTTAGTAGATGGGTTGTGGAGTTTTTGGAGTAGGTGACAGCATTGTCTGGTTGTTTTTTTATACATATTGGTAATGCACCCAGGGCGAGGGCACTTGTGCATGCTTTTCCAGCAATCAGGCCTATCCTCCTGCAGTGCTCCCACTTAACCCCTTCTTTACTGATGGTTTTTTTGGAGGTAGTATACTGAACATCTGTGATAGATAGGAATCACCTATAAGAATGAATTTTACTTTATTTTAATAGCTGGAATGCCAAATACCCCTCAAAAAATGCTTGAAACTGCTTATTTATGTTATTTTTTTACTAAGTACATTTTTTATGATAAAAAATGTATGTATTCTCCCCATTCCCCCCCCAAAAAAAAAAAAAAAAAAAAAAAAAAAAAAAAAAAAAAAAAAAAATTCCTCCGGGGCCTCTGGGAGGCTCATAGGGCAGGCACTGATCCCCTGTTTCTTTGGCTGACATCCAGTGGGGGACAGGTCCCAATGCCTAAGACACGTGGCCAGTGTGTCGCTAGGCCCACTGTTTAACCCCCCAGCCAGATACCTGGTACTTATTCTCCTACTCACCATCGAGTTTTCAGACAGCTAGGTTGGCGGGCCACCGGGTTTATGCAATGGCGCCTTTCCCAAGCCACCAGCAAGCAGTGGGTGTCGAACTCCGGTCCTCTCGACTGGTAGGAGAGAACCTTGCACAGTACCACCACTGCACCAAAAATAACATGAAAATACAGTAATCAGTGATTTTTTTTGACAAAAAAGGGAGCGAATGACCGAATTTTCCTTGATTTATTGAAAAAATGTATCGCTGAAAAATCTGCGAATAACTGATTCCGTGGTTGTTGAACTGCAAATAAGTGGGAGTCTACTGTACATGGGAGTACCACCATTCAAGACTATTGCATAGTACCAGGTACATGAAGGTGGTACACACGGGTCTAGGACTTTTTGTCTAAAACCCTGGTATAAACCACTTTAGTCTAAGACAGTCTGGGCAAAAGACACTTTTGGCTAAAAACAACTTGGTCTAAAGACACTTGTGGCTAAAGATACGTACATGTGTTTAAAGACACTTCCAGCTAAAAACTCATTTTAAGCGGCACTATTGCCTTGATCAATTTAATTCATTCCTTTCCTTAGGGAATACATAAAAGGTAATTGCCTCTCTCTCTCTCTCTCTCTCTCTCTCTCTCTCTCTCTCTCTCTCTCTCTCTCTCTCTCTCTCTCTCTCTCTCTCTCTCTCTCTCTCTCTCTCTCAAGACACTTTCAGCTAATAACTCTTCTTAACAAAAAGCACTATCAGGAAGTTATTATTATGGTTTAATGACTTGTTTGTTTGCGTATGTTTCCTTGTTAAGTTGGTCTGGTAGTATATCTCAATGTTTACAAGTTTAAGTTTATTATGTCTTATTTTAGTTTCTTCTAAAACCCCAAAATGGAAAGTACTTTACAATTTGTGAGAACAATCCAAGGAAAAGATAAGCTTTGCTATAATGGTTACTATTATACAAAGAATAATTCAACCAACACTGCTATGTATTGGTGATTTGAAGATCGAAGGTGTCCCAGCCAGCTTATCTTAGGCAGAAATGACAAAGTTATGAAGACTTCAGATCACAACCATGCAGGTGGTAGCAAAAAAGTGTATATACTCCAAGCATTAAACAAAATTAAAGAAAAAGCTATTACACCATCAGAAACATTGCAGCAATAATTTCTTAGGCAATTAGTGAAGTCTCGGAATGTTCCCAACTGCTGCTTCCTAACAATTCTTGCATCATGTGAAATATTCGAAAATAAGAAATAAACAATTTCCAAAGCTCCCAACATCACTGGCTGATGTAGACGTTCAAGGGAGATTTAGAATAACCATTGGAGGAGAAGACTGGCTAGTACATGATTTTTTGTTTTTGCAAGACCATCGTCTTCACAACAGTTAGGTTCATCAGAGCACTGGTTCAGTAATGGAACTTTTGAAACATGTCCCAATATTTTCTACCAAATATATACAATTCATGCCCAAGTCCATTGTGGAATACATCCTCTTGTTTTTGTATTACTACCTGGGAAATTGGAAGAAATGTAGTATATGAAAATGTTGCATGCTCTTGCTGAAGCAATGGAAAAGCACAGAACTGAAACTGATATTACAGAAGTGAGCATTGACTTTGAACTGGCAGCTCAAAATGCATTTTATGTGTTTTTGGCGATTATTTTCATATATAATTCTTTCGATAGTGTCAATCAGCTGATTCTCAGAACATAAATATTTTGATGGAACATTTTTCAAACGACAAAAATACATTTTGATGGTGTACTGTATTTTGCTGTGTTTATACATTATTATTACAGTAGTACAGTATACTGTAATCAGTAGAGTAAATAATTTTTTATCATGAATGTGCTATTCATTCATGAAATAGATATACAGTGGTCCCCCCGTATTCGCGGGGGATGCGTACCACACACACACACACACACACACACACACACACACACACACACACACACACACACACACACACACACACACACCCCGTGAATAGTTAGAACCCGCGAATAGTTGGAACCCCAATGAAAATGCTTCAAACCTCCTATTTCGTTAGTTAAAACTCAAGAAAAAAACCACTAAAAATATTTATACCTGATTTTTAATAGTTTTATCACAAAAAGTACATTTTATGATGAAATTGATAAAAAAAAAACCCAGGGATTTGTGGGTATTTCTCATAGAAAAATACAGCGAATAGGTGAATTTTCCACGAATAATGCGGGGAAATGTTCCCGAGAGAAATCCACGAATGTGCAAGTCCGCGAATCTGGAGAACTCGAATACGGGGGTCCACTACAGTGTTCCCCCCCATATTTGTGGGGGTGGGCACCAGGCACCCCCTGCAAATAACTAGAACCTGCAAATAGTTGAAACCTCTATAAAAACACTTAAAACTGCCTATTTTGTTAGTTGAAACTCAAGAAAAACTCAAAAATTATTTATACAGGCAGTCCTCTGTTAACAGCGGGGATTCCGTTCCCAGCCGGTGCTGCTAACCAAAAATCAGCAATAACACCACTAAACACGTGCTTAACGGCGCTGTTAACCAGAGATTGGCGTTGCTGTTAACTAGAAATTGGCGCTGCTAACCAAAGATCAGCACCGAAAATCCAGTTAACAGTGCCGCTAGACAAGCTCTATAAAACCGGATTGACATTAACTGATATTGCTGTTAACCGAGAGCTGCCTGTACCTGGTTTTTAAATAGTTTTTTCACAAAAAAATTCATTTAAAATGAAATTGGTAAAAAAAAAAAAGAATTTGTGGATATTTCTCGTAGAGCAATACCGCAGATAGGCGAATTTTCTGCAAATAATGGTGGTAGCTATATGTTCCAGAGAGAAATCCACGAATATGTGCGTCCGTGAATATGGGGGGTTCACTGTAGTTTTGTGCAGCAGCTATATCAGGAAAATAAAGAGGAATTGTCAGGTAGTACAGTGGACCCCCAGTATTTGTTGGGGATGCATTCCAGACTACCCATGAATAGCTAGAACCCATGTGTACTTAGGACCCCTATAAAAACTGCCCATTTTCTTAGTTCAAACTCAAGAAGAACACACCAAAAATGCTTATACCGTGGAACCTCGACATACGAAAGTTCCTACTTACGAAAAATCCAAGTTACGAAAGCAAAGACGAAGATTTTTTTGCCTCTGTATACGAAAATAATTCAGGTTGCAAAAGGGTAAAGTCCGAGATTCGCCCGGACCACCGAGAACAATTTTAAAACTCGCTTGCCGCCAACTGAGTAGACTCGCCACCATCCTCCCGCTCTCCCATTGGTTCCTGGTGCTAGTCACCGCCATAAGATCCTGCTCTCCTATTGGTCAGCATCATGCCTCTATGTAAAGGCGTTCCTTGACCATTTTTTGCGGCAGCGTTATCGTAAACTCTGGAATTCGTTTGTTCACATATACATATTTCGTTTGTTAATGTAAATTCATGTTAGTGATTTTGCTTTCGTTGTACTGTAAGTTGCTTTATTGTGTTGTGTGTGAACTTAATTACTTAAGTTATTAGCCATGGGTCCCAAGAATGTTGCTGAAGTTCACGGAAAGAGGATGCTTTCTATGGAGAACAAAGATGGAGATAATCAAGAAGTGTTAATGTTCTCTGCCATTTGTTAATGTGTTTTGTAAAGTTTAGTGTTAATGTTTTCTGCCATTTTTTAATGTTTCGTAAAGTTGAGTGTTCATGTTTTCTGCCATTTGTCCTCCTCCTCTGTCGCCACTTTCGGGGATCGCCTCACTCGAAAGGTAAGGTTCCACATTTTACTACATATGTACATGTACATACATGCACGTAAAGTATTTCTTGTACCCTGTACACTAATAAGCTTTATTTACAGGTAATCACAGTTAGGTTGGGTAATGAATGGTCCAAATTGCTGTATTTCATTGTTTATTGGTCAATTTAGCTTTATTATAAGATTTACTGTGGTGGTTTTGTAGGGCTTGGAACGAATTAGGCAATTTACATTAAAATGTACTTCAAGATACAAAAAAATCAGGTTGCGAAGGCCGCTTCGGAACGGATTAATTTTGTATCCTGAGGCACTTCTATACCTGGTTTTCTTAATAGTTTTATCACAAAAATTGCATATAATTATTAAATTGATATGAAAAAGGGATTTTGACGAAGGAAAAATCTATTTCTGTGCAATGGCCCGTGTCACCGAGTGAAATATCCCTTCAGTTCATATTTCTAAGGTAAATAATGCTAACATTACCAGAGAAAAAATAAAAGCGGGGGATGTCAGAGTATTCTGACTCGCTCACTCTTAAATAAAAGAGAGTGTCGGTATGGTACTGGGGCGAGTGAGACCACTACCACGGACCTCTTGTCATTTAGATCTCTCCTCCACCAAAATCCCCCTGCCAGAGAGAGCTGGTACACAGCCTGCGCCAGCAACTACTACTACTCATCCAACCACGCTAACACCAGCGCCACTGGTGGCCATCCTTGACGTTAGAAGACCAAGCTTGGGCACAGGGGTGGGAGAGAAAAAAGAGGGGGATTTCACTGGGCGACACGGGCCATTGCCCAGAAATAGATTTTTCCTTCGTCAAAATCCCTTTTCTGGGCCAAGCCCGTGTTGCTTTGTGAAATAGTACCAGAGAATTAGCACAAGCTTGGGAAAAGATATAGTAACAAGAAAACACAAAAATACATATTATAAGTATAATCTAGTTTAAACATTACAAAGTTATCATATAAAATCTTAAACTAATGCAGAGTAACATATGTTAGCCTTAAAATACGTAATAGAACTTAATATTACACTTATGCTAACTTATGATAACTTAAAACTAGAAGAATGATATATATACAGACGTGAGTCTCCCTAGCATAAAAATAAGGGAGAACATCACAATATAGCCTTATTTGGCAAAATATGTACAGATGTGAGTGACCCTAGCATAAAAATAAGGGACACGTCACTATATAGCCTTTTTAGGCAGCTAAGGCTCAAACAGTGTTGAGCCTGGTGGTAGGATCAAAGGAAAATTGTTAGTGAGGCAGGTAGAAAGGAGATCTGGATCTATGACTTAAGATACTTAGACAGTGTCAGGAGAAACTGTTTCCCGCTGCCACTGCCGAAAATTTAAGAGATTCCAAGGATTTCGGGTAGTGACGTCTGAAAACTGTCGGCGACTTCCAGCCTGTGTATTTCTTTAAATCATCAAAATTCATATGTTGGAAATAATTGAGGTGGCTACTGCCCTGATGTCATGGACTTTAGGGAATGAATCAGGGTTGGCTTGCTTGATAAAATAAAGGATTTGTTGCCTAATTCCTTTTAAGGAAATGGTGCCACCTTTTCCCCATATAAATAGTGGACCTGAGGACCTGGAAGATGGCCTGGACAAATAGGCTCGTAAGGTCGTCACTGGACATAGAGAAGGGTCTTGAGGAAGTGGGAGGATCTTCCAAGGGGCCCATCTCATTAAGGGGTCCTCGTTTTTGGCCAAAAAACTACGATCTGGGGATACCAGAACTTCTCCTGAAGGGAGAAATTCCACATGGCCAGAGTCTCTGGAGAGAGCCGACAGTTCAGATATCCTGGCTCCTGAGGCCAGGCTTAGTAAGAATAAAGTTTTCCTTAAGAGCGTTATATAGTTACATGAATTGTTGTCAGTATCTGAAGCCAGTTTGAGAACATCATTTAAGAACCATGAAATTGAGCTAGGTCTTTCTGATGGTCTGAGCCTAGCACAAGCTTTAGGAATAGACGAAAAGTAAGTCTGTTAAGTCTATATTAAAGCCAAACTGGAAGATTTTCTTTAAAGCTGACTTATTGGTCGTAATAGTACTAGCTGCTAGACCTTTTTCAAATAATGATCGGAAAAAGGATATAGCCAAATTAATAGTCATGGTTCGAGAATCCATTTCCTTCAGGAAATTTGCTAGTTTTTTAACTGCTGCGTCATACTGACGTAACGTTGATTCTCTTTTATCCGATTCTAAGAAAAGGATATTCTGAGGATCAATATTTGCATCTCTTTTAGCTGCAAACTTTATGAAGTCCATAAAGTTAGGGTTTTGAGAATTCCTGAGGAAGTGAACACAGTCCTCATTTGTACTGACTGGGACAGTTTGGGATTGAGAATCTGTTGAGGTCGGAGACCCAATTCCAGAAGAAGAGGGTACCAATTGCTCTTGGGCCAGTTCGGGGCTACTAGAGCAACTTGTCCCTTGAAAGACCTGAGCTTGTTCAGGACTTTCAATAGAAGATTCACTGGAGGAAAGATGTAAATCTTCTTCCACTGATTCCAATCTATGGACATGGCGTCTGTGGCGTAAGCCAGAGGGTCCAGGTTGGGGGCCACTTAGCAAGGAAACTTGTGGTTCGATTGTGATGCGAAAAGATCCACTTGGAGGCCTGGGACCTTTTGGCATATCCACTGGAATGAGCGCCTGTCCAGGGACCATTCCGATTCTAGAGGAACTGAACGAGACAGGGCGTCTGCTATCACGTTCCTTACTCCCGCCAGATGAGTGGAGGATAGATGCCATTTGTACTTGGCTGCTAGAGAGAAAATGGCTATCATGACGTGGTTCACATGACTTGATTTGGATCCTCCTCTGTTGATGCAGTGTACTACCACTGCACTGTCCAATACCAGTTTGATGTGAGATTTCTTGGCTGGTAGAAGCCTCTTCAATGTGAGGAATACTGCCATAGCTTCCAGTACATTTATGTGAAGCCGGCGGAACTGAGGTGACCTAGTCCCTTGTACTTTCCTGAATTGGGAGTATCCTCCCCACCCGCTTAGAGAAGCGTCCGTGTGGATAACCAACGCCGGAGGAGGAAATTGGAGAGGGACTGATTTGGACAGGTTCTTGACCTCCGCCCAGGGGCGGAGACATTTGCGGAGAATCGGCGGGATGACTGACAACTTGTCCCAAGATTTGTTGTTTGCTCTTGAGCGCCAAACTCGGTTTATATCCTTGAGTTTTGCTTTCAGCAGAACATCCGTAACTCATGCAAATTGGAGAGAGCCCAGTATTCTTTCTTGGCTTCTCCTTGATGTTTGTTTGCATTTGAGGAATTGCCTTGTTGCTTTGGCTATTTCCTTCCTTTTGGCCAACGGAATTGACAGAGTGTGGGAGTTCAGATCCCACTGAATGCCGAGCCACTGAAATCGAGATTCTGGCGTTAGTCTGGACTTGACCTTGTTTATTTGGAACCCTAGATGTTCCAGAAACTGTATCACTTTTCTCGTGGCTTTGAGGCATTCTTCGACGGTTGTTGCCCAAATGAGCCAATCGTCCAGATACGCTACTACCATTATCCCCTGGGATCTTAGTTGTTGGACTACGGATTCCTCTATCTTCATGAATACCCTGGGGGCTACGTTCAACCCGAAGGGCATCACTTTGAAGGAGAATGCCTGGTTTCCTAGCCTGAAGCCTAGGTATGGGCGGAAGTGTCTTGCAACTGGGATATGATAGTATGCGTCTGTAAGATCGATAGAGGTGGTGACGGCCCCACGGGGAAGTAAGGTCCGCACCTGCGAGATAGTCAGCATTTTGAACTTGTCGCAACGAATGAATAAGTTTAGACGGGACAAGTCTAAGATTATTCTTCGTTTAGTTGAGCCTTTCTTTGGCACGCTGAACAAGCGACCTTGAAACTTTAAATGTTTGACTCTTGATACTACCCCTTTCTGAAGGAGTTCCTGTGCATACTCTGTCAATTCCTTTGTTGGTTCTTGAAGGAATGATTTGGATGGAGGGGGACCTTTGATCCAACTCCATCCCAGCCCTTTGGACACAATGCTGTGTGCCCAACTGCTGAATCCCCATCTGTGACAATAGAGAAACAGCCTCCCTCCCACCTGAGGGTTCTCACTGACTTGGGGCAGGGCGTGATCCGCGTCCACCTCGGAAGTGCTTGCCCCTACTAGGTGTTCTTCCGCCACCCATTTGGCGAAATGGACCTCTAGCCCTGCTTCCTCTTCCAAACCTATTGAAGGCTTGGAACGCCTGGCCTTCAAAGACTGGATTGAATGCCGGAGATACAGCATACGAGGTCGAGGGCTGGTTTTGGGAAGTCAGTAGAAGAATCGGTTGGGATTGGTTCTTCCGACGTTGACGGCTGAACCACCTGGGACATTGGTATGGCTTGTACCATCTGTTGCTGCTGAGTAGCCTGGAAAGGTGGGAACTTTCTAGGCTTCTACAGCTTCTTCAGCTTCTTTGAAGCTGAAGGAGCAACTTCGGGCTTCCTTTTGGATGAAAGTCCCCACCGGACTTTAAGGCTCTGATTAAGCCTAGTTGCTTCACGCTGAACCTCATTCACTACCGCTTTGGGGAAGAGGTCAGCGCCCCAGATAGAAGACGCAAGTAGCTTGTTCGGCTCGTGACGGATCGTGGCCTCCTGCAGTACATGTTTCCTGCAGTTGCGTCTCGCTATCACAAAGTCGTACAGATCACACTGAACGGTGTGTGTCTGTACTTTGGCTAACAGTTTGAACAGAGGTTCCGTCCCGTACGTAATTGCGGCAACCTCTGTCATCACTAGTGCGTTCAAAGTCCTCCCTAACGTAGTCCTAGCATCAAATTCTGCTTGGATTAGGTTATCCGACAACCTTGGGAGCCTCTCTCCAAATTGTGCGATTGCGCAATCTGGTTCGAGCTTCCCAACTGTAAAGGTAGCCGGTAGATCTGCCCAGAGGTCTTCGGATCCTGGAAGGAGAAGAGAGGTTGGCTCTGTCTCCCTCAGTTGGGGCATAGGCTCGTCTTTCATGGCGGCCTGCTGGTCAGTTCTGCTAATTTTGTGGTAAAGGGGATTGGTGTTTCCTCCTCTGCCACAAAGATGGTAAATGGACTTTTGAAAGCCTGAAGTTTGGTATTGACACAATCCCAATCTTCTAGACTTCTAATCCATTCTCTTTGTGCTTGATCCCGACTATAGATGACTGTCTCTTTCGGGATCCTATCCTCCCTTCTCATTGCCGTCTCTGTCAGACGAGCATAGCCCATAAAGGGTGGTTGAAGGTTGGCGGGGTGGAACTCGAAGTCCAATTCTCCGAGTACCACAGTGGTAAAGTCAACATACCATCCTTGAAGGGGGCATAAGCTGCGACCCTCCAAGGATTGCTCGCCGTGAAGGGAGGAAGAGATTCGTAGTCTGGCATGGGTTGTAACGCCATACCTGACTGAGGAAGAACTGCTGGGGGATGCTCCCTGAGGCCCGCCATCAGATTTTCCTGGTTTGCCATCCTCTCCAAAATACTCCGGATCGACTGACCAGACTCCTCAAATGAGGTGGAGATGCATGAGAACATCTGCTCAAACCTGTCATTAACCAAGTTACCGACCAGGTTCCCCATCTGCTGCATTATATTAGCAGTGAAAGCCTCTGTGTTGAAGGGACTAGGGTCCCTGACCGACATAGGAGTCTTAGGGCGTGCTCCAGTGGACGTAGAAGGCTCCGGCTCTGTGGAAGCACGGGCCTTATCCTTAGAGGACTTGCCTCTGGACCCTTTTGAAGTCGAAGAGGACTTCGATTTCTCTGCTCGGGGGGGTGAGCCGGAGTCTTATGAGGTGTGGAGGCCGAGGTCTTCTTAGAAGACGTCCTCTCAAGGGTCTTTTGCTCTCGCTTCCCTTTCACTTTAGGGACAGCTGAAGCTGATGACGACCTACCCGGAACATCAGATTCACAAAAGCCTTGGAAAGAAGAAGAAGGATTAGGGGAAGAAGATCCAGATAAGCCCAAGGGAAGCCCTTGAGCTCCAAGCAAACCTACCTCAACTAACAAATTACCTTCACCTACCGCCATTGGCTCTACGTTTACGTCCAGGGTAGCCACTTCTTCGGCGATCTCCGGGTTGCCCTGGGCCGCCTGCGCCACCTGCTGCTGGATGGCGGTGATGCACAGAGCTGCCGCTGCTGGATCAACGTATCCGGTCGATTTCCCGCCCGGGAAGAGGCGGACAGCCATACTCTTGTCGAGGATGTACGGCTGCCCTTTGGATACGTTCTTACTGAACCCGCCGACCCAGGCCCTCAAGGTAGCCGATGCGGCGTCCTTCACGGCAGCAGCCTGGAAGAGAGGGTTATTGTAATCCTTACAACGAAGCCCCAAATTATATGATTAAACATCTTAAACTAAATAACGTTTATATCTCTCATTATATTGCTTCGATAAGTAGATATAAGCATAGCACTTCTATATATACTTACTCCGGCGGGAAACTGATCTACTAAGTCATAGCAGATGGAGCAGGCTTCGTGGTGCCATAACACTAATTCACCATGGCGGATGGCACAGGGGGCGTGGGTCTGGCAGTTGGTAGCATGTAAGTGGACAGATACATGAGTATCAGCAGTTACTAACAGGACTAGCCCGCTAAGAGATATAATACTCCGCCGCATGCTGGAGTGAAAATTTTTCTGGGCATAGTCCTCTCCTGTAGAGATAGTCCGTAAGACCTGGTAAACTAGTCAGATAGTTTTACACATGCAACTTACCCGGCAAGATATACTTAGCTTATGTCTCCGACGCCCGACAGAATTCAAAACTCGCGGCACACGCTACAGGTAGGTCAGGTGATCACCCCCTACCCGCACCGCCGCTGGGTGGCGGTATAGGAATCATTCCCGTTTTCTGACAGAATTTTTCTGTCGCCGGTGCTGACAACAACTTTGTTGGTAGCTCCTGAGTAGAATTTCTTGCTTGCTTCGCCGAGGATTATTTGGGAAGTATTTGATCTTTGGTTGTTGGCATACGCTTTGTGTTAGTAATTATGTCCGAGTTAACACCTGGAACTCTGTTTAGAGTATGTGTAAATGAGGGATGCAAGGTGAGGTTGCCTAAGGCTACTTTGGACCCTCACACTGTTTGTGTAAAATGTAGGGGGAGGGATTGTTCGGTTAAGGATACGTGTGATGTATGTGAGAACTTAACTGAATTACAATGGAAAGAACTAACTTCGTATGTTAGAAAGTTAGAAAAGGATTTTGGATTAGAAAAGCTTCAGCTAGAAGTTCAAGTAGATCCTGTTCTGCGGAACAGGATAGTATTTCTAAACCCTGTAGTAGCTTCGCCATCTTCCTTTTTGGTTTCAGCTCCTTCCCCCCGCAGCGAACCCGCAGATGTGTCTGCCGAGAGAGCCGCTGTGGAAGCTTCAATCCGCAATTTGCAACAGCAATTGCGAGATATAAACCAAGGTAAGGGTGAAGTGTCTAGTGATAAGTGCAGTGTCCCCAGTCCAGTGGAAGGGGGGCGTCTGACCCGACTCCGCATCGCTCCTAGGCTAGACCTCTTTCAGACTCCCATGCCCAGGGGAGGAGGAATGTCGAAAGCCGCAAGGGGGGATGTAGAGTATCCCCAACGGTCAGGCGTCCCTTCAGCAGGTCCTGTAGACTCGTCCCAGGCTGCTATAGAGAGCTATAGGAAAAAGCCTCTTAAGGAAGTGTTTTCCGACTCTGATTCGTCCTCTCCTAAACGAGGATGGAGCTCTTCTTACAAATCGCGCCCTCTCAAGAGAGCCTGGAAAACCTCCAGGAGTAGGCGCTCTAGACTCCAGCCCGGAGCCTTTTCCGGAGTATTCTCCTGCGCCTAAGAAGGCTATGAAGGATCCGGAATCCTCTCCAGAAGGGATTCGGTCATCTACTAAGAGATTCCTGTTGGACCTCCAAGAGAATCTCTCTTCGTTAGTAGGCTCGCTTTCGACTAGTAGGCGCAAGGAGCCTTCTCGCAGGAAGGACGCCTCTCTTCCAGTCAAGAGGTCTGTTAGGAAGGAGGAGTATGATAGACGATCTTCTCCAGTAAGAGCCTATTCGCCTCCTAGAGTAGACGACTCCTTTGAAACTTCGTCGAGACAGGGAAGATGGTATTCTCCTCGTAGAAGCTCGGAAGCTAGGAGTCATACGCAAAGCGCAAAGGCGGAGGAAGTAGGCGCTAGATCCTCTCCTTGTAGGAGTAAGGAAAGAGTATCCTTGCGAGAAGAACGATCGGTTCGTATCTGTCGAACGATCTCCGAGGGGGAGTAGGATCTCCTCTTGCAAGTGGTAGGAAAGGACAGAGCGCTCTACTAGAGAGATAGAAGCGAGAAAGGCTCTCCTTCTAAGGATGATGGTTCTAGAAGGCGCCAACGTTCGATAGGACGCCTGGATGATCGAGTCTCGTTAAGTTACTCGAGACCTTATGATAGGCTTTCTTCGAGGGAGTCAAGCGCTTCTCCTAGTAGGTTTCAAGATTCTACGAAGAACTAAACAGGGGTTCGCGCCTACTCCTGGAAGAGTATCTAGAGCGGACGCTTACCGTTCTCCTAGCAGGCGTCGAGAGTGAAAGGAGCCTAATCGAGGATCTGCGCCCTACTCCTGTAAGACGATCAAGAGTAGGGCGCAAGCGCTTCGCCTCAAAGGCAGCAAGAGCATAAAAAGAGCCTTTCCAGGGATTTGCGCCCTAATCCTGGTAGATCAGGAGTAGGCTCTGACGCCTCTCCTCGTAAGATTCAGGAGCCTGAAAGGAGCCTTTTGTCAGGTGCGCTCCCTACTCCTAAGAGTTACAGAAGAGTAGGCGCAAGCGCCTCTCCTCACAGGCGCCAAGAGCCTGAAAGGATCCTGACTTGGATTCGCGGCCCTACTCATAGTAGGCGCTCGAGAATAGAAACGAGTGTTTCTCCGGATAGGCGCCAAGAGCCTAATAACTCAGGCTCTCGATCCTCTCGATCCTCTCCTAGTAGGTATCAAGAACCTAGGGAGAGAAGTAAAGCGGAGTTTTGTTCTTTACCGAGGAAACATATCTCGAGTATTGAACGGGCGGCTCCTTCGGACGAGCTCTTGAAGGATAAGAGTCGCATACCTGCCAGGACTTCTTCACCGAAGAAGTCTCCCTCTCCGAATGTAACTTTGGAGGAAGTCTCGGAGGAGGAAGAGACGAAAGAAGTAGGAGTCTCTGATTATAAGAGACTTTCTGCATTACTTCTTCAGGAGTTTGGGGACTCACTTTGTTCAGCTGATCCTCCTTCTCCGGGATCTTTGCTATCAAGTACGAAGTTGGCAAAATCCCCCTCTTTTGTCAAGATGCGGCCAACTCTATCTATGAGGAAGGCCATCAAGAATCTGGAGAACTGGCTCCTGGTTAAGAAGGAGGCAGGTAAGACGGTGTTTTTGTGTCCTCCGTCTAGATTGACAGGTAAGCCGGGTGTCTGGTACGACACGAAGGAACCCATGGGGTTAGGCCTTCCGGCTTCCGCAAACGCGGATTTTTCTGCTTTAGTAGAATCTTCTAGAAGACGCTCTCTACTGTCGGCTAAAGCGTCTGGGGAATGTGCGAGATGGACCATTTTACTCAAGGGGTCTATTTCGCACACTTGAAGTCTTCAACTTCATGGATTGGGCCTTAGGAGCTCTAGCAAAAAGAGCGCAAGATCCGGAGTTCGTGACTATGGAGGTGTTATCAAGTGTCCTTTCATGCTTGGACAAGGCAGTCATGGATGGATCCACAGAAGTAGCATCTCTCTTTGGAGCAGGAGTGCTCAAAAAGAGATCAGTTTTATTAGCTCGTTTCTCTCCAAGTCTGTTTCGCCATTACAGAGATCCTCTTTGCTTTTTTCTCCGCTCTCGGAATACCTTTTTCCTCAGGAGACAGTGGAGGGGGACATTTCCAGAATCACTGTCGGAGGAAAAGCTACGCAGGATCTTTCTTGCTCAGTTCCACGCCAAGAAGGACTTAAAACGCCGGGTCTGTGCCGATGGCTAAGAGAGAGGGGTAACAGCGGAATCAAGGTGGTCGGTTCAATTTGAACAGGACCGAAGCCCAGGCTTTCCGCGAGGAAGAACAACCTCAAGACCCCAACCTAAGCTAAAGTATGAAGGCCGTTCAAGAGAGGAAGATCGTTCTCGAATGGCCATTCTCGAAGCCGCAGTGAGACAGGAGTCCTCCAGAACTCCAGTAGGAGCCAGACTTTTTGAGGTTCTCGAAAGTCTGGGCTCAGAGAGGGGCGGACAACTGGTCCCTCTCGATCCTCGAGAGAGGAATACCTGATCCCCTTCAGGGAAAAAAACCGCCCTTAACATCCACTCCAGGGAGGGATTTAGCGGCAAGATACAGAGATCCTTTAAAAAACCAAGCACTATTACATCTGGTGCAACAGATGCTAGAAAAGAAGGCGATAGAAAAGGTGTTAGACAATTCACCAGGATTTTACAATCGCCTCTTTCTGGTACCAAAAGCCTCTGGGGAGTGGAGACCAGTGCTGGACGTAAGCGCTCTGAATCACTTTGTGATCAAACAACGTTCACGATGGAGACGACGTCGTCAGTTCTTTCAGCGCTAAAGAAAAGGAGATTGGATGGTGTCATTGGATCCTCCAAATGCCTACTTTCATGTACCATCCATCCCTCGTCCAGAGGTATCTAAGATTCATGATACAGGGCCAAGTATATCAGTTTCGCGCCCTTTGTTTCAGTCTTTCCACAGCTCCCCAAGTTTTCACGGATTGATGAAAATGTAGCACATTGGCTGCATTTAAAAGGAATAAGGATATCGCTGTATCTCGACAATTGGGTTGGTTGATTCGCTCGCAATCCAGGGATCAGTGTCTGGAGGACTAAGATCAACGTTGGACTTGACTCAGTCTCTGGGACTGTTAGTGAACCTCGGGAAATCCCAGATGGATCCCCAGCAAAGCATTGTCTATCTGGGGATTCTGATGGATTCTCGGGGTTTTCAAGTGTTTCCGTCCATAGAAAGACAGGAACGGTGCATTCTAAAGTGAGACCTTCCTAGAGAAAGAACAATGTTCCGCGAGGGAATGGATGAGTCCTTCTGGGGACCCTCTCCTCATTGGAACAGTTCGTTTCTCTACGGAGGCTTCACATAAGACCTCTTCAATTCTTCTTGAAGGAGAATTGGGACCAGAAGAATCAGGATCTGTGGGAATCTTTTCCTCTGTCCGAGAGATAAAGAAAAACCTCAGCTGGTGGTTAGAACCAGGCAGACTGAACGAGGACTATCCGCTGCAGTTACCGAACCCCTCCCTAGTGTTGTTTACAGACGCATCGGAGACGGGATGGGGGCCGCGATTGTTGGGGCCCGAGAGAAGTGTCAGGCACCTGGAGTGGGGAACAGGTGTCCTGGCACATCAACGAGAAAGAGTTAGTGGCGGTGCATCTGGCTCTCAGGCAGTGGGAAGCCCAAGTCGCAAACTCAGTGTTGCGGTAAATTCCGACAACACGACAGCTCTAGCCTACATAAGAAAACAGGGGGGGACTCACTCCCTCTCACTGTACAAGAAGGCGAAAGAGCTTCTTATATGGTCAAAGGAGCGGAACATCACACTCTTGACGAGGTTTATACAAGGCGAGAAAAACGTCAGAGCCAGACTTGTTGTTGGACCCTACACTCAGAGGTCTGCAATCAAATTTGGAACCTATGGGGAAAGGTCAAACATAGACCTGTTTGCAACCTCATTGGAATGCCAGGCTGGAGAACTACTGCTCTCCGATTTCAGATCCAAGAGCAGTAGCGATAGCGGCCCTACTCCTAAATTGGGAAGGAATAGACGGCTCACGCTTTTCCTCCTTTCAAGATCATAGGAAACGTAATAAGGAAGTTTGTTCTGACGAAAGGAGTAAAATTGACCCTAATCGCCCCATTTTGGCCAGCTCAAGAGTGTTCACAGAGGTACTGGAATGGATGATAGATTTTCCAAGGTACCTTCCTTTACGGAACGATCTTCTCAGACAGCCCCACTTCGACAGATACCACAAAAACCTCCCCGCGCTCGGTCTGACTGCCTTCAGACTGTCGAAGGACTCGTCAGAGCGAAGGGTTTTTCACGCGCTGCTGCTACAAAGGCAATTGCAAGGGCCAGGAAGGCCGTCAACTATACGCGTGTACCAGTCGAAGTGGGAAGTGTTCCGAAGGTGGGCCAGGAATCAGAATGTATCCTCTTCCAGTACCTCTGTGACGGAAATAGCAGATTTCCTCTTATATTTGAGACTAAAATGTAACCTTGCAGTCTCGACTATAAAAGGTTATAAAAGTATGCTTTCCTTGGTGTTTAGACATACAGGGCTAAACATCACGGATGACAAAGATTTACACGATTTGATTAAATCATTTGAGACTCGAAGTCCAAGACAGAGACCACCCAGCTGGAACCTGGATGTGGTACTGAGGTTTCTCATGTCAGAGAAATTTGAAAAACCTCCCAATAACCCTTCAACGTTCAGAGACTTGACTTTGTAGAAAATCAATTTTTTCTCTTTGCATTAGCATCAGCTAAAAGGATTAGTGAACTCCAGGCTTTAGAAGGCACAGTGGGCTTCAGGAAGGATTCTGCAGTGTGTTCATTTAACCCCCTATTTTTAGCAAAAAATGAGATCCTTCTAAGCCTTGGCCAAGGACGTTTGAAGTTTAAAGGATTGACTTCCCTGGTAGGGAGAGAAATAGAGAGAACTCTGTGTGTCCGGTAAGGATCCTCAAGTTCTATCTAGAGAGGAAAAAAACAAATGGGAGGAAACTCAGAGAGCCTTTGGTGCTCGTAAGAGATCCGAGAAGAACGATGTCAAAGAATGCACAGGCATTCTTTATCAAGAAACTATTAAAGAAGCACATGTGGCCTGTGAAGAGGAATACCTCGGGCAGCTGAGAGTGAAAGCGCATGAGGTCAGAGCCGTAGCAACCTCATTAGCTTTCCACAAGAATATGTCGTTAAACGACTTAATTGGATCCACATATTGGAGATGCAATTCTGTGTTTGCGTCTAACTATTTGAGAGATTGTACGTGTGACCTTATGATAAGTGCTTCTCTCTCGGACCTTACGGTGGTCTGCGGATTCGGTGCTGGGACAGGGGGCTGAAACCAATCTAGCTTAGTTTAGATAGATTAGGGATTTTAATCTTGTGGTGTTGTTTTTATGGTCGATTGAAAGTGGTCAGGAAAAAGTACCATTTTCAATTCGTAGTGTATAACAAAGTAGTGTGGTCAGGTGGTCGAGATTGGTTGTTTTCATGCTCCTTGTAATGTTTTGGACCTAGGCTCTGTCTTGTAAGAGGGTTAGTCCCCGTTGATACGACAAAGGTGAAGGCTCTACATGTAAGTGGATAGGCCCCTTGGTATGATCCAAATAAGGCTCTGTCGAGTAAGCGGGCTCGCCCCCATTGACATGATCCAGAAGGGTTCTCAGTGATAGGTCTCATCCTCACTGGAACTCTTGAGGCAAGCAGACTCATAGACAGTTCTCATGAAGTCTTCTGCCCAATAAGGTAGGAATCAAGGTATTTAAGTGATTTATAGTACCTACAACAAAAGTTGTTTTCCCTGTTTTTGAATTGCTATTCATATTGATAACTATCTCTTACCCTCCTCCAAGGGTGCCAATCAGCTAAGTATATATCTGCCCGGTAAGTTGCATGTGTAAAAATGAAATTGTTAAGATACAATAAAGTTTTACACATACTTACCTGGCAGATATATACGTTTAATGGCCCACCCATCCTCCCCTCAGGAGATAGGAGGAAGAAAAATTCTGTCAGAAAACGGGAATGATTCCTATTACCGCCACCCAGCGGCGGTAGGGGGTGATCACCTGACCTACCTGTAGCGTGTGCCGCGAGTTTTGAATTCTGTCGGGCGTCGGAGACATAAGCTAAGTATATATCTGCCAGGTAAGTATGTGTAAAACTTTATTGTATCTTAACAATTTCATTTTCCGGTACAAAAAACCGGAGTAAAGGGTTTCACCGAACCAGCTACCAGTCTATACAATGAGGGTGGGGGTACAAGGACAGCGGAGAAACATGAGAGGATTAATCCCAGATAAATAACAAAAATTCTGCAAGCAGGAGGAGGACCCGGATGGTGAGCGGGCACTCCGCCAGCCTAGCAGAATAGGTAATATAATGATAACACAAATATAAAGAATAATTGTAAAACCATATATAATTAGATACAGATGCATGAGAGAGCTACTCTCCGCCACCCCCCGCTGGACTGGCGAAGCCAGTTAAGCTTGTCGCTAGCGCGGTGGGAAGGCAGGGGGTGGCCGAGGGAAGGAGAGAGCTGAGGAGGGGACCCTGAGGAGGACCAAGTACGAGCGGGCGGGGTGGCCAACCCAACCCGAACGCTCAAGGGACCCCCGCTGGAGGCCAGAAAGAGAACGGTACAAAGAGCCAGACTCAGGACCCCTCCCCCCGTAACTCCCGTATCCTCCCTGGGTAGAGAGGAAGAGGGGATGAGAGCCCGGTTGGTTACCATGGCAACCGTGAGCAAGCGTGGTCTGCCTCCCCCCCGCTATGGGGAGGGAAGCAGGAAGGGGGACTGAGCTGGTGGCTCGTGGCGATCGTCTGGCCCACCGCGAACGTGGTAGGACCACGCGTACGAACAGACCAGGCGAAAAGAGATAGCCTAGGCTTAACATGCAACATACACATTACACAGAAAATACATCGTATTAAAACAGAAAGGAAGGGAATCGAAGAGAAAGGAAAAGAAACGTCCTAGAGAAGCTAGGCTAACCCACCTGGAAGGTAGAAAGCCCAACTACTCGGGAGCTGGCCTCTGCTGATACGTATAAACGGAGGGCGACGGCCAGGGTGGTAGGACTAAAGAAAGAGAGAGGGGCTATGACCCCACATGCCTAACAGACCTAGACAAAGGCACATGCATGCATGAACACTGAGCTAAGACCTAAAGGCATAGGATTCCTGAATAGTACGATGAGATATAAAATAAAATTCGGTAGCACACCTTGCACCACACATAAATATAATCATAAATACTGCACAGCAATAGCCACGATGGTATGGAAGACCGAAGGAGCTAGCGGAGCCACTACAGACCCAGGGACGATCGATTTTCGCGGGAAAAAATATCTGAGAATAACATTTTTGGCCCTTTTTTGTAATTGACCCAGTAAAAATAAAGCCTGAAAAACATCAAATGGGGAGGAGCAGCGTTGGACTTTCACGACGCACGTAACTCAATTCCCGGTTTTGAGACCCAGAACTGTGACCCTTAATTCAAAAGTTTGACCCCTTACTCTGCATTCAAGGTTGATGTAGGCTAGGCTAGCCTAAGACCACTTACATTGCAAAACTTTAGAACGACTAGCCTACATATAAAACTTCTAGACTAGGCTACCACTAACCGACATAGGCTCCGACCCCTTACTCTGCATTCAAGGTTGAGGTAGGCTAGGCTAGCCTAGGACCCCTTACATTGCCAAACTTTTGAAAGACTAGCCTACATGTAAAACATCTAGCCTAGGCTACCACAAACCGACATTAAATTAGAAGCTTAGACCCCACAGTAAGGCCGCAGCGGAACGGCGCTTCGCGCCTTATCCACATTTTTTAAAGATTCTTGGCAGGCGAGACATGTTCTGGCAAGAGGTAATGTTGCGCTGCGCGTGCTAACCACAGAGGTTACAGTAAGGCCGCAGTGGAACGGCGCTTCGCGCCTTATCCGCATTTTTAAAGATTCTTGGCAGGCGAGACATGTTCTGGCAAGAGGTAATATTGCGCTGCGCGCGCTAACCACAGAGGTTACAGTAAGGCCACAGTGGAACGGCGCTTCGCGCCTTATCTGCATTTTTAAAGATTCTTGGCAGGCAAGACATGTTCTGGCAAGAGGTAATATTGCGCTGTGCACGCTAACCACAGAGGTTACAGTAAGGCCGGAAAAAAACACGACTAGCCTAGGCTATAAATCCCCCCATAACTGTAACAGTGAACACCTTCCTCGTTCGCCACGGCCTTACTGTTCGAACACGTGCTTCGGTACTGGCTTCGAACTAACCGAAACAGTACTGTTCGAACACGCGCTTCGGTACTGGCTTCAAACTAACCGAAACACTAGTTTTGTTCATGTCACTTACCTGACAGATATATATATAGCTGTATTTTCCGAAGTCCGACAGAATTTCAAAACTCGCGGCACACGCAGTGGGCGGCCAGGTGGTAGTACCCATTCCCGCCGCTGGGATGGCGGATATCAGGACCATTCCCATTTTCAATTCATATTTTTTCTGTCGCCGGTCGGTAAACAACTGTTTACAGACCTCCGCCTAGGATTTTTTGGATTGACTCGTTCTAAGTATCTGGATTGACTTTTGGTTATTGATTCTGGATTGTTGGATTGGCATACGCGATAGTGGACTGTGTTTTGATTTTGGATTGGCTTTTCTGTAAACGTGATGTCTGGATCAAGTTCAGTGAGTTTCAGAGTGTGTGTGAAGAGTGATTGTAAGGTGAGGCTACCTAAATCATTGGTAGATCCTCACACAGTATGTATGGGGTGTAGGGGGCATGTATGTTTATTGGATGATCGGTGCAATGAATGCGAAGGTTTGACCGATGATGGATGGAAGGTGTATGATTCTTATCGGCGTAAATTGGAACGCGATAGGATCAGGAGGTCTTCCTCCAAGAGCGGTTCTTCGAAAGGTAAGTAACATTTCACCTGCATTAACACCAGTAGAATTTGTTTCACCTAAACCTGTGTTGTTGCCTTCGGGCCCTGATTCTGTGTCTGGAGAAGGTAATGCCCTTTCTCTGATTTTAGAGTCGTTACGCACTCTAGAATCAAAAGTGTTAGCCTTGGAAACCGGCTCAGTTAAAGTGTGTGATCGTGCCCCTAGTGTTGTGGAGGGGGCGTCAGATCGGCCCCATAATGCCTCTAGGCCCTAGAACCTCTATCGGACTCCCAGGACTCAGGGAGTGGGGGTATGTCGAAAGTCCGCAAGAGGGGTTACGGGGGCTCCCCACCGATCTGGCGTCCCTTCGGCAGGACCTGTTGTTAGTTCCCAGGCTGCCAAGGAGCGTGCCCAGGCTCGCATCCTCAAGGACTGTTTTTCGTCCTCCGAGGCGCCCTCCCCGCGCAAGGGGTGGAGCGCTTGGAGAGACTCGCGTCCATTGAAAAGGACTTTTCCGAGGGAGGACGCTTCACGTCCTCTCTCTCCGTTATCGTTGCGGTCTTCACCCGCGTCGTATGACGCGTTTCCGCCACGAAGAGAGGTAGGAACGTCTTCTGAGGATGGCGCTGAGAAGCGCTACATTCGCTCTTCGGAGAGGCGGTAGCTGGACCTGTGAGAAGGAAGGAGGCGTCCCCTCGCGCCCTCGTCTTCACGCAGTTCAGCCCTTCACCTCCTTTAGTTTTCTTCACCAACGAAGAACATTCTTCTTGTGTCCCCTTCAAGACCAATTGTCGGCTTTGATGGCTCAGAAGACTCGCCCAGCAGCAGTCGAGCCTAAACGTAGGAAGGACGTCAGGCTGCCTGTCAAGAGGACGAAGCAGTCCCCTTCTCCTTCTCCTCGTTTGTCTCTTTCTCCTCTTGCGTCTCCTGCGGGGCTCCCCCGATCTCGTTCTTCCTGTAGGAAGTCTTGTGGACAGGACGCTTTTCTTCCCTCTCGACGTCCTGCACAGACCGCGCGTCAGGAAGCTTCGGAGGACGCTCGGCAGGACGCTTTGTTAGACTCTTTGCCGTACGAGAAGACTTTCGAGAGCGCCCAGAAGGACGCTTTGAAAGCGAAGGCTGGACGCTTTAGCGGGAAGCGTAAGGACGCTCCTCTAGAGCGAGTTAGAACAGCCCAAGTAGCCTCTTTTGACGCTCAGCGCGGTCAAGACGCTCTTCATTCTTCATGCTCTAAGGATCGACAGAAAGTCGGTCGCATTGAAGAAGCTTCTGCACCCAAACCTCGAAGGTCTTTGCTGAAGGCTAGACCCGTTGGGCGCACGCCCTCTCCGGAGGAGCAGTCTCCGATTCCTCTTAGGGAGGAAGGAGAGTTTAGTAGTCTGGCGGACTCGGTTGAGGAGGAGCAACCTTCGGTTTCATCAGTTTCGGACTATAAAGTGCTGGTGCGACTGTTACGCTCGTCGTTTGGAGACAAGTTCCAGCCTGCAGCTCCCAGGTCTCCACCCTCTGTTTTCTTTGTCAAAGTATTGCAAGGTCCCGGAGTTCGTGGAAATGAAAACTTCGTTGTCCACCAAGAGGGTGTTTAGGAAGTTGCAAGACTGGATGGAACGACGGAAGGATCAGGGCAAGTCGACTTTCGCCCTTCCTCCTTCAAGACTCAGTGGGAAAGGTGGCGTTTGGTATGAGACCAAAGGAGAAGTAGGTGTTAAGATCCCTTCGTCATCCCAAGGGGATTTTGCTAGTCTGGTCGACGCTCAGAGGAGGTCTCTTTTGTCGACATCTAAGATTTCATGGACGCCTACGGAGATAGACCATCACATGAAAGGACTTTTAAGGACTCTGGAAGTCTTCAACTTCCTAGACTGGTGCTTGGGAGTCCTAGATCTTCAATCTAGGAGTCCGGACTCGTTAAGTCTGGGGGAGCTGTCCAATGTGTTATCCTGCATGGACAAGGCCGTCAGGGATGGTTCGGAAGAGCTAGTGTCTCATTTCGGCACTGCCTTTCTTAAGAAGAGAGCGCTGTTCTGCAATTTTACTGCAAAATCAGTTTCTACGGCTCAGAAAGCGGAGCTTCTCTTTGCGCCTCTTTCGAACCATCTCTTCCCCCAGACTATGGTGAAGGACCTGGCAGTTAGCTTACAAGAGAAGGCTACTCAGGACCTCTTGGCCCAGTCTTCGAGACGTCCCGCAGTCCCTACTACGTCTTCTTTTGGACGACCACCAAGGAAGGTTAAACCCTTTCGTGGGGCTCCTCCCTCGAGAGCTGCTCCTCGAGGGAGAGGGCTTTCAAGAGGAAGAGCTTCTTTTAAGCCAAAATCAAGTAAGTGAAAATCAAGTCCTTCAGACACCAGTCGGAGCCAGGCTGAAGTTATTTGCGGGAGTGTGGAGAGAGAGAGATACGGACGCTTGGTCCCTCAAGATAGTGGAACAGGGGTACAAGATTCCCTTTTTGGATCCTCCTCCTCTATCCACGACTCCCATAGATCTTTCTCCTTCATATCAAGGGGAGAAACGACAGATTCTTTTCGATCTTTTGGATCAAATGATCGAGAAAAGAGCGGTGGAGCAGGTCTTAGACCTGGGGTCACCAGGATATTACAACAGACTTTTCCTGGTACCAAAGCAGTACGTACGGGGGTGACCGTCCAGTCCTAGACGTGAGCAGGCTAAATCTTTTCATAGAAAAGAAAAAGTTCAAGATGGAAACGCCTCAGTCTGTTCTAGGAGCCTTGAGACCGGGCGACTGGATGGTGTCCTTGGACCTACAGGACGCATACTTTCACGTTCCAATCCACCCTCTTTCAAGAAAGTATCTGAGGTTCGTTTTGAAAGACAAAGTCTGGCAATTCAGAGCCCTTTGTTTCGGCTTAAGCACGGCTCCGATGTTATTACCATGCTCATGAAGAATGTAGCGAGATGGTTACATTCTGCAGGGGATAAGAGTGTAATTGTAATCTCGCGATTGGCTAGTCAGAGCATCGTCAAAAGAGAGGTGTCTGAAGGACCTTCAGTTCACGTTAGCCTTGGCGAGGTCCCTGGGACTTCTGGTCAACCTCGAAAAGTCACATCTGACCCCAACACAGTCCATTGTGTATCTGGGGATTCAGATGGATTCAGTGGCTTTTCGGGCGTTTCCGTCCCAGGAACGACAGCTGCAAGGCTTAGAGAGAGTTTCGGCCTTCCTGGGGAAGGAAACTTGCTCGCGAGGGAATGGATGAGTCTGCTGGGGACCATTTCCTCGCTGGAAAAGTTTGTTTCCCTGGGGAGACTACACCTCAGACCTCTCCAGTTTTTCCTGGCAGAAGAATGGAGAGTCAAAGAGGATCTGGATGCGACCTTTATGATCACCGAATCAGTGAAAACCCATCTAAGATGGTGGTTAGATCCTCGGAAGTTTCGAGAGGGTTTGTCTCTAAAGCTTCTGAGCCCCGACCTAGTGTTGTTTTCCGACGCCTCCGTGTCGTGATGGGGAGCAACACTAGGAGGGGAGGAAGTGTCAGGCACCTGGAGGGGGGAACAGGTGTCCTGGCACATCAATGTGAAGGAACTAGCGGCGGTTTTCCTGGCGCTACAGTTCTTCCAAGCAAAGGTTGCAGACAAAGTTGTCCAAGTCAACTCGGACAACACCACGGCCCTTGCGTACCTAAAGAATCAGGGAGGTACACACTCCCGTCCTCTATTTTACTTAGCGAGGGAGATTCTGCTGTGGGCAAATGCAAGGCGAATCAGGATCCTGACGAGATTCATCGCAGGAGTCCAGAACGTCAGAGCAGACCTTCTCAAGCCGACAAGGACGGCCAAAAATTCCTGCCGACGGAATGGACTCTGCACCAAGACGTTTGTCGGGAGTTATGGAAGCTGTGGGCCGGGACTCCTTTAGTCGATCTATTTGCGACGTCGAGGACGAAGAGGTTGCCTCTTTATTGCTCACCTGTGTTGGATCCGGGAGCAATCGCTATAGATGCACTGCTCTGGAACTGGACGAACTTAGACCTGTATGCCTTCCCGCCATTCAAGATCATGGGGAAGTCATGAGGAAGTTCGCGGCGTCAGAGGGGACGAGGTTGACCCTGGTCGCCCCGATGTGGCCCGCAAGAGAATGGTTCACGGAGGTAATGTCCTTCCTCGTAGACTTTCCGAGGACGTTGCCCTGGAGGAAAGATCTACTCAAACAGCCCCACTTCGAAAGATATCACCGAAACCTCTCCGCTCTGGACCTGACTGCGTTCAGACTATCGAAAAGTTGGCCAGAGCGAGAGGTTTTTCTAAAGCAGTTGCAAAAGCGATCGCCAACGCAAGGAGGGCTTCATCGAGAGCTGTTTTCCAGTCGAAGTGGGCTTCCTTCAGGGCATGGTGTAGAAAGGAGGGAATTTCCTCTTCCACTACCTCTGTGAGCCAAATAGCCGATTTCCTGCTATTCTTAAGGAATGTGCAGAAGTTGGCAGTCCCGACCATCAAGGGATATAAAAGTATGCTGTCAGCGGTCTTCCGACACAGAGGCCTAGACCTTACTGACAACAGAGATCTTCATGATGCTCTGAATCGTTCGAGACAACCAAGATACCTCAGGCGAGGCCTCCTTCCTGGAACTTAGACTTAGTTCTAAGACTTTTGATGTCGAGTCCTTTCGAGCCTCTCCATGCAGCGTCTCTTAGGAACTTGACAAAGAAGGCTCTTTTCCTAACTGCTCTGGCAACGGCGAAGAGAGTTAGCGAAATTCAAGCCATCAGTAAACAGGTGGGCTTCAAAGGTGACAACGCTGTCTGCTCTTTGAGTCCCACTTTCTTAGCGAAAAATGAGAACCCGTCTAACCCGTGGCCCAAGAGCTTCGAAATTAAGGGTATGACAAGCCTTGTGGGCCAAGAACCTGAGAGAGCCCTGTGCCCTGTCAGGGCTCTAAAGTTTTATGTTCGCAAGACGAAGGAGGTACGAGGTCTCTCAGATAATCTGTGGTGTTCGGTGAAAAGACCCGATTTACCATTATCCAAGAATGCTTTGGCTTTCTTTCTGAGAGACGTAATAAAAGAGGCTCATTCATCTTATCAGAAGACTGATTTGAGCCTCTTGCGAGTGAAAGCTCACGAGGTCAGAGCTGTCGCAACCTCGCTTGCCTTCCAAAGGAACATGTCGATCAAGGACATCCTTGATGCCACCTTTTGGAGGAGCAATTCGGTATTCGCCTCACACTACTTAAGAGATGTGAGAACAATGTACGAGGACTGTTGTTCTCTTGGGCCATACGTTTCTGCAGACACAGTCTTGGGGGCTGGAGGTAGCTCTTTCCCTATCCCTTAGTTAGGTTTAGGTTAGTTTTTTATTGTTGTGTTTTTGGTTTGTGGTGAGTCTTGTGTGAAGATCTCCCATCTCTTAGTTTAGTGTTCAGGGGATCTTGGTTAGTTGGTCAGGTGGTGGTCAGTTGCTTCGTTGCCCTCATATGTATGGCTCGATGGTCTTGTCACGTTGAGGTCACGTCCCCGTTGACAGAGCATCCAGAGCGCACCAGCACTACAGGTCTCCACCTGGCTGGCAACTCTGATTAAGCAGAAGCAGGCTTAAGTGACAGTAATCACAGAGTCTACTTTGCTAACAGGTGAGGAACCAAGGTGTACATCATCTACTTAATTTAAGTTTCCTACAAATCCTATTCTGTCTCTTCCCACCATCCGAAGGTGGGATTCAGCTATATATATATCTGTCAGGTAAGTGACATGAACAAAATGTTATTGTTATAATACAATTAAGTTTGTTCATACTTACCTGGCAGATATATATATAGCTGTATTTTCCGAAGTCCGACAGAATTTCAAAACTCGCGGCACACGCAGTGGGCGGCCAGGTGGTAGTACCCATTCCCGCCGCTGGGAGGCGGATATCAGGAACCATTCCCATTTTCTATTCCCATTTTCTATTCATATTTTCTCAGTGCCACTGTCTCCTGAGGGGAGGTGGGAGGGCACTTAATTATATATATCTGCCAGGTAAGTATGAACAAACTTAATTGTATTATAACAATAACATTTTAAGGCTAACAAACATTAATATACAACTTACCTTATTCACATTTCAAAGTCGCTGCTGTCCGATGACCATGAAGGGGTAGATGAAGGCATCAGTCTCGGCCTCTTTGGAATGGGTGAGGGATCACGTGGCTCGCTGGTAGAAGGTCCTGGTCTTATTGTTTCGGGCCAGGAAATCCAATTTGAGATGGGGGATGTCGGGCGGCTTTTGAGCGGATAGATACGTTTGATCAATTTCAGGAATGCCCGAAATAGACACGGACCACTTCTGGATACAGTATGTAGAAAAATAGCTTTCGTAAAGTTCTTTCTGCGTACCGTGTCTCGGTAGCGCGCTCCGTTTAAGGACACGCCACTGTATAACCACGTCATAAATTCGTCAGTGTTTCGTTAAAACTCGATAAGGATACTAATATACAAATGCGTATATTGATCGAACTGGTCAGCAGTAACACTTTTCGGAAACAATATGGAGTGAGTTCTATCCATGGCGGCGGTGTAGAACGGAAAGGGCAAATTTTGTGACTGCAGGTATGATTGTCTGATTCATATTCATGGGACACGTTTTTATTGGTTGGGAGGAAGTTAATCCATGTCCCTTGGGTATGACCTGGGTCAACCTGATAGAGGATTGGTTTGGTTTAAAATTTCCCGCGTTGGGGGCGGGCCGACCTTACCGCGCTCTGCGGCCCAACTCAGAACTACGGGAGCTTCCGACCGCCGTGTCAGCCTTCACATCAAGTGGGTACTTAGAAAAAAAAATTTAAGCTTCACGGGAAATATCGGCGGATGTTATTTTGGCGTAAAATGGTCGGATCGAAGAAAGGGCACAAAATACACAGAGAGAAAAATAGCACTTGTAACTCGTGCGAGCTAACGAAAAAGGATGTCCACTAGAGGCGCAGCAGTCGCAAGCATGGGATGGTGTAGTAGTAGTACGAGCTGCTCCTCTGTGGGACGGCTCCCCTCTTGGAGGGTTTTTGTAGTGGGAGATTTCTATTGGCATTTGGCTCGTGGTAGTGGTCTCACTCGCCTAGTGTTCATACCGAACCCTCCTAGAGGGTGGACGAGTCAGTCATACTGACCTTTTTCTTTATTTTATTTATTCTCTGGTATGTGTTAGTACATTTACCCTAGAAATAATAGATTAAAGGATATTTCGCGCAAGCGACACGAGCCAATCGCCCAGAAATAGATTTTTCCTTACGTCAAAATCCTTTTTCTGGTATATTTTGGAATTCTGGACAACTTTTATTCTATGCATTTTGTTATTTGGGGTAATGGTTCTGGAATTGTAGGATCTGTCCCCGGGTCTGCGAACTACCCGAGCTAGCTAAGAAACACACGAGGCGAGCCGGCATGGCGAGCCCGAGACCAGACGCAGGAGGTACCGTTAATATACCTAAAAAACGGTTGAAAAACGGGTCCTGTCTGGCTAAAATTACGTGTAACCTTTAGGCAGTACTTAACTTAGCTGCGGCGATGGCTTGAAGTTCCATAATGCAGTGGTAAATCCAAAATAACAGCACAAAACACAGAGAGCAAAAAAGCATGCGCGGGCCAGGTGTCGCTAACGGAAAGGATGGCCACCAGAGGCGCTGGTGTTAACGTGGTTGGATGAGTAGTAGTAGTTGCTGGCGCAGGCTGTGTACCAGCTCTCTGGCAGGGGGATTTTGGTGGAGGAGAGATCTAAATGACAAGAGGTCCGTGGTAGTGGTCTCACTCGCCCCAGTACCATACCAACACTCCCTTTTATTTAGAGTGAGCGAGTCAGAATACTCTGACATCCCCCTCTTTTATTTTTCTCTGATAATGTTAGCATTATTTACCTTAGAAATATGAACTGAAGGGATATTTCACAAAGGGACACTGGGCTTGGCCCAGAAATACAGTAATTTGTGGATATTTCTCATAGAAAAAAACTGCAAGTAAGCAAATTAATCCCAATAATGGGTAGATATGGCCCATAGAGAAATCTGCGAATATGAGAGTCCGTGAATGCTGAGACTGCAAATATGGGGGTCGACTGTATCCTTTTGTTTGCAGATCTGCTGAAGGGGGAAATTGTAATTAGGAAAGAATTTATCTCTCTCTCTCTCTCTCTCTCTCTCTCTCTCTCTCTCTCTCCTTTAGTATGTCAATATATGTACTCTACTGTACATATCATTTTAATGAAAATGTTAATTACAGGCAGCCCTCAGTTAACAGTGGGGCTTCTGTTCCCAGCTGATGCTGCTAACCGAAAATCAGCGATAACAGTACTAAAAATCTGTGTAACGGCACAGCTAACCGAATATTGGCGCCGGAAAATAATTACGAGAGAGAGAGAGAGAGAGAGAGAGAGAGACCTTACCTTACAGACCTTTCATCTTGTTCGGGTTGCCCCAGGTCCCTCAGTGTGAGGCACCTCTAATGTCTATCAGAGAATTGCTAATGCATCTTCCGGTATATTTTATATCTTCCAATCTTGGATGGTCTGGGATTCAGCTTAGATATTTGTCGAGCTTATTCTTAAACACATCTACGCTCACTCAGGATATATTCCTCAGATGAGCTGTCAATGCATTGAATTGACGCTGCATTGTTGATGCTGGTGTGTAGTGGATTAATGTCCTGTGTGCTTTGCTTAGTTTTCCTGGTATAGTTTTGGGCACAATTAATCTACCTCTACTTGCTCTTTCTGATATTTTTAGCTCCATGATGTTTTCGGCAATTCCTTCTATCTGTCTCCATACCTGTGTTATCATGTAGCGTTCTCTTCTCCTTTCTAGACTAGTATATAATTTTAAAAATTGTAGTTTTTCCCAGTAGTCAAGATCCTTAACTTCTTCTATTCTAACTGTAAAGGACCCTTGTACACTCTATTTGTGCAATATCCTTTTGGTAGTATGGGTACCATATATTCAAGTGGACTACGAACATACGTTTTATAAAGCACAATCACGTGTTCAGCTTTTCTTGTTTTGAAGAACTGTAACAACATTCCCATTTTTTGCTTTGCATTTTGCCAATAAAATTGCTATTTGATCATTGCATGACATTTTCCAATTCAACATCACACCAAGGTCTTTAACTGCTTCCTTATTAGTCATTGTCTTTATTAGGTCCCCTATATGCATATAGGTTTCCTTCTTTATCTCCATAATTTATTGATTCAAATTTATCAGTTAAATACTGTCCTATTTACCTCTGCCTATTCATATACTTTGTTAAGGTCTCTTTGTAGCGAGTTCCTATCTTCATCACAAGTAATTTCTCTATTCTTGTATCATCGGCGAAACTACTCACTACCGAGTCCTTAACATTACTGTCTATGTCTGCAATCTTAATAACAAACAACAATGCAGCAAACAACATACCTTGTGGCACACCGGATATTACTTTAGCTTCATCCGATTTCTCATCGTTTGCAATAACTATCTATTTTCTGTTGTGTAGAAATTCTTTTATCCATCCTCCTACTCTGTCCACTATATCATGTTTTATAATTTTCTTTGCTAATATATTATGATCTACCTTGTCAAAAGCTTTTGCTAAGTCTAGATAAACCACATCTATTTCTTTTCTGTTTATCATATTTTTATATATGTTCTCATGGTGGACTAACAGTTGGGTTTGTGTACTTTTTCCGGGTACAAAACCATGTTGTCCTATATTAAACAAATTATTTTTTATTAAATGTTTCATAATATTTTCCTTCATTACCCTCTCTTACACTTTCATAATAAGTGATGTTAGACTCACAGGCCTATAATTACTTGCAGAGCTCTAGTCTTGATCCACTTTTAAAAGTAGGGGTAATACAGTGGTCCCCCCGTATTCGCGGGGGATGCATACCAGACCCCCCAGCGAATAGTTAGAATCCGCGAATGTTTGGAACCCCTATAAAAACGCTAAAAACAGCCTATTTTGTTAGTTAAAACTTAAGAAAAACCACTAAAAATGTTCATACTTGGTTT
Organism: Macrobrachium nipponense; assembly: GCF_015104395.2. Classification (NCBI taxonomy): domain Eukaryota; kingdom Metazoa; phylum Arthropoda; class Malacostraca; order Decapoda; family Palaemonidae; genus Macrobrachium; species Macrobrachium nipponense. Next base: position 42,280,449 of record NC_061109.1, read on the forward strand.
TTTTAATAGTTTTATCACAAAAAGTGCATTTTATGATGAAATTGATAAAAAAAACCAGGAATTTGTGGATATTTCTCATAGAAAAATACAGCGAATTTTCTGAGAATAATGCAGGGAAACGTTCCCGAGAGAAATCCGCGAATATGTGAATCCGCAAATACGGGGGGTCCACTGTATATGCTAATTTATGCTCATCATAAATCTTGCCTGTATCTACACTTTGCCTTAATAATATTGCAAGCGGCTTTGCGATAGAGTGAACCACTTTCTTTAACAAAATGGCAGGGAGACCATCTGGCCCAGCTGCTGATCCATTTTTAATTTCATTAATAGCCTGCACAATATTGGCTTCATTAATATCTATGTCTGATAATATTTTCATCCCTTATTTCTGTATCATTATCTTCATTATCAATTCTAGGGGTAAATTTCCTTTTTTTCATTTGTTAATCTCCCTTCATTTCTTAGAGAGCCTATTTCTATTCTTCGTTTATTCATCTTTTTCGCAGATGAGTACAATAGTTTGGGGTTTTGCTTAATATTTACTAGGGTTTTTTCTTCCAAGTCCCATTTTTCATTTTCTTTTGATTGTATAATCTTTTGTTCTGCATTTTCTATTTTACTTTTTAGTTCCATCACTTTCCATGCATTCTTTTCTTTTGCAAGACCTTTTTTCCCACTCTGATTTTCTGGAACAAGATCCTTCTGTCTCTTGGTATGCATGACTGATGTTTACTTTTCTTCTTCGGTATATATTTCTCCACTATTTTATCTAATATTTGATATAATATATCCGTATTTACCTGTATATCATCACTTGCGAATGTTATCCCAATCTTCGTTTAATTCTTCATTTATTTCTGATCATCTTATAGTCTTACTGTAGAAATTGTATTTTCCATATCCTTCCCACGTTTTCATCTCTTGCTTATCTCCGTTTTCACTTGCTTTGGAATGGATTGTTAATTCTATGAGCTTATGGTCTGAAATACTCGCATTATAAACTATTATTTCTTTAACACAATTCACCTCATTTACAAATATGTACTAGGTCTAAAGTATTTTCCTTTCTTGTTGGGAGGTGATTTATTTGTTGAATGTTGTATTCTAGTAGCATATCTAATAGCTTTTCAAATTGCCTCCTATCTTCTGCACTACTATTACTCTTTTTTTATATGTATAAATACAACTACAATCTCCTATTCGTTCTTTCCAATCTGCGAAAGGAAAGTTAAAGTCTCCGGATAGGAGAATAGTCCAGTCTTTGTGATTTCTACATATCATCAGAGAGAGAGAGATAATTAATAATTTTTTGTGATTAGGGAATATTGCTCTATGAAAAAATTCACGAATAAGTGAAATTTCCCCCGCGGACAAGTGAAAAAATTTTCCCGCAAAATAAAAATCAAGATGAAACTGGGAAATAAGAAACGCATAAAAATGGGGTGGGGGGGAGGCACTGAAATACAGTGGTACCTCGACATTTGAAAGGCTCAACTTACGAAAAACTCGAGATACGAAAGCAAATACGAAGATTTTTTTTTGCTCTACATACGAAAATTGCTCAAGATACGAAAGGTTATTGCTGTTATGTCCCGAGATTCGCCCGGACCACCGATAACAATTTTAAAACTCGCACGCCGCCAACTTAGTAGACTCGCCAGCATCCTCCCACTCTCCCATTGGTTCCTGATGCTAGTCACCGCCATAAGATCTTGCTCTCCTATTGGTCAGCATCTCTCCCATGATCCCATCATGCATCGTATGTAGCGGTGTGCTTTTTCGGCCACTTGGCGGCATCATTGGTATCGTAAGCATGCGAAATTCGTTCGTTCTATACGATTTTGTTTATTAACGTAAATTCATTAGTGATTTCGTTGTAGTACTACTTTATCATGTTGTGTGAGAACTTTACTTCATACGTATACGTACTACGTAACTTAATTACGTACAGTATATACATAGTCATGGGTCCCAAGAAAGTTGAAGTAGGAAAGAAGAGGATGCTTTCTTTGGATACAAAAATGGAGATAATAAAAAAGTATGAAGCTGGCATGCGATTGAGTGTGATCGCCAAGGAATACGGCCGAAATCCGTCGACAATAGGCACCATCCTTATCCAAGGGCGTGACAATTTTGTCTAGTAAGAGGAGCCATGTGCACGATGAGATGGAGAGGCTGCTTCTTGTCTGGATAAAAGACAAAGAAATCGCTGGCGATACGATAACCAAGACGACAATCTCCCACAAGGCCAGGGCTATTTTCGGCGATTTGATTGCCCAGGCCGAAGACGACGGAGGAGAAGGGACATCGACGCCAACCCCAGACTTCAAGGCTTCTCATGGGTGGTTAGAAAAATTCCGGAAACGGACTGGCATCCATTCGGTGGTGCGGCATGGAGAGGCTGCCAGCTCGGACACGAAAGCGGCCGAAGCCTCTATTAAGACGTTGGATGAGATGACAATCAAGGAAGGCTACAGTTCTCAGCAAGTCTTCAACTGTGATGAGACTGGCCTTTTTTGGAAAAAATGCCTCATCGGACGTACATCACGCAGGAAGAGAAGAAGCTTCCCGGGCATAAGCCTATGAAAGACAGGATTACGCTCGCACTTTGTTTGAATGCCAGTGGGGATTGCAAAGTGAAGCCCCTTATTTGTCTATCATTCGGAGACTCCTCGAGCCTTCAAGGCCCACAAAGTGCTAAAGGAGAAGCTTCCAGTGATGTGCAGGGCTATTGCGAAAGCCTGGGTAACGGGACTTTTGTTCACCGAGTGGGTAAATCTGTTTCGGCCCGACAGTGAAGAAATTCTTGGAAGAGAAGCGCCTCCCTTTCAAATGTCTGCTGTTGTTGGACAATGCCCCTGCTCACCCTCCTAGCCCAGAGGAAGATATCCTAGCGAAGTATTCGTTTATCAAGGTTCTTTATCTTCCGCCTAACACCACCCCTCTCCTCCAGCCCATGGACCAACAAGTGATATCGAACTTCAAGAAGCTGTATACGAAACATCTTTTCAAGAGATGTTTCGACATCACCGATACCACAAACCTCACCTTGCGTGAATTTTGGAAGGAGCATTTCGCTGTTGTGATATGCATCCGACTCATCAATCAAGCTTGGCAGGAGATTTCGAGGCAAACCTTGAATTCTTCGTGGAGGAAACTTTGGCCTGATACCGTATCCGCCCGAGACTTTGAGGGATTAGACGTGGGCAAAACTGGTGCTGCAGATTTAGGACCAGTTGACTATCCTGAAACTGTTTTGCAACCAGATCTTGATGAGATTGTTGCACTCGTCAAGTCCATGGGGCTGGTCGTCGATGAGGACGACATCAATGACTTTCTTGAAGAGGAGCACCAAGAGGAGCTTACGACGGATGACCTGAATGAGTGGGAGGCTGTGCAACATAACGTTGTTCAAGAAGAGTTCTCTAGCAGCGGCAAGGAGGAGGAGGACGACCCTATGACAACGGCAGAAATTAAGGATGCTCCAGCTGCTTTTCATAAGTTGCAATCATTTGTAGAAAGGAGACACCCCGAGAAGGCTTACACAGGTCATATGCTTGCGCAGTTCGAAGACGTTTGCCCGAGTCTTTTTAGGAGCATTTTGAAAAGCAGGCTGAGGCAATCTTCCTTGGATAGTTATGTATTTTTTAAAGAGGCCTTTAGTACTAGCAGGAGTAAGCAAAGAGGAAGATCCAATTGATACTATGAAAAAACAGAAAGTTGAAAGTGGTGAAGAAATTGAAATTTTGTATATATATATATATATATATATATATATATATATATATATATATATATATATATATAATATATATATATATATATATATAATAATATAGATAATAAAAAATAAAAAAAGAAAAAGAAATTTTTTTTTTTATTTTAAGTTTTTTGTAAAGTTAAGTGTTACAGTTTTGTTAATGTGTTTCCTGACATTTTTTAATGTGTTTTGTAAAGTTAAGTGTACGTACGGTAAGAAGTTTTCTGCCGTTTGTCCTCCTCCACTGTCGCCACTTTCGGAGATAGCCTCACTCGAAAGGTAAGGATGTACGTACTTTATTTACAGGTACATACATCTTAGTACTAGTACGTATTGAGTTAGGTATTGAATGGTCCAAATTTTTGTAGTATTTCATTGTTTATTGGTCAATTTAGCTTTATTATAAGATTTATTGGGGTGTTTTTGTAGGGCTTGGAACGGATTAGCCATTTTACATGTAAAATGCGGTTCAAGATACGAAAAGCTCATGATACGAAATCCGCCTTGGAATGGATTAATTTCGTATCTCGAGGTACCACTGTAGTACTATAGGAAAGTAGGCTGAGATATATGGTTTTAGATTTTCTGCTAGTAAAACAGTGTAACCGTACACTTTTGCTGTATAAGAGAATTTAATCAGTTCATACATGGGCAGAGAATCCAATGTATTGGTGAAAAGGTTTCTTTATTTGATTTTTGATAGCAAGCTGCCTTGGATTCCATATCTGAAGTATACGTATATCAAGACAAAATGCTTGAACACAATGAATGTGCTTAGGGTTCTGTCTTGCACTTCTTGGGGGTGCAGACCAAACTCGGGTGTTGAGACTATACAAAGCTTTGGTTTATTCCAAATTAACTTATGGGTGTGAAGTGTACACTTCAGCAAAGCCTAATACATAGCCTTAAAATGCTCAATTCAAATATCATGGAGGAGTAAGATTATCTATTGGAGCATTTAAATCATCTCCCACTGAGCACATGCTGGTAGATATTGGTGAGATGCCTCTGGATCTACATTATGTCTTGCTTGTTCAAAGCTGGTACAGATTTAATTTAAGTGTGTCTGTGAGTCTTTGATCAGCATTTGCATCAGAAATGAAAGGCACTGGCAGTTTTATGGAAATCACCCCAAGCAACCTCGGCCATCTGCTTTTAGAGCAAAATGTATAATCAGGCAGTTAAACATGCCAAGAGTGGAGAGACTACCAGCAAGATGTTCAGTTAAACAATAAAAAAAAAAAAAAAAAATCCCAGAGGTTAAATTTTGTAGAGATATTTGTTTTACTGAAGCAGAAATGTCCAATGAGGCAATGCTGTCAATATTTTTAGATCAACATCAGATGCTGCTATCAGCATTGACTAGTCTGTTAGCCTTTCTGTCTCCAATGTCATTCCTGACATGGCAGGGGCAATTACCTCACAGCACAGGTCCCATCTTAAGTCCAATTCCCAGTGTGTGTTGTGGCTGCCTGGCTACATGTGGATTGTTTGTTTTCCATGCTGTTTGCAGGTGTACGTATTCCAACCACATCCACCTTCCAGGTTGGTTCCTTCCTCAACAGGTGGCATCAAGAGGTAATGCAGAGTTAGCTCCCTTATACCTAGCACCATCAGGTTGAGTCTAGGGTGTTAGAAAAGGATGCAGACTCTAGTCTGCCTTGTCTATGGACAAACGGTCATGGTTCAGTCCTGTAGGAAAAAACCAGTGGAATTCAGTTTTGTGGAGGGGCTGTTTTAGTTCTATTTTATCAGCAATGCACCATATCAAACTTGAAGGGTACTTTGAAAGCTATTTGATCTCGCTTGTGAGCAAAGGGTTAGGGATAGGTTCAGAAGCAATACCCAAGCACTTTAAAATGTCAGTCAAGTAGACCATTGTGTTTGCTCTGCCTATGACTCTCATATAGTTGCCTTGGTCCCAACTTATGTTAGGGTGCTGAAAGTAGATTCTCTGGTTCTGAGAATTCCCTTTCCTATACCAGATCTTTGAAGATTCTACTGCATTCGTTGACATGTGAAAGACAATACGTGCTTAAGGACCATCAGTCTATGAGCAATGCTGTCAATATTTTTAGATCTTACATTGGAAAAGCTCTACAATTAGGGGATTGCTTTCTCCTCTTCTGAAGTGGTGGCTGTGGAGTCAGTTGCCATAGCCTCTTCTTAGTCTGCCTTGTGGTTGAAATTTTGGCTTTCAGGGGTGACTGTGTTGTTGACCGTGATGTTGGGCACTAGGTAAAAACTCATGCACCTGCATCAGGTGTCAAGTGCCCTTCTTTCTCCTTTGGAGGGCAAAGGTCCTTCTCAACCCTTTCTCCCTGCTTATTGGGCATGGCACAGTAGTCAGGCAAGGAAGACAAGAAAGGTGGAGGACTGTGAGAATGACAATCCAGATCTCCTGTTGCTATGAGTTTGGTATGCCTGTAGCACCATTGGGCAGCTTGACAGTGACAGGGCCCATTCAGAATGGATTCATTGGCTGCCAATGTTTTGATGACTGGCTGAGCCTGGCATCCCTAGACATGTTGTGACTATAAGATTGGTACATATCAAATTAGAAAAAAAAAAAAAATCTGGGGAACTTGGTAAACTGGGAGAAGTGTGATCGCCAGCCCAAAAAATGGATAAAGTACTGGGTCTCATGGTCAGTATAGCATCAATGGGAGTTTTCCAAAAGACACTCACATCAACAAGCTGTTTATGCAGGTCATGTTCGGTCACCTGTTGTCTTTTGAAAAGTTTGTAATTCACAAGCACCTCTGCTTATACTCACTTCACTGGTGCCTGAAATAGCTGTTTCCCTGCTTATTCTTTTTTCAATATGTGCCCATAAACAGTTTACGAACAATTTGGAGTGATGGGTGGATGAGACGAATTACTAATTAATGAAAATTTTCTCATTTTTGGACACATTGAAGGAAGGATGGGTGTGGACCAGATACAACCTTCATCTGCTTATCAACATACTCCAGGTGCAGGTGGTACTATGTTGCCAGATCAGCCTAATCAAACAATGTAGATTGTAAAAACTAAATGGTCCCTCTGTACATCCTTGCATGGTGAAAAAGGTGTCCCAATGTGCTGGCTCAATTGGTTGAGACATCATAAGAACTTTTCTTCACCTATTATGCTTCACCAGCCCCTACTCCTTCATGAATGGAGACTGTCCAAGGAGCTCATGGAAGAGACTTTTCTTGCAAGCCTGTACACAAAATGTGTGGAACAGTCAGGAAATGGGTGTGGTGTATCCAGGAATTATGCCATTTGTGGTCTTTTTTTATGAAAGGTACCACTCTGGTTGGAGCCACACCTCAGATTTGACTTTGAATAACAAGTGACTACATCCATAAAAAACATTTGGAATGTTTTGTCTGCAAGTGGATGGACAAGCTAAGCTCACAAATACACCTTGATTGGTGTTGATGTCAAACTCATTATGTAGTATTCTAGACCGTGCTTCTTCAATTTTGTTGATACTACTTGTAAAGCATTCTCTCTCCCTCTCAGTCATACACCTTTAATATCCAAAACAGATAGAATGCCTTAACGTTTAATCTAGAAAAGCATTAATTAAGAAGCTAGTTGATACACTACAGTGGAACCTTCACATATGAAAGTCCCAACTTACGAAAAATTCAAGTTTTGAAAACAAATATGAAGACTTTTTTGCCTCTGCATGTGAAAATAATTCAGGTTACGAAAGGGTGTTACTGTAAAGTCCCGAGATTTGCCCGGACCACCGAGAACAATTTTAAAACTCGCGCGCCGCCAACTGAGTAGACTCGCCACCATCCTCCCGCTCTCCCATTGGTTCCTGATGCTAGTCACCACCACAGTAAGATCCTGCTCTCCTATTGGTCAGCATCTCTCCCATTGTGGATCTATGTAAAGGCGCCCTTTGGTCACTCCGTAGCAGCATCGTTACCGTACAAATGCGAAATTCATTCGTTCATGTATAAGATTTAGTTTGTTAACGTAAATTCGTGTTTGTGATTTCGCTTTGTACTTTATCATGTTGTGTGAAACTTAATTAGTACATAACTTAATTACGTATAGTCATGGGTCCCAAGAAAGTTGCTGAAATTCACGGAAAGAAGAGGATGCTCTCTATGGAGACAAAGATGGAGATTATCAAGAAGTATGAGGCTGGCATGCGGTTGAGTGTGATCGCTAAGGAATACGGCCGAAATCCATCAATGATAGGCACCGTCCTTGAGCAGATGGAAGCCATCAAAGCAGCTACACCTTCCAAGGGCATGACTATTTTGTCCAACAAGAGGAGCCACGTGCATGATGAGATGGAGAGGCTGCTTCTTGTATGGATAAAAGACAAAGAAATCGCTGGTGATACGATAACAAACGGTAATCTGCCACAAGACCAGTGCTATTTTCGGCGATTTGATTGCTCAGGCCGAAGACGACGGAGGAGAAAGGACATTGACGCCAACTCCAGACTTCAAGGCTTCTCATGGGTGGTTTGAAAAATTCTGGAAACGGACTGGCATCCATTCGGTGGTGTGGCATGGGGAGGCTGCCAGCTTGGTTACGAAAACGGCCGAAGCCTTTATTAAGACGTTCGACGAGATGACGATCAACGAAGGCTACAGTTCTCAGCAAGTCTTCAACTGTGATGAGACTGGCCTTTTTTTGGGGAAAAAATGCCTCGTTGGACGTACATCACGGAGGAAGAGAAGAAGTTATCCGGGCATACGCCTATGAAAGACAGGCTTACGCTTGCACTTTGTTCCAACGCCAGTGGGGATTGTAAGGTGAAGCCCCTACTTGTGTATCATTCAGAGACTCCTCGAACCTTCAAGGCCCACAAAGTGCTAAAGGAGAAGCCAGTGGGGATTTTAAGGTGAAGCCCCTACTTGTGTATCATTCGGAGACTCATCAAGCCTTCAAGGCCCACAAAGTGCTAAAGGAGAAGCTTCCAGGGATGTGGAGGGCTAATGGGAAAGGCTGGGTAACGAGACTTGTTCACCGAGTGAGTAAATCTGTGTTTCGGCCCGACAGTGAAGAAATTCTTGGAAGAGAAGCGCCACCCTCTGTAATGTCTGCTGGTGTTGGACAATGCTCCTGCTCACCCTCCTGGCCTTGAGGGAGATATCCTAGCGGAGTATTTTTTTATCAAGGTTCTTAATCTTCCGCCTAACACCACCCCTCTCCTCCAGCCCATGGACCAGCAAGTGTTATCGAACTTCAAGAAGCTGTATACGAAACATCTTTGCAAGAGATGCTTCAACATCACCGATACCACAAACCTCACCTTACGTGAATTTTGGAAGGAGCATTTCAACGTTGTCATAGGCATCCGACTCATTGATCAAGCTTGGCGGAGGTTTTGAGGCGAACCTTCCAAGACTTCGAGGGATTTGACGTGGGCGAAGCTGGTGCAGATTCGGAAACAGTTGACGATCCTGAAACTGCTTTGCAACCAGACCTTGACAAGATCGTTGCACTCGGCAAGTCCATGGGGCTGGTCGTCGACGAGGACGACACTGATGACTTTGAGGAACACCAAGAGGAACTTATGACGGATGTCTTGAAGGAGTTGGAGGCCATGCAACATTACGTCATTCAAGAAGAGTTCTCTAGCAGTGGCAAGGAGGACGACGACGACCCTATGACAACGGCAGAAATTAAGGATGCTCTAGCTGCTTTTCATAAGGTGCAATCATTTGTAGAAAAGAGACACCCCAAAAAGGCTTACACAGGTCGTATGCTTGCGCAGTTCAATGACGTTTGCCTGAGTCGTTTCAGGAACATTTGTGAAAAGCAGGCAGAAGCAATCTTCCTTGGATAATTATTTTTTAAAGAGGCCTTTAGTAGGAGTAAGCAAACAGGAAGATCCAAGTGGTATGAAAAAACAGAAAGTTGAAAGTGGTGAAGAAATTGAAATTTTGTAAAAAACATAGTATAAAAACATAAAGAAAAAAAAATGTAAAAGAAAAAGAAAAAAAAAAGAAATTTAATTTCAAGTTTTTTGTAAAGTTAAGTGTTAATGTTTTCTGCCATTTGTTAATGTGTTTCGTAAAGTTTAGTGTTAATGTTTCCTGTCATTTTTTAATGTGTTTCGTAAAGTTAAGTGTTCATATTTTCTGCCATTTGTCCTCCTCTGTCGCCACTTTCGGAGATCGCCTCACTCGAAAGGTAAGGTTCCACATTTTACTACATATGTACATACAGTTTTTCTTGTAACCTGTACACTAATAAAGTTTATTTACAGGTATTCACAGTTATGTTAGGTATTGAATGGTCCAAATTGTTGTATTTCATTGTTTATTGGTTAATTTGGCTTGATTATAAAATTTACTGGGTTGTTTTTGTAGGGCTTGGAATGAATTAGGCAATTTACTTTAAAATGTGGTTCAAGATACAAAAAAATCAGGTTACAAAGGCCGCCTCAGAACAGATTAATTTCGTATCCTGAGGTACTACTGTATTTACTTTATGCAGTAACCAAACTATATGTAGATCCATTATGGGCGCTTCTTCACATGCAATGCAGCCTCATTTTGGAACAGAATACCTGATGTGGTTGTGAACAATACCACAATTGGCCAGTTAAAGAATAGCTCTAAAGAAGTTATTGTTACATTCCTTTTGAATTTTTTGAAGGTAATAAATCTGATGCACCTCTATCTACACATGTATTTCTAAATTATTATTAAAGTCTCTCTGAATCATGTCAGTAAAGTAAGTGTATGTATTGATGTATTTTTCATTCCTTTACTCTGCCCCAAATTATTTATTTTTAGAGGCCAGTTACGTATAATTTTTTGAGTGATTAATAGAATACTAAGGGATTTTCATGGTACTGTAACTTGTTTATAAAACCAAGAATATTTGAAATAAAAAGCCTAACTGTTACTGAAAGCATTGATTGTTAATGAGAACACAGTGTCAGATTCTGGCCTTAAACATGGATTGCATGTTTTAAGTAATTTCTTCTCGGAAATATTTTCTTGATTAGATATAATTTAATCTATGCAGTCATATAAATTAGGTAAACAGAATGTCTGTACCTCTATACTAGACTTGTGCAAAGGGCCTAAATTATGTGTGAGTAAATACTGTATGAAAAGGGATAGGAAAATAGACTAGTGAAAGCAAGATCAAAGTAATTTGAGAAAAATTAAATATGGTGTGATGTGTTAAAAAAACGTATTAGTGACTTTAAAGGAATTTGCTCAAGCCTTTAAAGTTGCAAAATTAGAAAGCCAGTTTCAAGTAGTATAGATTACAAGAATATCAAATAATTCAAGTAATCACATGCTAAAGGTTTGTGAAAGGTTATGTAATTGTAACAAATTCTTTAATGGCAATAGGATGAAATGGGAAAAAGTAAATGATAAAAGCTTAACATCTTACCTAATGGAAATGTCTTATTAAAATAGCAGCATAACTTCAGAGGGTTTTGAATACTGCCACTGACCTGAAAAGAAAACAAAATGTGAGGTACATACGTAACACTAAATTTTAAAACTTAAATTCTATATTGTATTCAATTGGCCGCTCACTGGAAATGAAATAAAAACGCATGATACTTCATGATTTTTCAAATACTCTGCTTTGAATGGTGTATACCCCTATTCTTTGTTCTCATGCAAGATTTATAGTTCTCACTGTATGGTGTAAGGAAACCATCATTGTTATTTTGTCTGTTAAAGGTTGTTATTCTTGGAAAATTGTGGTTTGTACTCTTCACTTTTTACATTGCTTTGCTATCAATACTGTTAAGGTTTTATGATGATAATATGAGAGGTTGGGGTGCCAGCTCCCCACAAAGACTGAAGAATATAACTTGACCTTCCTTCCCCAAACCTCAGGTCCTAATAGTACAGTGCTGATATTTTATATAAAAACTTATATTTACCAATTTATATACAATAACATATTGTAAATACACCCTTACGAACATTCAGAGATATAAAAAAAGTTGATTGTAAATTAAAATTTCAAGAACTATTACACTTGTCATTCATATAGGCAAGCACTGAACATAGTTAATGACACTGGTATGACCTTACTTGACTTATGGAAGGGATACAGTAAATCCCCTGTATTCGCGGGGGATGCATCCCAGACCCCCTGCAAGTACAGTGGTACCTCATCATACGAAAGGCTCAACTTACGAAAAATTCGAGTTACTAAAGCAAATACGAATATTTTTTTGGCTCTACATAAGAAAGTTCAGGATACGAAAGGTTGTTGCTGTAAAGTCCTGAAATTCGCCCTGACCACCGATAACAATTTTAAAACTCTTGCGCCGCCAACTGAGTAGACTCGCCACCATCCTTCCGCTCTTCCATTGGTTCCTGATGTTAGTCACCGCCATAAGATCCTGCTCTCCTATTGGTCAGCATCTCTCCCATGATCCCATCATGCATCTATGTAGCGGCGTGCTTTTTCAGCCACCCGGCAGCAATATCGTTATCGTAAGCATGCGGAATTCGTTCATTCTATACGATTTCGTTTATTAACGTAAAGTCGTTAGTGATTTTGTTGTAGTACTACTTTATCGTGTTGTGTGAGAACTTTACTACATACGTATACTACATAACTTAATTACGTGCAGTATAGACGTAGTCATGGGTCCCAAGAAAGTTAAAGTTCACGGAAAGAAGAGGATGCTTTCTTTGGAGACAAAGATGGAGATAATTAAAAAGTATGAAGCTGGCATGTGATTGAGTGTGATCGCCAAGGAATACGGCCGAAATCCGTCGACATTAGGCACCATCCTTAAGCAGATGGAAGCCATCAAAGCAACTACACCTTCCAAGGGCGTGACTATTTTGTCTAGCAGGAGGAGCCATGTGCACGACGAGATGGAAAGGCTGCTTCTTGTCGGGATAAAAGACAAAGAAATCGCTGGCGATACGATAACCGAGACAGCAATCTGCCACAAGGCCAGGGCTATTTTCGACGATTTGATTGCCCAGGCCGAAGACGACGGAGGAGAAGGGACACCTACGCCAACCCCAGACTACAAGCCTTCTCATGAGTGGTTCGAAAAATTCCATAAATGGACTGGCATCCATTCGGTGGTGCGGCATGGGGAGGCGGCCAGCTCGGACACGAAAGCAGCCGAAGCCTTTATTAAGACGTTCGACGAGATGACGATCAAGGAAGGTTACAGTTCTCAGCAAGTCTTCAACTGTGATGAGACTGGCCTTTTTTGGAAAAAAAAAATGCCTCGTCGGACATACATCACGGAGGAAGAGAAGCTACCCGGACATAAGCCTATGAAAGACAGGCTTACGCTCGCACTTTGTTTGAACGCCAGTGGGAATTGCAAGGTGAAGCCCCTACTTGTGTATCATTCGGAGACTCCTCGGGCCTTCAAGGCCCACAAAGTGCTAAAGGAGAAGCTTCCAGTGATGTGGAGGGCTAATGCGAAAGCCTGGGTAACGAGACTTTTGTTCACGGAGTGGGTAAATCTGTTTCGGCCCGACAGTGAAGAAATTCTTTGAAGTGAAGTGCCTCCCTCTGAAATGTCTGCTGTTGTTGGACAATGCCCCTGCTCACCCTCCTGGCCTCAAGGAAGATATCCTAGCGGAGTATTCTTTTACCAAGGTTCTTTATCTTCCGCCTAACACCACCTCTCTCCTCCAGCCCATGGACCTGCAAGTGATATCGAACTTCAAGAAGCTGTATACGAAACATCTTTTCAAGAGATGTTTCGACATCACCGATACCACAAACCTAACCTTGCGTGAATTTTGGCAGGAGCATTTCGATATTGTGATATGCATCCGACTCATCGATCAAGCTTGGCAGGAGGTTTCGAGGTGAACCTTGAATTCTTCATGGAGGAAACTCTGGCCTGATGCCGTGTCCGCCCGAGACTTCGAGGGATTCGACATGGGCGAAGCTGGTGCTGCAGATTCAGGAACAGTTGATGATCCTGAACCTGTTTCGCAACCAGATCTTGACAAGATCGTTGCACTCGGCAAGTCCATTGGGCTGGTCGTCGATGAGGACAACATCAATGACCTTCTCGAGGAGGAGCACCAAGAGGAGCTTATGACGGATGACCCGAAGGGGTTGGAGGCCATGCAATATAACGGTGTTCAAGAAGAGTTCTCTAGCAGTGGCGAGGAGGAGGACGACGACCCTATGACAACGGCAGAAATTAAGGATGCTCTAGCTACTTTTCATAAGGTGCAATCATTTGTAGAAAAGACACACCCCAAAAAGGCTTACACGGGTCGTATGCTTGTGCAGTTCAGTGACGTCTGCCATAGTCGTTTCAGGAACATTGTGAAAAGTAGGCAGAAACAATCTTCCTTGGATAGTTATTTTTTAAGAGGCCTTTAGTAGGAGTAAGCAAAAAGGAAGATCCAATTGATACTACGGGGGGGCCGGGGGATGTAAAGTATAAAAAAGTAAAAAAAAAAAAATGTAAAAAAAAAAAAAATATTTGAAGTTTTTTGTAAAGTTAAGTGTTACGGTTTTGTTAATGTGTTTCATAAAGTTTAGTTTATGTTTCCTGACATTTTTAATTTGTTTCGTTAAGTTAAATGTACGTACTACGTAACAAATTTTCTGCCATTTGTCCTCCTCCTCCTCTGTCGCCACTTTCGGAGATAGCCTCACTCGAAAGGTAAGGTTTCACATTTTACTACATATGTACGTATGTACGTACAGTATTTCTTGTATACAATGTACACTAATACACTTTATTTAAAGGTACATATCAGTAGTACGTATTAAGTTAGGTATTGAATGGTCCAAATTGTTGTAGTATTTCATTGTTTATTGGTCATAAAATTTACTGGGGTGTTTTTGTAGGGCTTGGAATGGATTAGGCAATTTACATGTAAAATGCAGTTCAAGATACGAAAAGCTCAGGTTACGAAGGCCGCCTCGAAACGGATTAATTTCGTGTGTTGAGGTACCACTGTAGCTAAAATCTGTGAATACATAGAACTCCTCTAAAAACACTTCTTCTTCTTCTTCTTCCCAGGTTTAACTCATTTTTATATTTTTTTAACTGCCTAGTTTCATAGTTCAAACACAAGAAAAACACTAAAAATGCTTACAACTGAATATTAAAATTGTTTTATCACAAAAAGTTCATTTATTCATGAAAATCATATGAAAATACAGTAATTTGTGAATATTTCTGAATGAAAAATAGCGCGAATAGGCGCACTTCCCGCGAATAATGGGTAGATATGGTCCAAAGAGAAATCTGAGAATAGGTGAGTCCATGAATCTTGAGAAAGCGAATATGGGGCCACCTGTACAGCATTTATAATTGCATCAAGAATATTGATGCTGCATGGTGTGAAGTAAGTTGGGTCATCATGAATGTTGTATGGAAGGCTTTATACCCACAGTTTGTTAATGACTTCAGAGGATTTAAGGGCGAGGTTCAGCATTTTTGGGTAAAAAAAAATTGACCACCCCTCAAAATTGAGTTGAAGTCTTAAGAGCGTACCCTAATATCTCAGGAACATTCTCCTGAAGTTATTTTAGTGTGTGCAATAATTTAATAAGGTAATCATGCTGGTATTTAATTAAATATCCTTGGGGATTTAATCAGGAAGAGGAGGAAAAGGGAATCGTTTAGTCTCGTGACGTAAGTGGAAAGCTACAGCTTGACTTTGGGGAAGAGAGACTGAAGAGCTGTTTAAGTCTCGCCCAGAAGAGTTAATGAATGAAGATTCAATGGAGCTGGAAGAAATGCAAAGAACATGAAGAAGAGGAACCATTTCTGAAATTGATGGCCAAGTTGTTTTCTCATATAGAGAAAGCTTCAACTATTTTTGAGAATCAGAACCCAAATGCAACAACTATCAACATTGGTATCCAGTGTTATTGTCTCATATACTACAATGAAAAGAAAAAAATGGAAACTTCCTCAGACCAATTCTTCAAACCAGTGCCTTCAACCTCACAAGCCTCCCCACCTCCATTGACAGCTTCCTCCTCAGGTGAAGAAGAAAGTGATGCTGAAGAAATCCTTGCCAAAGGAGACACTGATGTTGACGACCCACTGCCCCTGTACAAATTTCACAATGCCTCTCCTCTCATCCATCACCTCAAGCCTATGCTACCAGTTTCAAAGGTAAGAAAAACCACAGTACAGTAGTACTACTAGATTGTGTTTTAGAATGAAAAAAAAAAACATACAGTACTGTATTGACTTTATGTATTTCATACTGTACTATTGACTTAACAGACGTACTATATTATTCTGTATTGACTTTCATGGTGCAGGCAGTCCCCAGTTATCAGTGGGGGTTCCATTCCCAGGGGTGTGTTGATAAGCGAAAACCACCATTCACCGAAACTCAGCAATTTATGGCGCCATAATGGTGCTTATGGCACCAATAACTGGAACTCGGCCTGTTTTGGTGCCATAAAACTGATTTTATGGTGCTAGACAAGCGCCATAAAACAGGATTGCTGATAACTGGGGACTGCCTGTAATGGCAATTCTTGCCTGCATTTTTTCACACCTACACATAACTTACAAATACATACAACAGACAAATATGAATTAACCATGCTCTATTATTATTTATTTCGTGAGTGGGGGTGGATCATCAGGATTATAAGACTCTCTATCAACAGATTCCTTGTGAGGAGAAGTGTGTCTGGTCTAAAAAGCTTCTTTGTAGCAGGGTTGGGAGGAGAGGCTGCGATGCTGGGTTTGACCTTTGGGAAATACAATGCATGTCTTTTCTACTTTTCTGCCTTTTCATTTCTTTGAAAAGTTATAATAGGGGCAGTTGCTACTTCTGCCATTTCCTGCGCTTTCAAGGAGTGTTGCGAACTGATGCAGTGCCCTTGTGATATCAATGTAAGCTTATTTTGTCACTATTTCTCCTTGTTTTTTGGTATGACATCTTTTTTGGGACACCTCCATCAAGTCACTTTCTGTAAACTCAGTTGGGATAGTATCAAATGAATTTTGAATTTCTCAATGATCCATATCTTCAAATCATCCTCTATTACTCCACCATCTGTTTGCCAGTTTACATTTTCTTTAGTGGGATCTTACTTTAATAATTTATACAATTCATTCCCTCCAAAGCATATTGAGTGTGATGAGCACTAAACATCCTTACTATATACTATTATCATTTGGCAGTTGGGTTAGAGGTACTGTGTTGGGTGCAAGTAGATGACCATGAAACTTTCATTGTTGAGCTTGCAGGATTCTGGGTGGACAGAGGCATTGTTCAGTATCAGGAATACTTTTAAAAAAATCAGTCCTTGACTGACGAGGTATCTTTTGACATCTGGAACAAAGCACTTAACCCTTAAACGCCGAGTGGACGTATTTTACATAGACATTTTTTGTCTCTCGGGTGCCGACTGGACGTATTTTACGTCGACATACAAAAGTTTTTTTTAAAAATTCGCGGAAAAATACTTATAGGCCTACCAGCCGAAAACTCTTGAATCACGCGCCTTGGGGGATGCTGGGAGTTCATGGATCAAGGTGTTGTTTTGTTTACAATCGTTACGCAGGTGTGCAAGCGCGAATTTCTTTCTTGCCGCACTAAAAAGTATCGGTGACACATCTCGGAAATTATTTCGTCACCTTGACATAATTTTTGTACCATTTTAAATTAGCCGTTACATGAAGTATTATATATGGAAATGTGTGCATTTTTATGTAGAATACAAAAAAAAATACTCATGATTGTAGCTTTTATCAGTTTTGAGATATTTTCATATAAATAACGATAAGTGCCAAAATTTCAACCTTCTGTCAACTTTGACTCTACCGAAATGGTCGAAAAACGCAATTGTAAGCTAAAACACTCATAATTAGTAATATTCAATCATTTACCTTAATTTTGCAACTAATTGGAAGTCTCTACCACAATATTTTGATTTATGGTGAATTTATGAAAAAAATAACATTTTCTTTACGTCCGCGCGGTAACTCTTCCGAAAAAATCATACGTGCGATTGTGGTAATGTTTGCACCATTTTAAATTAGCCGTTACATAAAGTTTTATATATGAAAATGTGCGCAATTTCATGTAGAATACAACTAAAAATAATTGAAGGTTGTAGCTATTCTCATTTTTGAAATATTTGCATATAAATCACGATAAATAGAAAAAAAACCACGTTTGGTCAACTTTGACTCTACCGAAATGGTCGAAAAACGCAATTGTAAGCTAAAACTCTTACAGTCTAGTAATATTCAGTCATTTATCTTCATCTTGAAACAAATTCGAAGTCTCTAGCAAAATATTTAGATTTATGGTGAATTTAAAAAAAAATCTTTCCTTCCCTCCGCGGGCGGATCCTCCGCCGCAAATCTCCGAAATGCGTACGTCCCATTCTCAAAATATTTGCTCCGTTTCATATTAGGCATTTCATAGAGTTTTATATATGAAAATGTGCGCAATTTCATGTAGAATAAAACGAAAAATATTTGAAGGTTGTAGCTTTTCTTATTTCCGAAATAATTGCATATAAAAAATATATATATAAAAAAATTCGACATTCTGTCAACTTTAACTCGTCAGATATGGTCGAAAACTGCAATTGTAAGCTAATACTCTTACAGTATAGTAATATTCAATCATTTGTCTTCATTTTGAAAGAAATTGGAAGTCTCTCGGACAATATTTAGATTTATGGTGAATTTTTGAAAAAAATATTTGTTTACGTCCGCGAGTTACGAATTCATGCATTATTTTGTGATAATATTTTCTCTGTGTTGCTTTTATCGTTTTACAATGTGTTATATACCAAAATAATCACAATTTAGTGTACGTTACAATGAAAAAAAGTAACTTGTTACCTTTAACCGTTTTGCGCATAGCGCGATTTGAATACAATTATATATGAAATTTTGTTTTTGCGCTATCATATATCGCATTATTTATATATGATAATGATAATTTTTTTCATTTCTGATGGTTGCATACTAAACTTCAGCCAATGACAAAAAAAGGAGCCAAAAATGAACTCTTAATCTTGAAAACTAAGCGCGCTGTGATTTTTTGACAAAAATATTTTTTCCGCTTCCGCGCTCACTCTGAAACACCTTCGGCACACGGGAGACAATTTTTTTTTTTACCGCTTCGGCGTTTAAGGGTTAATATCATTTGCATAACCTTTATGGTCTGAACAGCATTTCTACAAATGTATGAACTCGTTAGATATAACGGCGCTAGCGGTGCTGTTGACCGAAAATTGTGCCGTAAAAATACCTTAAAATGCCCTATTTTTTTAATGAATATATTTGACGACGGCCGTAAAACCAATTCGCCGCTAAGCGATTGCGCCGTTAACTGTGGGCCGCCTGTATTAAAAAACCAAGTATGTATAAACATATTTAGTAGGTTTTTCTTGGGTTTTAACTAACAAAATAGGCTGTTTTCAGCATTTTTATAGGGGTTCCAACTACATGTTCTCGGGTCCTAACTATTCACAGGGGGTCTGGTACGCATCCCCTGCGAATACGGGGGACCACTGTATAGCAAAATTATTGCTTCCATATGAAAGATAAAACATTTCTACACAATTTAGGTATAAAACAAACTCCCCAAACCTAGCGCCTCAGTGGCATGGTTGGTATGGCTGCTTGCCACCTCGGTGGCTGCAAGTTCGATTCTCGAGCACCCATTGAGGTGTGAGAGATGTGTATTTCTGGTGATAGAAGTTCACTCTCAATGTGGGTCAGAAATCACGTAAAGCCGTTGGTCCCATTGCTGAATAACCACTGGTTCCATGCAACATAAAAACACCAGACAAACAAAAACAAACTCCCCAAACCTAATTATTATATTTTTCATGATTATTTCCAAAAAATATCTACAATTTATCTTAAAAATTTCAAGTTCATCACATTGTTTATATTATTACTAAGCCTTGTAAAGATGTTCTGATTGTTTTAGGAAATAATTCAATCATTTGCTGACATTATAACACTAACCAGAAGTGTATATCAATCATAGTTCGGACGTACCGAATTTCACCAAAAAACTAAGGTGCGCCTGTTCTTTTCGGCCTGGGGGGAAAAGTTGTGTACCTTACACCCTTATATTTTCAGCCTGTGTGCAAGAGGGTTAAGTATTCACAGATTGTAGTTATTTGCAAGGGGGCGTCTGGTACCCATCCCCTGTGAATACAGGGGGTCTACTGAGTAATGAACTTCATAACATGAAATATATTTATTACCATTATAACATGAAATATATTTATGTACCACTATAATATGAATTATGTTTATGTACCAGTATATATATGTACACATGATTGTGTATTCTTCGGAATGTAAAAATAAAAATACTTTAGTACTATAGAGTTAGCATTAATTGCTGCTATTCCATAAAAGAAAAAATAAATCAAATCATTATAAAACAATAAAATCTTTACAGGAATCTTTTAACATCAGTTTTGTGATATTTTACTTTAAATACTTCAATAGCAACTTGTCTGTCATCAATAGCAACTTGACTGTCATCAATTTCTTCATGTTTTTTTGTCATCAGCAGAGTGGGTTTTTTCTAAGCCACATCTTGGCCAAAGGAGTGACATTCCATTAGCTAAACAGGAGGCCATTCAGATTAATTATCATAAGATTAGATACACTTTCAATTGCAAGGCAACTCCTTTTATCTTAATACATATATGATATTCATTCTTGAAAACCCACTTTCTACCTCAGCAAAACTGACAGCAGTAGCATTGATAATATTCAACAGCAACTTGACACATCAGTGTCTTTATCTTTTTTTTTTTTTATTCTGTTGTCATGAGCAGAGTGGTTTTTCCTAATATTCAGTTGTCATGAGCAGAGTGGTTTTTTCTAATATTCAATCATGAAAACCTACTTTCTGCCTCAGCAGAACTGACTGCTATAGCATTGATATACTTTTAGCTTTCTGTATAATATACTTTGAGGAACCTCAGCATTTACAGAGTTGCTAAAATTTTATAAGACATTTTCCACATAGTCCCAAAAATCATTTTTCATATTCTCTATTACTGCCTCAAGTATGTAGCTTTTGATGAGGAAGGCTAATGCCTTTGTTGTTTTCAACAAAATGAATATTGTTAAAAGCATCTGAAATAGCTCTGACATCAATTTCCCTTTGGTAGGTTCCCATACTTTCTTTGACCATTTCAAATGCCTTAGTGGTCCTTGTTATTAGCTTTTTAGCTCTTGTCAAAGTTTAACTTTTGGCTTGAAGAGCATTAGAAAGTAGAGAAATTTCTTGAATGTTTCGTCTCACTAGAAAAATATTTGTGCATACAATGCTGGGTAAGCACACCACATAGCAAGTGCAGATCTTAGACTGCAAGTAGCCCATCTTGGTCCTAGAACTCTACCTATCTTCAGAATTTGTTGCCCGCACTCTTCTAAAATTTTAGAGTTGTATTTGGTTTTTGTATAACTGGTGAAAGATTGTGATGATTTTAGCCATGAATATTTTCTAACGATTCACTTGTTTTATGTCATTGATATAATTGTCCAAAACAAGTTGCAAACAATGATTTAAGCAATACCAAAGGACATTGCTTCATGAAATTTATGTTATGAGTTAAAAGTTGTGCACTACTCTACTTATGACTTTCTATTTGGGTAGTCAACTGGCCATTGCACTTAGCTGGTTCGGCAAACTCATAAGACGGTTTGCACGAACTGCTGTGAACTGGCTGACTCCCACTACTACCTCTACTGCACCCATATGTCAGCTCAGGGTACTAGGCTAAATTTAATGCAATTAGATATGGACTCAGTTAAATCTAGAATTGAATTTTGTGTAACAATTTATTTGAGTCTTTTGCATCAATGTGTCTAGTGTATTGGCAGGGACAGTGTCCCTTTGTTCCTTCGGCCATGCTGCAGATGCATCCTTGCCAGCCTGGTAGTCCCGGGGTTTCTAGACGAGGACTAACATCCAAGAATGTTCAAGGACTTTGCCCTCTGTCTCCTGCTTTTGCTTTTGTTCCTCCTTGGACAGAATTAGATTGAGGTTGTATAAGGACAGTGATGGTAGGTCTGTATCTTCAATAGGTGTAGATCTTGTGTGTGACCCTGTTGTCCCACGGTTATTCTAGTGATTTGTCTGAGCCAGATAACCAATCATGATCTGTAGTGAGTACTGCCATCAGTTCTCCCCTTTGATCAAAGGTGGTCTAAGTTTGGTTCATGACAAGGTCCTTGTTATTTCTGTACCCAGGCTTATGTGGTTTTTATGGACTTTGGACTTTTTAAAGTGTAGGCTAAGCTTGTCAGGTCTTTGCATTTGCCCGTTAGTCCATCAGTTTCTACAAGGCATTTAGCCTGTACAGTTCCATATGTGTCTTTGATCTGAGCTAGGTGTTATCAAGGCCACTCGGCGGCCTGGGTGAATCTCGGACTTTCAGTACACCCTTTCGCGACCTGAATTATTTTCGTACACAGAAGCAAAAAAATCTTCGTCTTTACCTTCGTAACCTGGATTTTTCGTATGTAGGGACTTTTGTATGTATGGGTATGACTGTATTTTCAAAATATTGTTGTATCAGTATTAACCCTTTAACGCCGATTGGACGTATTAAACATCGATATAAATTGTCTGTTGGGTGCCAATTGGACGTGTGGTACGTCGATATAAATTTTTTTTTTAAATTTGCGGAAAAAATACTTATAGGCCTACTAGGCAAAAACTTTTGAATCACGCGCCTTGGGGGATGCTGGGAGCTCATGGATCAAGGCGTTGTTTTGTTTACAATCGTTACGCAGGTGCGCAAGCGCGAATTTCTTTCTTCTTGCACTAAAAAGTATTAGAGATACATCTCAGAAGTTATTTCGTCACTTTGACATAATTTTTGCACCATTTTATATTAACTGTTACATGGAGTATTACATATGAAAATGTGCGCAATTTGATGTAGAATACAACCAAAAACAACTCAGGGTTGTAGCTTTTATCAATTTTGAAATATTTTCATATAAATAACGATAAGTGCCAAAATTTCAACCTTCGGTCAACTTTGACTCTACCGAAATGGTCGAAAAACGCAATTGTAAGCTAAAACTCTTATATTCTAGTAATATTCAATCATTTACCTTCATTTTGCATTAAATTGGAAGTCTCTAGCACAATATTTCGATTTATGATGAACTTATGAAAAATACTTTTTCCTTACGTCTGCGCGGTAATTCTTTCGAAAAAATCATAAATTTTTTCATCCGATTGTCGTAATGTTTGCACCATTTTAAATTAGCCGTTACATAAAGTTTTATATATGGAAATGTGCGCAATATCATGTAGAATACATATAAAAACAACCCATGGTTGTAGCTTTTATCAGTTTTGGAATATTTTCATATAAATAACGATAAGTGCCAAAATATCAACCTTCGGTCAACTTTGACTCGACCGAAATGGTCAAAAAACGCAATTGTAAGCTAAAACTCTTACAATCTAGTAATATTCAATCATTTACCTTTATTTTGCAACCAATTGGAAGTCTCTAGCACCATATTTCGATTTATGGTGAATTTATGAAAAAAAAAAAACATTTTCCTTACGTCTGTGCGGTAACTCGTCCGAAAAAAATCAGAAATTTTTTCGTCCGATTGTCATAATGTTTGCACCATTTTAAATTAGCCATCGCATAAAGTTTTATTTATATGAAAATGTGTGCAATTTCATGTAGAATACAACTAAAAACAACCCATGGTTGTAGCTTTTATCAGTTTTAAAATATTTTCATATAAATAACGATAAGTGCCAAAATTTCAACCTTCGGTCAACTTTGACTCGACCGAAATGGTAAAAAAACGGAATTGTAAGCTAAAACTATTACATTCTAGTAATTTTCAATCCTTTACCTTTATTTTGCAACAAATTGGAAGTCTCTAGCACAATATTTCGATTTATGGTGAATTTATGAAATAAACTTTTCCTTATGTCCGCGCGGCAACTCTTCCGAAAAAATCAGAAATTTTTTCGTCCGATTGTCGTAATGTTTGTACCATTTTAAATTAGTTGTTACATAAAGTTTTATATATGAAAATGTACGCAATTTCATGTAGAATACAACTAAAACAACCTATGGTCGTAGCTATTATCAGTTTTGAAATATTTTCATATCAATAACGATAAATAGAAAAAATATGTCCTTCGGTCAACTTTAACTCGACTGAAATAGTCGAAAACTGCAATTGTAAGCTACAGCTCTTACAGTCTAGTAATATTCAATCAATTACCTTCATTATGCAACAAATGGGAAGTCTCTAGCACAATATTTCGATTTATGGTGAATTTTTGAAAACTGCTTTTTTTTACGTCCGCGCGTTACGAATTCATGCATCATTTTGTGATAATATTTTCTCTGTGTTGCCTTGATCGTTTTACAATGTGTTATATACCAAAATGGTCGCAATTTAGTGTACAATACAATGAAAAAAAATAACTTTAGCTTTGACCGTATGAAATTTTTTTTTGCGCTGTCATATCCCAATATTTATATATGATAATGATTTTCTTTTTCATTTCTGATGGTTGCTGACTAAACTTCAGGCAATGACAAAAAAAGGAGCCAAAAATGAACTCCTAATCTTGAAAAGTAAGCGTGCTGCGATTAAAAAAAAAAAACTTTTTTTCCGCTTCGGCGCTCACTTGCGAACGCCGCCGGCATATGGGAGACGATTTTTAAAATACCACTTCGGCGTTTAAGGGTTAATTGCTAACACCATCGTAAAATTGGATTCTTGTAAGACGAATTATTGTAACTTGAACACTACCTGTAGTTTTATGGATTGGTCCATCAGAGCTTTAGCAAGGAAATTTGGCTAGAGGATATAGCGATAGATTGGTGCAATGTGCTTTCATGTTCAGAGAAAGCCGTAACATTCGGATTGCTTGAAATTGCTTCATTGTATGCTTTGGACATTCTCAAGAAAAGACAATTGTGGGTTTCCTTCGTCTCAAAGGGTGTACAGTGGTCCCGTATTCGGGGGGGATGCGTACCAGAACCCCCCCCAATAGTTGGAACCCCTATAAAAAGATTAAAACCTCCTATTTTGTTAGTTAAAACTCAAGAAAAACACAGGTAAAATGTTTATATTTGTTTTTTTTAATAGTTTTATCACTAAAAGTGCATTTTTTTAAATAGTTTTATCACTAAAAGTGCATTTTATGGTGAAATTTATAAAAAAACAGGAATTTGTGGATATTTCTCATAGATAAATACTGTTAATTGGTGCATTTTCCACGAATAATGGAGGGAAATGTTCTAGAGGGAAATCTGCAAATGCGTGAGTCCACGAATCTGGAGAATGTAAATACAAGGGATCCACTGTAACATCCTCTCATAAGTCAGCCCTTCTGTTTTTGCCCTTAGGAGGACTACATCTTTTTCCACAGGGGCCATAGAAGAAATACCCTCCATCTGTATAAAAAATCCACACAGGACCTTCTGGCTCAATCGACCAGGCACCCCAAGGATTGGGCCTCTTCTTCCTCCAAGTCTTCATCTTCCCTCCAACCTCCATCTTTTCGGGCTGTGAGACAAAGGTCTCGGTTAAGATCAAGAGGAACCGTTCATTTCGCTTCAAGAGTGACCAAGAAATCCAAGTAAGCCCGTGACTAAAATGTAACGTCCCAGTCCTTCATGCGCCCTTGGAGGCCAGGTTCCATCTTTTTAAGAAAAGATTGGAAGAGAGGGGAGCAGAGCAATGGGTGATTCAACTACTAAAGGAAGGGTACTCCATTCCCTTCAGGAAAAGCCACCATTAAGCAACACTCCATTAGAATTGACGGCTTATTCCTGAAGAGAAGTTTTCAGCCCTTTCGGAGTAGGTTACTTCCTTGCTCAAGAACAACATTATGGCTCTTGACTTATGTCAGACTTCAGGTGGGAACTCATTCAGGGGAAACACAACGTGATAGCAAACTTTTTGAGTCACCGAAATTAAGTTCTTCCCACAGAGTGGACACTGGACAGTCGGGCTTGCTCCAAACTATGGAAGTTGTGGGGAAGACCGATGTTGGACCTGTTTGCAACAACCAGGAATAATCGTCTGCCTCTATTCTGTTCCCGTGTTCGAGATCCATTGGCTTGGGGGATAGATAAGATGATGGTAAATTGGTCTATGGATGTATGCATTTCCCCCATTCAAAATGATAAACAAAGTCTACAGAAATTCCAGTCCCATCTAAATGTCAGGATGACCTTGATGGTGCAATTCTGGCCACAAAAGGAATAGTTCCCAGAGCTTCTCAGTCTGTTAGTGGTTTTTCCAAGACTCCTTTCTATGATTCAAAGTCTACTTAGACAACCCCACTTCAGGATGTTCCATCAGGGGTTATTCGCTCTGGCCCTGACAAGGTTTTGACTGCATATCGTCAAACTTGTCTGAGCGAAAGGGTTTTCTAGAGAAGCAGCGAATGCCATTGCTAGATGCAGACGTAAGTCAACAGACAGGCTAAGTGGTCTGTTTTTAGACTCTGGTGTAAAAGACGCAACATCTCTTCTTCTAAAACAACTTCAGCGCAAGTTGGGGATTTTTTTTATATATAAGATCGTCAAAAGGCCTTGCATCATCTATTAAAGGCTATAGGGCAATGCTTGGGTCAGTGTTTAGACATAGAGGTGTAAATGTGTCTGAAGATTGTGATATATGTGGCTTGATCAAATCTTTCAACACTTGTAAAGTCATCAAGGAAGCCTCATGCTTTTGGAACTTACACATAGTGCTTAAGTGGATAGAGAGTGCACGCTTTGAACCTATGCGCTCACCTTTGCTGAGAGACATTATTACTAGAAAAACATTGTTTTTAGTGTCTCTGGCTATGGCTAAGAGAGAGTGAGATCCATGCAATAGACAAAAGGGATTGGTTTCTCTGAAGGAGATGCAGTTTGCTCTTTTCGTCTTAACTTTATGGTTAAAAATGAAAACCCGACATGCCCCCTGGCGTTGGTTGTTTACTATTAAAAGTTTTAATGGAGATTCCTGGGATGGAAGATGATGAGAGAGCTCAGTGCCCAGTTAGAGCTCTCAGATGTTATCTTAATAGAACAGACAAGATAAGAGGCTTGACAAGTAATTTATGGGTCTCTGTAAAAATAACCTTCACGACCTTTATCCAAGAATGTGATTTCGTTCTTTTGAGAGATTTAATAGTAGAGTCTCACTCAAATTGGGGAGGATGTTTAGCCAGTTCTGAGGGTCTGAGTGCGTGAAATTAGAGCAGTCGCTACATTGGTAGTGTTCAAACGTAATCTCTCCCTTACGTCTATTTTACAGTGCACGTACTGGAAATGCAGATCAGTATTCGCAACACATTATTTATGTTATGT
Source organism: Macrobrachium nipponense (assembly GCF_015104395.2). Taxonomy (NCBI): domain Eukaryota; kingdom Metazoa; phylum Arthropoda; class Malacostraca; order Decapoda; family Palaemonidae; genus Macrobrachium; species Macrobrachium nipponense. The sequence continues at coordinate 42,307,504 of NC_061109.1, forward strand.
AGAATGGTGTTTGGTGAGGAAGTGTAGGAAGCAAAGAACATGTATACCTCATTAGCATTCAGAGTACTCCTTCGTTGTGTAGTACCCACAACAGTAGAGGCGATCCTGCCTATACCTCGATGCTGCTATGTTGAGATGAGCGCCAACCAGAGGCAGTATCTACATGCATCAGCTCTCTCAACAGATAAGGAATAACAAGCATTTGTTTAAATGCTAGCCCATTTTCTTTCAGTTCTCTTACATATTAAAATTACATTAAATTACTTCAGTGGTTTAAGATACTTTTTGTCCATGAATTCCTCCTCCAGCAATATAGATTTAGCTAAGTAATTACTGAGTAAATTACTTATATAAAAATGCCATTTTTATAATAAATGAGATTTTATATATATTTACCCAGCAATTACAGACAAAGCCCACCTGCCTCCCCTCTCTTGGACTATGGCTTTGGGCATAAACAAATGTGGTCTTTGAGCTGTAGTTATTCCTCTCATGCCTCAAAAGTGGGAAGGGCTATTCACCTATTTAAGTTGCCATAGAGTAGAAACTCTTAGCTAAGTAATTACTGGGTAAGTAGATATAAAATCTCATAATATTAAAACTATATCATTTTTCAGCACTTATTGGCACTGATAACTGAAAATTAGCTCATTCTGAGAAGCGCCAGAAAATTGGATCACCAATAACCAGGGACAGCTCAGTGTAGCATAGAATATCAATTAAAAAGTGATGGTGCATGTTGCGTGTTGCTATACTTAAGCTTTGATGTAAACATAACTCTCTCTCTCTCTCTCTCTCTCTCTCTCTCTCTCTCTCTCTCTCTCCTCTCTCTCTCTCTCTCTCTCTATCTCTCTCTCTTCTCTCCTCTTCTCTCTGCTCTCTCTCAGTACTGTACATACCTTTTAAAAAAATATGAATTACTGTATCATAAACAAAGCAACACAAAGCCAAACAAGCTCCACCAAATCTAAGTCCCTTATATTCTTATATAATATATGGACATTTCTAAATAAAAATATTTGCATGATTTTGATTCTGTGGACAAGGATTGAGTTCAATATCACCAGAAATAACTGGATAAGCTTGCACACCCAGCAAGGACAAGTACATCTTCAGATTTGCCAGATGCCGAAGGAAGAACAGCAGTGATGGTTTTGAAAACGAAGTCTGAGGTACAGATAAAGAAAAAGAAAATGACAGAGATAAGGCAACCTCTTGCTAAATACTAGGCATCATTAGCCCTTCTACTAACCCTGCTCTACACACTGTTTTAGAAATGCTATGAGAAAGAACAAAGTGAAATAAGAGTGCGCTTGAGTGTCCTCCCAAGCAAGAGAATTCCAATCCAAGGCAGTTGAAGATCCTGATGTAAATGTTATGGCACAGTCCAAGATTAAAGAACTGGTTTATTTTGGAGTGGCCTTCTCCAAGAAGAAATGCCTACCAGGTTAGTGGATCTCTTGTACACTGTAAGAAAGCTTTTCAAACTTTGAATTGGAAAAAAGATTGCTACAAAAGCATTGAAATAAAATCATAAGTTCTATCATAAAGTATAGTACAAAGTTATGTAATGAAATTATCATGAAATCTGTTTCCTTATGAACAAACTTCTAAGCTAGTTAGTTAGTTAGTTATTTTATTGACAAAAAATATACAATTATTAGTACAAATTTGTCCCCAAAGTGACATAATAGAAAATATACAAAGTGAACAGTAATCTCTTCTGTTCTTGCAAGTACATGGCCTACAAAGGAAATTACAACATCAAGAAAAATACAACATCAATCGCAAATAACATAGCCAATAAGACTATAAAAAATGGACCCCTTTTACCTAATTCTTATAGACTGTGTGAGAATCAGTCAGAAAAAAGTTATCCCTAAAGCTTTTCAGAGTGGGTATTAAGAGAAAAAACTTATGAAGGCATCAAAGTTGTATGTAAATTTTTTGAATTATATATATAAAAAAAAAAAAAGAAAAGCTACCACTGTGTTGGAGCCTAAACCCTTAATACCATGGATTCTTATGGGGAAATTGTGATCTATTTTTGCAATTTATATGTACACAAGGTCATTATGAACATATTGTGTAAATGGAAATATCCTCTTTGTACAGGCAGTCCCTGGTTATCCAGGGGGGGGGGGGGGGGTATTCTGTTCATGGAAGGGTGCTGGTAAGTGAAAACTGCCATTAATGGCACCTATGTTAGGTATGTTATGGCATCATAGCTTTATTATTGGCACCTTATGGTGCCGATAACCAAAACTCTGAGCATTATGGTGCCATAAATCACCAATTTTATGGTGTTAGAAAAGTGCTATAAAACTGGACCAACATTAGCCAAGTCCGCCAATATAACCAAGGTCTGCCTGTACAGTGAGATAAATAAGCAAGTGCACGGAGTGACGATAACCGAAAATCAGCGATAATAGTGCTGATCTCTGTTATTGGTGCCAATAACCAGATATTGGCAGTGCTGTTGAGTGGGGATCAGGGCCGATAACCGGGGATTGCTGCTGAAAATTGAGTTAGCGTCATCGTAAGATGAGCCCCATAAAACTGGATCTCTGATAACCGAGGCCACATATAACTGGGGATGGCCTGTATAAAGATGATAAGATGTATTAAGAGCAAGGGATGAAAGGTGATTAGATACAGAATTGGGGAGAAGAATTTGTTTTATGTAAAAGGAATGTAGAAGAATTTATGCTATTTAAAAGGAATATAGAAGAGAAAGCTATTGTATTCTATTTCAAAGTAAAAGTGTATGGGAATGTTTCTGGAGTTCACAGAAGATATGTGTCCAGGGGCGGCTATTTTGTGACATGGTGGTGATACTCCTAGGTTAAGGGTGACATAATCTAACCTCAAATCAATTGGGGCCCTTAAAAACTTCATCCAGAATCCAAAACCCAGTGAATGTCAAGTTGAAATGATTGCAGCAGACCTCTGGTAGTGGTTTCACTCGCCCCAGATACCATACCGACACCTTAAATAAGGTGAGCGAGCTAGAATACTCTGGCATTTCCATATTAGCTTTTTTCTCTGGTATTAATAGCAATATTTATACCCTAGAAATGAGTGCTAAGGAATCATTTCACAGAGCGACACAGGCTGAGCCCAAAAATAGATTTTTCCACCGTCAAAATCCCTTAAGTGAACTGCAGGCCGTGTGTTGGATATGATATCTTTTCTTACAATAGAACCCCTTCACCATTAGATGTCTGTTAGACAGATGAGCTTACCATATTTTGTCTATTTTTTGTTGTTCATAGTTCACTCAGGTGAAGTGACCATCCAGTTTTTCACATAACCAGTTTTTGGACATGTCCAAATGCTCTCCCTTGCCTCATGCATATTCATTAGTAGCATTAAAAGGAATGGCGCTGATCTCTGTGCATGAAGTGGAGAGGGTGATCTAAAGCATCCAAGATATCACACTCAGGAACAGATACAAAGATTAAACAAAGGAAGTTGATTATTTCCATGAGAATGAAGCCCACAGCAGATTTTGTTACTTGTGGAAGTGGAGTCTTTTTGTAAAGATTATTAATTGAATTTTAAATTGTTCAGTCTTTTGTCAGTATATATCAGGGGTTTCAGTTTCAGTATCAATTATAATTTTTCTCAATCTGTTGCAGTATCTGCAGACAAAGATTTTTAGTGATACTGCAGACAAAGATTTTTAGTGAACATTCTTTTTGTGAGTTTTAGATTAGATCTAAGTTTTATAGCTTACTGTAGTGCAGACATTATCTGGAAACAACCTGACCCCGGTACCAAAGGTATACATACAAGTAATCCCTCATTTATTTATATCTTCATGACACTTAACATTTGACAGCACCAGACCAAGGCCCAAAGATACATATTGTATATGAATTTTAAAACATTTGAAAAACTAGTCTCCAATGGTTGGCAATGCTGCAAGTCATAAGGAAAATGGTAACACTACTTACACTCGGGGTGGGGATCAGATGACTGGGTGTCATGGGAGAGGAGCAGCAGTAAAGCAGTAAGGCTGTGTAGAGGAATGCATTTAAGGAAAGTGTTGTTTTGGAAGGTGGGTGGAATTGGGAAGGAGTTTTCTTGGCAGGGAGCAGGTGGGAGTGCAGTGAAGGATAGGTGAAGAGGGGTAGGTAGGTGTCTGATTTTGCTAGAGCTTTATTGTTTTATGTTTTTACCTTTATGCTTTTTCCACTTATTATTAAAGGATATGTATACTATAAAGCTAAAAAATGTTAAATAGAAGAGCTGCAGTATATGAGAGAACAACAACAACTGAGGTATCGCATATGTTGAAGCCTATATTACACACTGATTTTTTTTATTTGTATTTTATGCTATTCTCATTTATATATACAGTGGACCCCCCGTATTCGCGTTCTCCAGATTCGCGGACTCTCACATTCGCGGATTTCTCTGGGGAACGTTTCCCTGCATTATTCGCGGAAAATTCGCGCATTCGCGGTATTTTTCTATGATAAATATCCACAAATTCCTGGTTTTTTTGATGAATTTCATCATAAAATGCACTTTTTGTGATAAAACTATTAAAAAACCAAGTATGAAAATTTTTAGTGGGTTTTTCTTGAGTTTTAACTAACAAAATAGGCTGTTTTTAGCATTTTCATAGGGGTTCCAAACATTCGCGGATTTTAACTATTCACGGGGGGGTCTGGTACGCATCCCCCGCGAATACGGGGGGACCACTGTATATACAGTGGTACCTCGAGATACGAAATTAATCCATTCCGAGGCGGCCTTCGTATTATGAGTTTTTCGTATCTTGGAACACATTTTACATGTAAAATGGCTAATCCGTTCCAAGCCCTCCAAAAACACCCCAGTAAATTACATTTCCAGGCCTAAAACACATGTTCTAGGGTTACATCGCCGATCCAACGGAAGAAATATGACTCCAAAAAGGCAAAATACTGTACATACTTGAGTAATATTCAACTGCATGTAATGTTCAACCCAATTTTTACTGCATATATTAGGACTATAGCATATGTCCCTTAGCAATAAGCCTAGCCTATGTTAGCGGTTGCTACTGTAGCCTAGTCTATGATTCTGACATCTAAACCTAAGAGCTAAAAGCTTAGAATATGCCAATAAAATGTATAAATAATCAGTATGTACTCATTTCAAATAATTATTAATTAATCATTAACTATAATACACAAACAAACAAAAAACAAACCTTCCAATCGATTGTTTACATTCAGCTCTTACCCGTCTTACGAGTATCGAACGAGCGCCAAGCAATCATTTTTCCTAGCACACAGTAAGCCATAAATTGTCATTAGTATCTCTCTTCAACTAATGAAACTACCAAACAGTATAATAACCATTCATTTCTATTCTTTATTCTATCTTTACCTAATGGAGATACCGAGTTACTGACAGCTATAATGAAACATACGTATATGTAACGTAATAATAAAACAGAAGAAGAATTCTAGAAAATACGTATTTGTTGGCAGTCTAATTTATTTTATAGTTTATGATATCTAATTCACAATTTTTTTATTAAATGTATTGCATGTACTCATTTCAAATAATTATTAAGTAACCATTAACTATAATAAACAAACAAAATAAAAGCTTCCAAACGTCTGTTTACATCCAGCACTTACGAGTATCGAACGATCGACAAGCAATCACTTTACACAGTAAGCCATAAATTTTCATTATCTCTCTTCAACTACTGAAACTACCAAACAGTATATGTAATAACCATTCATTTCTATTCTTTAATCTATCTTTACCTAATGTTTTTTTTTTATTAAATGTATTGCATGAATAAGTTTTTCAATTTACGGCATCCTTTTACCAATAGAATACTTTAAGCACAAGGGGTAGATGCTGACCAATAGGAGAGCAGGACCTATGGGGTGACTAGCCATCAGGGAACCAAAAGTGGGAGAGCGGGAGGATGGTGGCGAGTTTACTCAGTTGGAGGCATGGGAGTTTTAAAATTGTTCCCGGTAGTCCGGGTGAATCTCGGGACTTTACAGCAACAACCTTTCGTATCTCGAGGTACTACTCTATATAGTGTGTATATATATATATATATATATGTATATATATATATATATATATATATATATATATATATATAATAATATATATATATATATATATATATATATATATATATATATATATATATATATATATATATATATATATATATATATATATATATATATATATTTTTTTTTTTTTTTTTTTTTTACAACCTAGAAGATACAGTAGACCCCCATATTTGCTGGGATGGGTATTAAGAAAAACACACGGTGTGAATAGCTAAAATCCACAATTACTTAAAACCCCTCTATAAATGCTTAGAATTGCCTATTTTGATACTTAAAACACACTGCAAATGCTTATACCCAAATATTTTATATTAATAGTTTTATCACAAATAATGCATGTGGTCACAAAAATTATATGATAAAGTGATTTGTGAATATTTCTCACAGTAATTTGTGAATATTTCTCACTGAAAAATACTGTGAATAGGTGAATTCTTTGCTAATAATGGGCATATAGTACTATGGTCCATAGAAAAAGCTGCAAATCTTGAGTATATGCACACAATTATTCACTTTGGCTGATAGCATTAAGACGTTATATATAGTACAGTGTTGCCAATATCAACAAATTTACATTTCAAATATTCTCGTCTACTGTTATGATTTAGTACTATGTGATAATCATATGTGAATATAGGAAACTTCTAATGAAATATTGTACAGCTAATAAAACAGAACAAAAATGGCTGCACGTGATACTGCACTATGAAACACACAAAGCAAAAGAGGTGGGTAGAGACTGTAATGTCAACATTGATGAAATGCCACATGTACATACATACACACACGGGCAAACAAGTAAAGTGTTCATAATATCATGAGGTAAAATGAAAAATCATTAAATTCAGTAAAACAGATTAGTACTTTTTAATAGTGTTCTTAAAATAACTACTGTGGGCAGTTGTCACAGAAATGCCATTTGTAATAAAGGTGTAAACACATGGTGTTTTACACACAGTTCACATGATATGGGAAAATGAGTAAGGTAAATGAATATGCCATATAAATTTGTGCATCATTCAGTTTCATGGCTCACGTGACCTTTAAAATTTTGTCTACTAAACTTGACTTCATCATATACAGTGGTCCCCCGTATTTGTGGGAGATGCGTTCCAGACCCCCCCACGAATAGGTAGAATCTGCAAATACTTAGAACCCCTATAAAAACGCTTAAAGCTGCCTATTTTGTTAGTTCATATGGAAGAAAAACCCACTTAAAATGCTTATACAGATGTACCTCAACATACAAAAGTCCCAGCTTATGAAAAATTCATGTTACGAAAGCAAATACGAAGATTGTTTTGGCTCTACATATGAAAATAATTCAGGTTACGAAAGGTTGTTGCTGCAAAGTCCCGAGATTCGCCCGGACCACCGATAACAATTTTAAAACTCGCGCGCCACCAACTGAGTAGACTCGCCACCATCCTCCCGCTCTCCCATTGGTTCCTGATGCTAGTCACCGCCATAAGATCCTGCTCTCCTATTGGTCAGCATCTCTCCCATCGAGCTCTACGTAAAGGCGTCCTTCGCCCACTGCTTTGCACCAGCATTTGTGTACGCACGCGGAATTCGTTCATTCACATATACGATTTCATTTATTAATGTAAATTTGTGTTAGTGATTTAGTTGTACTACTTTATCGTGTTGTGTGAGAACTTTAGTATACTACATAACTTAATTACGTACAGTATATGTAGTCATGGGTCCCAAGAAAGTTGCTGAAGTTCACGGAAAGAAGAGAATGCTTTCTATGGAGATGAAGATGGAGATAATTAAGAAGTATGAGGCTGGCATGCGGTTGAGTGTGATCTCTAAGGAATACAGCCGAAATCCGTCGACGATAGGCAACATCCTTAAGCAGAATGATGCCATCAACAGCTACACCTTCCAAGGGCATAACTATTTTGTCCAACAAGAGGAGCCACGTGCATGACGAGATGGAGAGGCTGCTTCTTGTCTGGATAAAAGATAAAGAAATTGCTGGCGATAAAATACCGAGACAGCAATCTCCCACAAGGCCAGTGGTATTTTTGGTGATTTGATTGCCCAGGCTGAAGATGACGGAGGAGAAGGGACATCGACGCCAACCCCAGACTTCAAGGCTTCTCATGAGTGGTTTGAAAAATTCTGGAAACGGACTGGCATCCATTCGGTGGTGTGGCATGGGGAGGTGGCCAGCTCGGACACGAAAGCGGCCGAAGCCTTTATTAAGTCGTTCGACGAGATGACGATCAACGAAGGCTACAGTTCTCAGCAAGTCTTCAACTGTGATGAGACTGGCCTTTTTTGGAAAAAAATGCCTTGTCAGACATACATCACGGAGGAAGAGAAGAAGCTACCCGGGCATAAGCCTATGAAAGACAGGCTTACGCTCACACTTTGTTTGAACGTCAGTGGGGATTGCAAGGTGAAGCCCATACTTTTGTATCATTTGGAGACTCCTCGAGCCTTCAAGGCCCACAAAGTGCTAAAGAAGCTTCCAGTGATGTGGAGGGCTAATGCGAAAGCCTGGGTAACAAGACTTTTGTTCACGGAGTGGGTAAATCTGTGTTTCGGTCCGACAGTGAAGAAATTCTTGGAAGAGAAGTGCCTCCCTCTGAAATGTCTGCTGTTGTTGGACAGTGCCCCTGCTCACCCTCCTGGCCTCGAGGAAGATATCCTAGCAGAGTATTCTTGTATCAAGGTTCTTTATCTTCTGCCTTACACCACCCTTCTCCTCCAGCCCATGGACCAGCAAGTGATATCGAACTTCAAGAAGCTGTATACGAAACATCTTTTCAAGAGATGTTTCGACATCACCGATACCACAAACCTCACCTTGCGTGAATTTTGGAAGGAGCATTTCGATGTTCTGATATGCATCCGACTCATCGATCAAGCTTGGCAGGAGGTTTCGAGGTGAACCTTGAATTCTTCATGGAGGAAACTCTGGCTTGATGCCGTATCCGCCCGAGACTTCGAGGGATTCGACGTGGGCGAAGCTGGTGCAGATTCAGAAACAGTTGACGATCCTGAAACTGTTTCGCAACCAGATCTTGACGAGATTGTTGCACTCGGCAAGTCCATAGGGCTGGTTGTCGACGAGGATGACATCAATGACCTTCTCGAGGAGCACCAAGAGGAGCTTACAATGGATGACCTGAAGGAGTTGGAGGCCATGCAACATAACGTCGTTCAAGAAGAGTTCTCTAGCAGCAGCGAGGAGGAGGAGGAGGATGACCCTATGACATCGGCAGAAATTAAGGATGCTCTAGCTGCTTTTCATAAGGTGCAATTATTTGTAGAAACACCCCGAAAAGGCTTACACAGGTCGTATGCTTGCGCAGTTCGATGACGTTTGCCCAAGTCGTTTCAGGAACATTGTCAAAAGCAGGCAGAAGCAATCTTCCTTGGATAGTTATTTTTTAAAGAGGCCTCCAGTAGGAGTAAGCAAACAGGAAGATCCAAGAGATACTACAAAAAAACAGAAAGTTGAAAGTGGTTAAGAAATTGAAATTTTATTAAAAAAAAAAAAAAAAAAATGTAAAGTATATAAAGTAAAGAAAAATGTACAAATAAAAAATGACAAAAAAATTTATTTTCAGTTTTTTGTAAAGTTAAGTGCTAAGGTTTTGTGCCATTTGTTAATGTATATTGTAAAGTTTAGTCTTTATGTTTCCTGAAAGACATTTTTTAATGTTTCGTAAAGTTAAGTGTATGTACAAGTTTTCTGCTGTTTGTCCTCCTCCTCTGTCGCCACTTTCAGAGATAGCCTCATTTGAAAGGTAAAGCTCCACATTTTACTACATACATAAGTATGTCCGTACAGTATTTCCTGTATACGTACCATGTACACTATTACACTATTTACAGGTGCTATGTAGTACTGTACATATTAGTAGTACATATTAAGTTATGTATTGAATGGTCCAAATTGTTGTATTTCATTGTTTATTGGTCAATTTAGCTTTATTACTGGGGTGTTTTTGTAGGGCTTGGAACGATTTAGGCAATTTACATGTAAAATGTGGTTCAAGATATGAAAAGCTCAGGTTACAAAGACTGCCTCGTAATGGATTAATTTCGTATCCTGAGGTACCACTGTACCTGGTCTTTTAATAATTTTATCACAAAAAGTGCATTTAACATGAAATTGATATGAACGTGTACAGTAATTTGTGGATATTTCCCATAGAAAAATACTGCAAATACATGGATTTACTGCGAATAATGGGTAGATATGTTCCATAAAGAAATCTGCGAATGCTGAGAATGCAATTATGGGGTCCACTGTTATGTGTTATGTATCATGCAAGTTGCATTTTCAGTAGCCCAGATAACATTTGGTAACCTTTTTCTTTATTAATCCCATCTTCTTGGTAAATAAATGAAAGTAGTAATGGTCTTTACTCACTGAACAACTTTCATTTTCATACATGAAAGTAAGTTACCAAGAGTAATTACATAGCTATAGTTTCTAACTCATACGGTAGCCTAATTTAAAAATTCACAGTAGTGCTTCTATTTTTTTTGTATAGATGACTAGACTGCCCCCTATTAGGGAACAATAAGAACAACAAAGCAGAAGAGCCCATTTTTTTTTTTGCTGGCTCTCAACTAAACATAGGGGTGTATGTAGCAACCTTTTCATCTGTTTTTGGTTGATTCTTTCCTGGAATTTGGTGATGTATTATCACTTTTTCTTAGCCTTCACGCTTGTTAGATTTTAGTTTAGTTTTTTCTAGCTTTTCTGCTAAGAAATGTCTGACTTTAGCTCTTCCAGTAGTATTCATTACTGTAGCGAACGGTGTAAGACTAGGCTTACAAAATCGTCATATGATTCTCATACTATTTGTATTAAATGTAGGGGGCAAGTGTGAAATATGTAAGAAGAAACCATGTGCTGAATGTAAGGACTGGGATGAAAAGAATTGGAAGGTTTTAAAATCTCATCTGGATAAGCTTGAAAGGCATAGGAAGAGAAAGGCAGCCCCTAGAATGGAAAGAAGGGCTTTACTTAACCTAGAGTCTACTCATAATCTGAGGACTGTAGATTATCTTGCAATTCCTTCATCCCCTGTTCCCAAATTTTTCTCGTATCACCAGCCCCTCCTGCTCAGCCCTATCCCCGTTGCCAGTCTCAAGTCCAGGTTCGATCAAAAGATTAACCTGGTAGTGAGCACAGTGATGGCATTAGGGGCATCCCTTCAGGCCCATATGGCCAAAATGTATCAAGACAAAGTGAATTGTGACAGTGTTATGTAAGTGAGAGAGGTGGCTGCTCGTCCCATCGGTTCTCCTAGATGAAGGCTCCTGAACCTGGGAACATGCAGTCGTCCCCTCAGTCAAGGCTGTTGCATGCACCCAGGCTTTGACAGACAGCTGCTGGAAAGGTGTGTCTCCATGGATGTGTACCAATTGTTGTCCAATTCCGAGGATTCCAGTACTGACAATAGGTATTGATGGTGTTTCCTAGATTCGTCTTGTCCAATTTGTTTTATCCACTGAAGTGGCATGCAGATGATGAGGGCTGCTTTTCTCTGTTGTCCAGTAAGCTGTAAAAGGAGCTGAATCGCAGCTCTCAACCTTTCCGCAGTGCATGGGACAGTCCAGAGTATTTTTCTCCTGAGTGTTCTACTGTTGAATGCCAGTACAGGCAGTCCCCAGTTATCTGTGATCTGATTTTACGGTGCTTGACCAGCAACTATGATAACTGGATGTTTGTTGCCGATCTCTGGTTATTTGCACTGATCCCCACTTAACAGTGCCACCAATCCCCGGTTATCTGTGCTGATAACTGGTGATCGGCACTACTCTTGCCAATTTTCAGTTATCTGGGATTTTTGGTTATCTTCATGCCGTCGGGAACAGAACCCCCACTGCTAACCAGGGTCTGCCTGTACGTATTTGGCTCCTAAGCACCCAACGATCCTCAGCTGCCCACCATCTTCATCCAGGTGCCCATCTATTAATGAGCTCCTGGTGCTAGTTTCCGAGCACCCGACTTGGCTTTGAAGTACCAGTAACAGCTTCCGTGCACCTGGTGGTAGCTTTCAAGTACCAGCGCCAGCTTCCTAGCACCTACTCATGTTTCTCCCCGCCGTCCTTGTACTCCTCACCCCGGCGTATAGACTGGTTACTAGTTTGGTGAAACTCCTTACTCCGGTGCACCAGAAATTTATAACTAGTATGCCAGCGCTATTGGACACTTACCACTACAAGAGAGCAAGAGAAGGCTAACACCTATATTTCCCACTCCGGCATCTGGCGGAGTGTCATATCTCTTAACGGACTTTGTCCTGTTAGTTAGAGTTGATACTCATGTATCTGTTCACTTACAGGCTACCCATTGCCAGGAATCCGGCTGTAACGCTGTGTTACAGGACCCCTGTGGCCACGCCGTCTGCACCATCTGCTATGGGGACATAGCGATCTGGCACCATGAAGCCTGCTCGATCTGCTATGATCTCGTAGAGCAGTTCACCTCCGGTGTAAGTATATACCGGAGTTCATTTACTATATAAAATTTTTGACTATACAAATGCAGTCCTATAAGAGATACAAGATGATATATTTGCTATATTGTTAATTATAGAATTTTAGGTACAATCTAGGGCTTACAATAACCCTCTCATTTAGGCTACCGCTGTCAAGGATGCCGCATCGGCCACCCTGAAGGCCTGGGTCGGAGGATTTGGCAAGAATGTAACCAAGGGGCAGCCATACATCCTGGACAAGAATATGGCTGTCCGTATCTTCCCGGGAGGCAAGTCCACCTGTTTTGTCGACCAGGCAGCGGCGGCCCCGTACATTGCCACCATTCAGCATCAGGTGGCCCAGGCGCTGGCGAGCCAGGGCAACTCTGAGATAGCAGACGACGTGGCGACGCTGGATCTAGACCTGGAACCAATGGTGGTAGGTGACACAGGTAGTATGTTAGATGAGGCAGGTTTGTTGGGGACTCAGGGGCTTCCCTTGGGTCCATCTGGATCTACTTCTCCTGTACCTTCCACTCCTTCCTTCCAAGGTTTTTCAGAAAACGAACTTTCGGTGAGACCGAAGTCCACTCAGGCTATCCCTAAGGTGAAAGGGAAGCGTGAGTTAAAGACCCTGGAGAAGACAGTGTCCAAAAAGACCACGTCTTCTTCCTCTCATAAGTCTCCGGCTCACCATCCCGGAGCGGAGAAGTCAAAGTCCTCCTCTTCGCAATCCAAAGGGTCCAGAGGTAAGTCCTCTAAGGACAAGGCTCAGCCATCTGCGGATCCTGAGCCTTCGACCTCTACGGGGGCGCGCCCAAGACTCCTGCTGTGATCAAGGATCCAAGCCCCTTCGACACGGAAGCGTTTACTGCTAACATCATGCAGCAAATGGGGAACTTTGTCGGGAACTTAGTTCAAGACAAGTTCGAGCAGATGTTGTCACACATCTCTTCTTCGTTTGAGGAGTCGGGCCAGTCGATCCGAAACATTTCGGAAAGACTGACCAACCAGCAGAATCTAATGGCAGGTCTCCGGGAGAACCCTGCAGCAGTTCTCCCACAGCCCGGTATGGCTGGGCAAACCATGCCGGACTAAGATCAGGCCGCCATGAAAGACGAGCCTATGCCTCAACTCCGAGAAACGGAGCCCACATCCCTTCTCCTCCCAGGCACCGAAGATCTTTGGGCAGATCTCCCAGCCACGTTCACAGTAGGGAAACTCAAGCCAGATTGTGCAATAACACAATTTAGCGAGAGGCTTCCCAGGCTCCCAGACAATCTTATTCAGGCTGAATTTGATGCTAGGACCAGGCTAGGGAGAACCTTAAATGCCCTAGTAATGGCAGAGGTTGCGACAGTAACCTACGGCACAGAACCTCTTTTCAAGTTGCTGGCTAAGGCACAGACACACACCGTGCAGTGTGATCTGTACGATTTCACAATCGTAAGACGCAATTGTAGAAAGCATGTGCTGCAAGAGGCGACCATTCGCCATGAACCCAATAAGTTGCTCGCGGCTTCCATATGGGGTGCTGACCTCTTCCCTGAAGCATAGGTCAATGAGGTTCAGTATGAGGCGACAAGGCTGAATCAGAGCCTTAAAGTCCAATGGGGGACTTTCAAGTAAGAGGAAGCCGGAATCTACTTCCTCTACTACAAAAAAGTTGAAAAAGCCTAGGAGATTCCAACCTTTCCAGGCTACCCAACAGCAGCAGGTGGTACAGGCAGTACCGGTCTCCCAGGTGGCACAACCCTCCACCTCGAAGAGTCAGTCTCAGCAATTCCTCCTACTGACTCCCCAGAACCAGCCTTCTACCTCTTTTGCAGTGTCACCGGCCTTCAACTCAGTCTTTGAAGGCCAAGCGTTCCAACCCTTCAATAGGTTTGGAAGAGGCAGTAGGGCTAGGGGTGCATTTCGCCAGAGGGGCGGCGGAAGAACACCTAGCAGAGGCAAACACTTCCGGGGAGGACGCGGGGCACGGCCTGCCCCAAGTCAGTGAGGATCCTCAGGTAGGAGGGAGACTGTTCCTCTATCGCCACAGATGGGGATTCAGCAATTGGGCACAGAGCATTGTGTCCAAAGGACTGAGATGGAGCTGGATCAAGGGCCCTCCTCCATCCAAGACCTTCCTTCAATGGCCAACATCGGAATTGACGGAGTATGCTCAAGAACTCCTTCAGAAAGTACTAGTGTCAAAAGTCAAGCATTTAAAGTTTCAAGGTCGATTGTTCAGCGTGCCAAAGAAAGGCTCAACTAAAAGAAGAATAATCTTAGACTTGTCCCGTCTAAAGTTATTCATTCGTTGCGACAAGTTCAAAATGCTGACTATCTCGCAGGTGTGGACCTTACTTCCCCGTGGGGCCGTCACCACCTCTATCGATCTTACAGACGCGTACTATCATGTCCCAGTAGCCAGACACTTCCGCCCGTACCTTAGGCTTCAGACTAGGGAACCAGGCATTCTCCTTCAAAGTAATGCCCTTCGGGTTGAATGTGGCCCCCAGAGTATTCACGAAACTGGCGGAGTCAGTAGTTCAACAACTAAGGTCTCAGGGGATAATGGTAGTAGCGTATCTGGACGATTGGCTCGTTTGGGCAACAACCATCGAAGAATGCCGCAAAGCAACGGTCAAAGTAATATGGTTTCTGGAACATCTGGGGTTCCAAATAAACAAGACCAAGTCCAGGCTAACGCCGGACTCCCACTTTCAATGGCTCGGCATTCAATGGGACTTGAACTCCGATACTCTGTCAATTGCACTGGCCAAAAGGAAAGAAATAGCCAAAGCAACAAGACCCTCAAATGCAAGCAAACATCAAGGAGAAACCAGGAAAGAATCCTAGGTTCTCTCCAGTTCGCCTCAGTGACAGACGTTCTACTGAAGGCAAAGTTGAAAGACATAAACTGGGTCTGGTGCTCGAGAGCAAACAACAAGTTTCGGGACAGGTTGTCAGCCATCCCAGCGATTCTCCGCAAGCGACTCCGCCCCTGGGCGGAGGCCAAGAACCTATCCAAGTCGATCGCTCTTCAATTCCCCCCTCCGGCGTTGGTTATCCACACAGACGCTTCTCTAAGCGGTTGGGGAGGATACTCTCAGTTCAAAAAAGTACAAGGGACTTGGTCTCCTCAGTTCCGCCAGCTTCACATCAATGTATTAGAAGCTATGGCAGTGTTCCTCACATTGAAGAGGCTTCTACCAGCCAAGAAGTCTCACATCAAACTGGTATTGGACAGTGCAGTAGTAGTACACTGCATCAACAGAGTAGGATCCAAATCAAGTCATGTGAACCATGTCATGATAGCCATATTCTCACTAGCAGCCAAGTACAAATGGCACCTATCCTCCACTCACCTGGCGGGGGTAAGGAACGTGATAGCAGACGCCCTGTCTCGTTCAGTTCCTCTAGAATCGGAGTGGTCTCTGGACAGGCGGTCATTCTAGTGGATATGCCAAAAGGTCCCAGGCCTCCAGGTGGATCTTTTTACATCACAATCGAACCACAAGCTCCCATGCTATGTGGCGCCCAACCTGGACCCTCTGGCAATATTGAGCAAGTAATTTTCACGGTATACATAATATTTAAGAAAATCCACTTGTGAAGGTCTTGGCCTAGAAAGGAGGATCCTTCAAACTACTTTCCCTCCTACTAAGTGGGATAAAACAGCAGACAGTTTTGGAATATATCACTTCACCCGTTATTAAAGTACCGTATATTTCGGCGTATAAGTCGACCCTTTAGCCCCAAAAAATCATGCCAAAATTAGGGGGTCGACTTATCTAACGGTAACAAAAAGTGAATCTTGATTATTTTGGCATATCGGTACAGGAATCCAGACTTTACAGTTGGCTAATAACAATGACAACCTTGTTGAGGTAACTATGTATGTAAATACCAGTATTAAAAACATTTCGCACTGTAATACGACAATAATAATACATTAGAACATCCATTACTTTAAATAAAATGAAAAAAATCAAAGTAACTTGAAGAAACCCCAATCGCACAGCAAGTGTAAACATTGCTTAGCCATTTGTAGTACCGTAATTAAGAAGGATGTGTTCACTCTAACAGTTTTGTATTTACCGGGGTATTGTTCAAAAACATTTATATATGGTATGAAATCTTTATTTATCACATAACATAAAATAAAAAAAATTTGTATTTAATGGTAAATATGTATTTAAAATCCTTTTAACAACCCAATCAAATCATTAACTTGAGTGGCAGTTTGTACATACATATATACGTAGGCTGTTATGCAGCATTAGTTAGCGCTTTGTTTGTTTACATTACACACGAGTAACGTATCTTTCGTTATATCATTTCTAATCCTATTTGCCAGTATCCATCTTTTATATATTACACAGATTTTTTAATATACCGAGTATATTACCAGTATTTCATATGGTAAGTAGAGCAACTTATGTACCGTAATAACATTCAGGTTATTTTATATGATACGTTTTACCCTGCTGCTTATTTTGAGCGTACGGTTGGCCTCACATTTTATAGGTCGACTAATATACCCGATATTAGTTAAAATCATAAAATTTACTCAGAATTGGGGGGTCGACTTATCTTCCGGTCGACTTATACGCCGGAATATACGGTAATTGGAACCAGTTTGAGGCTATTAAGTAAGGTGTTCCTTAGTAGGTTAGGAGTTTGCTTAACACCCTCAAAATCTGGAACTATGGAGGAAAGGATATATCATCCTCCATCTGTTCCAGTCTTGTAGGAAGGCATCTCTTGCTGTTGCTTGCTTGGCAGTTTGTGATTCTTATATGCGGCAAACAGGTCCACTTCCATTTGTGGAAGCATGTTGGCTGTTTTTTGAAAGTCGTTGTCCAATTCCACTCTGTTGAGGCTGTCATTTTCTTTAATAGGGAGTCTTACTATTACATTGAGGTGAATTGCAGACAAGTACCACTTCCTTTCTTGCCCCATCAAAGGATGGCATGCATTACCATATTGAGAGGAGGCGAGTATCCTAGTTTCCATCCATTATTCTTGTCTGGTTTTTGTTTAACGTAAATAGGTTACTGTCTACGTTTGTTATGCCTTTCAGTATTTTGAATGTTTCTATTAGTTGTCCTCGCAGTCGTCGTGCTTCTAAGCCATACATGTTCAGCCTCTCAAGTCATCTTTGCTAACCTATTTGCCTGATGGCTGGAGTTAACTTTGTAACTCTTGCTTGTACCCTTTCTAATCTGTTTATGTCCTTTCTTAGTGTTGGTGACCAATATTGTACTGCATATTCAAGATGAGGTCTAACCATTGAATTGTAGAGCTGCAGCACCATTTCCTTGTTTCTGTATTTGAACTGCCTCTTTATGTATCCCACTAGTTTCTGTGCCTTCTTTTCAGCTTTTATGCATTGTTTTGTGGATTTTAAGTCCTCAGTAATAATGACTCCAAGGTCCTCTCCTCTTGTTCTACACTATTTATGTCATTCCTAAGCAGCATATATAGTTGGCATGAGGGTTGTTTGTTCTTATTTGTAACACTACACTTATCCAAGTTAAAAACTATTTCCCATCTTTTTTACCACTCCTATTTTCTCTATATCATTTCTTAAACTTTCCACTGTATCTGGGTCTTCTGCTTTTCACCTAGTTTGGTGTCATCTGCAAATTTGGCAATCCTGTTAGTTAAGCCTACATCAGTGTCATTAATGTAAATAAAAAACAAGAGGGACAAGGACAGAACCCTGAGGAACTCCGCTTGTCACATCTGCCCATTCTGATTCTTAACCATTTATTATTACTCTGTTTTTTATAAGTTACCCAGTCGTCAATCCAGTCTGCAATTTCTTGTGGGGAACTTTGTCAAAAGCCTTTTGGAAATCTAGGTAGTATATCTTTGCTCTACTACAGTTGTAAATACCTAGCATGTTACGAAAAAACTCCAAGAGGTTTGATAGGCAGGATCTGTTTTGTCTAAAACAATGTTGGTTATTTTAACAACAAGTTGTTTCTATCAATGTGATCCACATTACATTGCAGTCATGTTGTCCAGAACCAATTATAAATGTCTCTCTTCTGGAGGTTTGAGTTTTTTTAGATAAAACAACAGCCATCAGCTCCAGGAAACTGGTAGCTGAACACCTCCCTGCCACCTGATGCTCTTTCCAACGTCCTCCCAACCTGTCAACAGGCATCTGTGTGTAGTCATTCATACAGAATGAGGAGTCAGGGTGACCTGTATCACCAGAGATCCCTTCTGGGATCAAGGTCGAAGTATCTCCCAAACTTATTCCGTCTTTTGGTGAAGTCAGTCTCACATCTTGTTTGTTGCATGCGATAGCTAGAATTTGTTCACATTCATTTGTTTTAATCCAAGTAGTACAGGCATTCCCTGATTATCGGCCAACTCTGTTAATGGCGATCCGGTATTATGGTGCCATACCAGGCCGCGTTTTGGTTATCGGTGCCATAAGGTGCTGATAATAGTTATGGCACCCTAACATACCTAATAGAGGCACCATTAACCAAAACTCGGCCCCATAAATTGCCGAGTTTAGGTTAATGGCAGTTTTCACTTATCGGCACCCTGCTGAGAACGCAACACTGGCTGATAAACGGGGATTGTCAGTATTGGATCTGTTATTGTTAAAAATTGCAACAAGCCCGTCATACATTCTAATTGCCGTTTGGAAACACTGGGCTGTGCAAGGCACATTTTGAGAACTTGCTTCATTCTGTTTCGAGTATGATAGGAAGAGACAACAGTCTGTGAAAAGCCTCCCAGCATAGCCCCAGCTAGTGAAAGTGTTTGCTGGGTGTGAGGTGGGATTTTGCCAATTTATCATATAACCTTTTGACTGTAGACAGTGGTCAACTGTCTCCAGTTGCTCTTAGGTTTTTCAAGCACACTTTACTTGTAAAGTGATTGACCAGTCGTCTAGGTGGGCTATTATAGTTGTATTTCTGATTTGTCAAAGAAATACCACTACTAACTTTGTCAAATCTGAGGGCAGTGTTTAGCCCACAGGGCATGGCTTTGAACATGTTCATATCTTTCCCTGTCCGGAGCCTTAGAAGGGGACGGAAGGGAACTACAACAGGGACATGCCAGTATGCATCTTTCAGATCTAAGTCCTCTTTATAACAATTGAATGCACTAGGGCAATGCTAGTTATTTGGAAAATATTGGAAACAGTGTGCTTGTTCAATGCTGATAGGTCTAGAATCACACTTTGTTTGGAGGAATCCTTTTTGGAGACACAGAGAGACATGCTTGATGACAAATATCCACACGTTTCTCTATAGCTCCCATTAACAGACTTTCTGCAAGTAACCTTCCAAAGAGGGGCCTGGTTTTTTTAAGAACCCCTTTACAGGAGGGGGAGGAGTGAGACTGTTCCCACCCCAGCCCATTTAAAATTAGTGCTGTATCCCCATAGGGAAGACTTCAATTGCCTGTGGTGTCATTGAAGTCAACCTCCAACCATACCAATCCCATTGGTATCCACCTCTTCTTCTGCCATTGCCCTTGATAGGCATTCCATTTGTTGCTTTTCTGCCTCCTATAAGAGGGTTCTTTGGACCTTGTGAAAAAATTTCTTGCTGTTGTTGTCCTTTTGTGAAGCATCATCCCATCTGAACACCTAAAAGTTCTTTGAGGAAAAAACCTTTGGGATGACTGAAGGCTTACCTTTTTAAGTGAGCCTTTTTGGGTTGGGTAAGGGGAAGTTTCGGTTCCTAAATTCCCCTTTTTCCCAAAAGAGAGTATTCTCATACAATTCTGTTGGCAAGGTTGCTCGTTAAGTTTTTAACCACAATAGACTTCTCAAAAGGTCCTTACAGAAAGGGTTAAGAGGCAATAATGAAGTTACATTGAGAAGAGACTATTTGGAGCCCTCCAATGTTTCCATTTGCATTTTTATGCTTCCACTCCAGCAGTCATGGGAAGACATTTAATCACAACAGCAACAATTGTTTTGGAACATTTTGGAAGACTTTTCATGGCAACTCCTAGCAAGGTGGTAGAGGTTACAATACTAAAGAGGTGGATTCTAGTACAAAATTCCGCTGAGGCTGTCACCTTTGAGATTCTTCTCATGGGAGTCCTAAATTGCTATTATCTCGAGTCTTTAATCACTACAAAATTCTGAAAATTTGTTTTTACAAGATTAATAATTTTGAAAATAAATGGACAGAAGGCTGGAACTCTTTGGGGAGCAACTTTGGTCCCAACAAAGGACGTCTTCTATAGCTTTTAATGTTATAGACACAGGTAAGAAGATGGTTTATGTTAGTGGTCATTCACATGTACAGCTTCGATCACAGTTTTTCTATCATTAATTAGATATTTACCATAGGGAGGGAAAATGTGCACTGATGCATCTAACCAAGGATCATAAGTATCATCAGGGATGAGCATTGGAGACCCTGTCGTGTTTTGATTTGAAGTTTTGTATTCAGAACTGGCCAATAATGGTTTCCAGTCATAATTCCAACACTAGACCTTATTTGGGCAACATTTGCATCCCCTCTTACTTTTGGGTTGCAATACTTTTACACTTTGGAGTGTACTGGACCAACTCAAATTCCTTTTCAGAATCATGCATCATGTTGCTCATACATTGCCGTGCTGTGGCAAAGACATTTTCGGATGTTATTCATAATTTGCTTACAGATTTGATCAAGTAATGCAAATTGTGTACCTCTTCTGGGGGGAGCTTGTGTAACCTGACTGCTCCCAAGGGACAGAGGTCCTGGGTGAATTATACCATAATCCTCTGAAACTTATTTCTATTGGGTTCAGGTGAATCCTTGTATCCCTTTTTGGGGAAGGATCCTAATTGCCTTATGGAATTGATCAAATGCTGTAAGCTCTGTATCCTGTTTGGGGATGCTTGCATATTTTGACTGAGCTTCAACAACTGAACTGTAACTGCCTGTTACTAAAGGGGCAGAAGTCCTGGGTAAGTTACAATACCCCTACAGAAATATAGTAATTCAGTTAGTCAGGTGGATCCTAGTATCACTTTTTGGGGAAATATCCTCTTAAGCATCGATAGCTGTAAATGGGAATAGAATTTCTTCTATAAGGGTTCTCCCATGGCCCATCTAAATTCAGTAATGTCATTTCAGTAGCAATGCCCCCTTCATATTCCATAGTAAGAATATCTTCCCCTGTGTAAAAATCCCTCTATTTCCTCCGAGGGTTTAACCTGGGAGGTAGTGAGGACTGATGTGGCTGGGATTTTGCCCAAACATAAAACACCTGGAAGATATTAGGGACTGATGTTTTTGGGTTTTGACCCAAACATAAATCTTGGTCTGAGAGTAAAGGGTTACGTATCTGCTACCGGGGTTTTGCCAGAAAGATATAATTTTCCTTTTCCTTAGTTCTACTGAACATTAAGAATCACCGTGACAGCTTAAAATGAGCAGTTTCATCATTGAAACTTGCATGCAGTTGGTATGAGACATACCCACTGGCACAAAATGACCTGAGCAATTTGATACAGAACACTTGAACTGAGGGTCCTGCATAATGGCAGCCCTGTAGCAACAGGAAGCAAGTTGTTATTAGAAGCCAGTCAGTATTAAATTATTAATTAGTGACACCTCTAAAGTCCCTCATACAGTTTTGATATTTGTAACAGATTCTATTAGAAATCTATTTTAACTTTAGCTGTTTGAGGTTTTAAGTTAGTTTTGACACCCGTATATGGCTTTACAGTATACTATGTCTGTTTGCACTAGCTATGTCAAATTTCAATTTGAAATGTCATACCATTTAGACTAATATCCTATGTACTAATTTGTTTAGTTAGCCCAAGCCACTGTTTCTAAATGGCTTTAGGTTATTTAATTTAATAACACCTAGGATACTGTTCATATCCCGTCCTAGGCTATTTGGGCTAAGCTACCACTTAGTATGCCAACAGTAGGATGTTTCCTAGTTTGGTCTCTCTTAGCCTAATATAGGACATTACCTAATCCAGATTATTCTAGATCAAATGTAAAGGCTATATAAAAGCAGAAAGTTACTTACATGTAAATTCATAGTTAGGCTAACATCTTTTGTCAAACTCAGATTGTTTATATCTGTAACTTTCTAATATGAAACTCACTGATGTGAAATTTGATAGCTAGGCTATCACCTAGTATAAGTTATTGTCTAATCCTGATTAATTACCTTTAAAGGTTTGGGATTAACCAAGTGTAATTTGGAGTCTTCAAGATAGGCTACTACTTCATAGTCCATTAAATTTTGGTTAATGTACTGTTTTTGGTCTATATAAGGCAGTAAATTACTAATGTGAAACTTTATAGTTAGGCTATCACCTAGTGTAGGTTATTGTTTAGTCCTGATTAACTCTTTTAAGTCTACTAAAGCTAGGCTAGCCTAGGTTATTGTTCAAATCAATCTAGATTATTTAATTCCCTTTGAAGGATACAGTATTAAGACAATGTTTAAATATACAGGCTACATAAAAAGGGAATATGTCTATATCCTTTTATCTAATCCTAAGGTCTTTGGTGTAAACTTAGACTACTGCCTAGGCCTATAGCCTAACAGGATATGTAACTTAATTCAGGTTACTGCCTAATCCAGTTTTTTTCCCCTTAAGAATACATAATCCTAGGTTATAGGCTACAGACAATATCAACTACAGTCTAGCTGACATTCTCACTGAATCAACGTATGTAGTTTGTAGGCTACTGCCTGGTAGTCTATTGCCGACATCGTTATCTGAACAGATTATCTATTTCATTTTAATGATAATTGTGGAACATTTCTTTACATTAATAATAATTGTGGAACATTTCTATAAATAAAACTTCCAAATAGAATGATAAATTCTTCAAAACAACTTTAGCTTCTTTAAGCAGCTAACGATCGCAAATTGAAAGAAGCGCTGGCGTGTACTGGCGAAAACCCAGTTTAGGCTTTTCATGCACACTAAAAACATTGTTCCATGATTTAAACTAAAATATTTTTAGATTGAACTTGAAATTACATACTCAGCTTTCAATTTGGAAGTTTCCACAAATTTCGGTAAGGAAATTAATAAGCGAAGAATGAACCTCTTCGTAGCTAATGATCCTAAATCACTAGCGCCGACATATACTGGTGAAAAACAACGGTTGATCTTTTCATGCACACTAAAATCTTTGTTCCACATTATATACTAACATAATTTTTAACTGAAACTTAAAATTTTATGCTTAGCTTCCAACTTATATGCTCCCTGAACCTCGGTAATGAAATTAATAAGCAAAGAACGAAATTCTCGGTCCTAGCCTAACGATCATACATCATAAGGAGCTCCAACATGCACTGGCAAAATAAGCCGATTATGGCTTTTCACTCACAATAAATCATTGCTCCACAGTCTAAAGTAAAAAATGTTTAAGTGGAACTTAAAACTATGCACTTAGCTGAACCAGTAAGGAAAGAACGGATTTCTCTGAGCTCTGGTTTCTTGAATGTCCAGAGAAAAGAATGGCGTCTTGATTGGATTTTGTTCGTATGTAAATAATATGATGATGTGTATGTGCATAACCACTTCTTGTGGTTTTGATGAAGTAGGTATATGGGATATTAGCGTTTGCTGAGGATAACAGAAAGTATCCTATTATCCTGAGTCCATTATACTCTATCACATGTTATAATGTTTATCATTATGACACAATACCCGGCTATAAAACCTGTTAAGGGGACTCTTTGACATTAGTCTGGTCACCATAGAGCTCTCGATAGCCCATGGAAAGGGTACTCCTTGAGGACGAGACAGCAACTACTCTATCAAAAGCATTTTTAGAGGGGAATGTCAAGTACTTCAGTTTACATATTTATACAATATATTTTGTTACAAATAATGGAAAATAACCTAGCTAATTTCCTTTTGCATTAGTTTAGTGTTATGGTTGTAGTTTTAAGCAAACTGAGTGTTTATGCTTTTGTGTAATTGACAAGGTAAGGGGAGTAAAAGTATAGAGTTGCTGTTTTACATCTGTAGAGTTTGACCTAATCCATATTTTGCCCTCATACAACAGGGCCTAAGCTCTATTAGTCCGGATACCTGATAGGGTATGTATACTGCATCATTGTTTGTGATATTCAAAGCATACATATAACATTAAAAAAGACTATGAGTCAGTGTATTGTCTTAGAAATATTCAGCAGTGATTAGTAACATTATGAGTCATGAATTCAGGAGCACAATGATGTGTTGTCAATTGCTCTGCATGAATAAGAATGACACCAATGGCTTCTGTCGCTCACTAGCTTTAATTGCAGCGGATGGGGCCTGTCCCCCCAACTTTGCAACAGTCGCTTGTTCATGAGTTTTTTTAGTTTAGGAAGCTGTGCGAGGCATAATCGTTGGGTAAATAATTGCTTGATAAGTATATACTATATATAAACCCTTACACTCCCTGGTTGTCAGCAGGGGTTCCGTTTTCGGCAGGGTGCTGATAAGCAAAAACCACCATTAACCAAAACTTGGTGATTTATGGGGCTTATGGTGCTGATAACCTGTTAACTCTATAATTGGCCCCTTATGGCGTCATAAATTGCTGATTTTATGGCGCTAAATAAGTGCCATAAACCGAATCGCCATTAACTGAGTCCGCCGATAACTGGGGACTGCCTGTTTTTTATTATAAAAATATCATTTTTGCCATGAGAGAAAGTAGTCTTGTATACTGAGCACTACTGAATACATCTAAGTTACAGGTTACTGATCACTGCAAAGCTTTCCTGATGTTGAAAGATGTTAACATTATTGTATTCCTGAAACATTAGGTCTTGAAAAATAGGGTATATATATTTGCAGAAAACTAGACTTCTGTAGGACAGTAATAATAACAGTATATTTAGCATTTAATGATTAAATTTAAACAGAATTGTTTCTTAAACTGGCTTTTGCTACCCTTAACCCTAAGGAGCCAGGGTAATAAATCAATATGCAGCCTCCCCATGCCGGCAAAACTTTGAGGTCTGCAAATTTACGAAAAAAACATAGCAATGGAAAGAGGAAGATATGCAAATCCACATGGTGAAAGAAAAAAAATTCTATAAAATTTTCCCTACCTTCCACAAGAAGTTGAAAATGACTTATTTACAACCCTTGTGGGGCTTCTTTTACATGACAATCGTAAATTTTACCAAATTATTTTTTCTAAAAATTATTTGATTTTATTTTGTAAAATTATAATTATAGCTCACACAATATCAAAACAGATAAGAAATAAAATCGGTAACAAATTCTTATTATATTTGTTAAAAAATATTTACATAAATACCGAAAATATTTGTTAAAAATATTTACATAAATACCGAAAACGAAGATTCAGCAACTTTTATTATTTGTACATGTTTTTTCTAATATTTCATTGCACTCTCTTTGCAAAATTACTTTTACAACTGATACACTCTTCTTTGCAAAATTACTTTTACAACTGATATACTATTGTAAAAGACAAGAACAAAAACTAACAGCAACCTCTTGGTATATTTATGAGCAAATTTATGAAAAGATGTCATGTGAGACAGAAATGCAATACATTCTCCCTTCAAGTTAGAAGCAGAACTGAAGTCCTGAAATGCCAGATTCGCAATATTAGCCAGTGTGAAAGTTCCCATTAGTGAATTTATGGGCTATAGAAGATTTGGCACCTTTCCCGGCAGATTCTTTTGAAATCGATGGCGCATAATATTGTTTATCTACAGGATCAATCCATCCACCACCCCAAACCTGTTATTACTACTCCTGAGGAGCAATCTATCCATTAAGGGTTAAGATATGTATATTCCTTAGAATTAAAAGCAGAGGAGATCCTGTGGCTCCAGCTGGGAGTCCATGCGACTGGGCTTCACTGGCCCTCTGTTGATAGTCTGAGTCATTGTGTCGTCAGGACCAATTGCAAAGAACAAAGGGGTTTGGAAGGGGCCAATTCCTGAAAAGTAATGCATTTGAATATGTATAAAAAAAATTAATTTGTTTCGACAGGATACGAATCTATGCTCTCATAAATGGAGTCCTCAGTATAAGGTGCACTAGAAAACAAAAGCCTTTCAGGTAGACCTATGAGTCACTTGTGACAGCTAGTTGAGGTTCACTTTTGTGCATGACATGTTTTCATGCTGCAGGGACCATGCCCTTCCAGTGCATGTCCTCCTACAGTAGCCCAGTATGTTATTCCTGTGCAGTGTATAGTTTTTTGTGTCAAAGGGAGGCATATGTGCCTTTTTTATTTTTTGCTACTATGGAGGACACAAATATTGATTTCCATCCTTATTTGGGCATGGGTAAACCCTACAGTAATTATATGTCCCAGATAGTGGTAGATCCACTTTCTGTGCGTATTTTGTGTCAGACAAGAGTGCACATAAAAGGCCAAGTACATATAATGAATTTGGGGATGGAATCACCCCATTGCATCTCTCTACAAAAAGAGACACTGTAAGAAGGAAGGGCAGTTCCACCAGGAAACCCCATCTTAGCCCTTCCTTTTGCCCTTCAGTATTCCTGACTTTGCCAAGGCCACCTTCCTCAGCAACGCCTCCAACAGGATCATCAGTCAACACCTCTTGCATATAGTACTATCATTCCTGTGTTAACATCTGAGGAAGAACCTATGCCAGACAGATGGAGAAGCTATAACAATGTAGGAAGTTAGACATCCTTCAAAAAAGTTTGAGTCTCATCCACACTTTCCACCATTTTTGACAAGGTGGGGAGAGCAGTCTAGGCCTATGAAGTAACTCACTCTCTCTTCATTCAATCATATAACACTGCAGCGCTGAATGACCTTTACAGGTCCCAGCGCTTGGGCTATGCCCTTAATTCCATGATCAATCAATCAAAGGTTGGACAAGTTGCGGTTAGTAGCACAGAAGTTCTTGCCACAACCCAAACAGACAGCACACAAGTGGCACGTACCCCAGGGGATTTTGTCTTCGCTGGAGAAGCTGGTCCCTCATGGGCGTTTTCATCTTCGGTCTCTGCAACTGAAAGATTTCTGTTCCCTGGCGGGAGATTCTCCCCTGCAGAGTCCCTCTGTCCGAGGAAGTGAGGCAAAACCTTCATTGGTGGTTAGACAACCAGAATATCTCGGTGGGAATCTCTCTACGTTCTCCCCCACCAGACTTCCTTCTATTTTCAGATGCCTCCATCTTGGGTTGGGAGCTCATCTGGGAGACCTTACATCAGGCGTTTGGAGTGCAGAAGACAAGCTTCTACACAACGTGTTGGAGCTGAAGGCAGCTTTCATGGGACTGAAGGAGCTTTGGGAGAAAGTAGGTCATTCGGTCATTCTGATGCCTGAAAACACCATGGTGGTGGCTTATGTGAACAAACGGGGGCCTGGTGTCTCATCTGCATTCTTTGACAGTAGAATTACACCAATGGGCAATCGACAACTGGGTAGAGCTCTCTACCAGGTACATTCTAGGCAAGAGGAATGTGGTAGTCGTCGGAACCAAATCCTGGGCACAGAGTGGTCTCTGCATCAGGACATGGCAGACAGGCTTTTTCAAGTTTGGGGAAGGCCTATGCTAGACCCCTTCTCAACTTGATTCAACAGAAAAATGGAGGTTTACTGTTCAGTGGTCCCAGATCCTCTTTCTCTAGCAGAGGATGCCCTCCAACACCCTTGGGACAACCTCGAGGTTTACGCCTTTCCTCCGTTTTGCGTAATCCATCAAGTTCTGAACAGAGTAATGAGTTCTTGAAAAATCAGGATGACCTTGGTGGCTCCTCTGTCGCCTCAAGCAGAGTGGTTCCCAGACCTTCTGTCTCTTCTGGCAGAAGTTCCAGGAGAGATTCCTCCATGGCGACAACTTGTCAACCTCATGTTGAATGATTTCACCAGTCGGTAGAATCCCTTTCTCTTCATGGATGGAGACTATCAAGTATCTCCTCCGAGCAAGAGGATTTTCTAAGGAGGCAGTGGGACATATGTCCAGTTACCTCAGAAAATCCTCTTCAGCAATTTCAAGGGAAATGGGCAGTCTACTGTGATTGGTGTTGTCGACAGTGTTTATCTCCACTCAAAGCCTCTGTCCAGCGTATAGCAGATTTTTTTTTATATTCCTCAGGGATGAGAAAGGACTCTCTCTTTCTGCTGCCAGGGGTTACAGGGCAGCACTAGGTTTTCAGGTGTAGACATCTCTTCATCTTGGGAAATTTCCTTGTTGTTCAAGGGTTTCAAACATGGGATGCTTCGCTTGTCCTGAGAAGCCTCACTCAAGCACTTTTCGAACCCTTGCGTCATTCATCTTGACAGAGATCTGACGCTAAAGACAGTTTTCCTGTTGGCCTTGGCTACTTCAAAGAGAGTAGGGGGGCTTTATGGCCTAAGTTATGATGTGAAACATTAGGGGTTAGGGGTCGGTGACCTTCGAGTTTGTCTCGGAATTCGTGGCCAAGACCCAAAATCCCTCTGTATATGACGACAGATTTGCCCTATTTTGCATTCCATCATTGAATGACTTTGTGGTCAATGACCCAAAGGAGCTCTTACTTTGTCCTGTCAGAGCCCTAAGATGCTACCTTAAAAGGACTCATCATCTAAGACCTATACATCGTAGACTTTTTGTCAGCACTGGTCGTTCTAGAAAAGAGGTTTCCAAGAACTCTATTTCATTCTGGATATGTTAGGTAATTAACCCTTTAACGCCGAAGGGGTATAATAAAAATCGTCTCCCGTATGCCGGGGGTTCTCGGAGTGAGCGCCAAAGCGGAAAAAATATTTGTTTAAAAAAATCACAGCGCGCTTAGTTTTCAAGATTAAGAGTTCATTTTTGGCTCCTTTTTTTGTCATTGCCTGAAGTTTAGTATGCAACCATCAGAAATGGAAAAAATATTATCTTATATAAATAATGCGATATATGATAGAGCGAAAACAAAATTTCATATATAATTATATTCAAATCGTGCTGTGAGCAAAACGATAAAGCTAATGAGTTAATTTTTGTTGTTGTATTGTACACTAAATTGCGATCATTTTGGTATATAACACATTGTAAAACGATCAAAGCAACACAGAAAATATTATCACAAAATGATGCATGAATTCGTAACAAGCGGACGTAAAAAAATGTTTTTTTCAAAAATTCACCATAAATCGAAATATTGTTCTAGAGACTTCCAACTTATTTCAAAATTAAGATAAATGATTGACTATTACTATACTGTAAGAGTTTTAGCTTACAATTGCAGTTTTTGACCATTTCGGACGAGTTAAAGTTGACCGAATGTCGAATTTTTTTATATTTTTATTTGCAAATATTTCGAAAATGAGAAAAGCTACAACCTTCAATTATTTTTTGTTGTATTTTTCATGAAATTGCGCACATTTTCATATAGAAAACTCAATGAAACGGTTAATATGAAACAGAGCAAGTATTACAAGAATGCGACATACACATTTTGGAGATTTGTGGCAGAGAATCCACGCGCGGAGGGAAGGAAAGTTTTTTTTTTTAAATTCACCATAAATCTAAATATTGTGCTAGAGACTTCGAATTTGTTTCAAAATGAAGATAAATGACTGAATATTACTAGACTGTAAGAGTTGTAGCTTACAATTGCATTTTTCGACCATTTCGGTAGAGTCAAAGTTGACCGAATGTGGTTTTTTTTGTCTATTTATCGTGATTTATATGCAAATATTTTGAAAATGAGAAAAGCTACAACCTTCAATTATTTTTTGTTGTATTTTACATGAAATTGTGCACATTTTCATATATAAAACTTTATGTAACGGCTAATTTAAAATGGTGCAAACATTACGACGAAAACATTTCTGATTTTTTTTCGGAACAGTTACCGCGCGGACGCAAGGAAAAAATTTTTTTTTTCTTTTCTTTTCTTTTCTTCATAAATTCACCATAAATCAAAATATTGTGCTAGAGACTTCCAATTTGTTGCAAAATAAAGTTAAATGATTGAATATTACTAGAATGTAAGAGTTTTAGCTTAAAATTATGTTTTTCGACCATTTCGGTCGAGTCAAAGTTGACTGAAGGTTGAAATTTTGGCCCTTATCGTTATTTATATAAAAATATTTCAAAACTGATAAAAGCTACAACCATGGATTGTTTTTTGTTGTAATCTACATGAAATTGCGCACATTTCCATATATAAAACTTTATGTAATGGCTAATTTAAAATGGTGCAAACATTACGACAATCGGACGAAAAAGTGTATGATTTTTTCGGAAGAGTTACCGCGCCGACATAAGGAAAAAGTTTTTTCATAAATTAACCATAAATTGAGATATTGTGCTAGACCTCCAATTTGTTGCAAAATAAAGGTAAATGATTGAATATTACTAGAATATAAGATTTTTAGCTTACAATTGCGTTTTTCTACCATTTTGGTAAAGTCAAAGTTGACCGAAGGTTGAAATTTTGGCACATCGTTATTTATATAAAAATATTTCAAAACTGATGAACGCTACAACCATGAGTTGTTTTTAGTTGTATTCTACATGAAATTGCGCACATTTTCATATACGTACTATAAAACTTTATGTAACGGCTAATATAAAATTGTGCAAAAATGATGTCAAAGTGACGAAATAATTTCTGAGATGTATCGCTGATGTTTTTTAGTGCGAGAAGAAAGAAATTCGCGCTTGCGCGCCTGGGGAATGATTGTAAACAAAACAACGCCTTGATCCGTGAGCTCCCAGCATCCCCCAAGGCACATGATTCAAAAGTTTTCGCCTGGTAGGCCTATAAGTATTTTTCCGCGAATTTAAAACAAAATTTTTTATATCGACATACCATACGTCCACTCAGCACCCAACAGACAATTAATGTCGACGTATAATACGTCCAATAGGCGTTTAAGGGTTAAGCAGGCTTATTCCTCATCTGATGGTTCTGTCGCTAATTCTGTTCATAGAATTTTGAGCGCTGGTTCCTGGTTGCCCCAGTCCATATTCACTTCCTTTTACTTAAAAGATGTTGCTCACAGATCTTTGGACACGTTTTCCTTGGGTCCTGTGGTGGCTGCCCAACAAGTTGTGTAATTCATCCCTTACCCCTAATAGGATATTTTGTAACTTACCTATGATGATTGTTTGCAAGAGAGAATGAGTGAGTTGGCTGGTTTCTTTCTTTCTCTTTTTTCCTTTCTACGGGCGGGTTGAGGAATAGACACGTCATATGCTGGACTGGTCAGATACAGGTGAGTAAGGTAGCCATACTGAAAGTTGTTGCGTTTTTTATCTTTGAAATACCAAACCCTCTATTCAGTAGCAAAATACTCCTCTCTCTACAGCAAGGGGGAATGAGGAGTGGTAACAAACCCCTGTGAGTATATGGTTTGTTATTTGAACAGTTGGAATTTTCTTTGGTTCCCTGGTTGCAATGAATCTGCTCATACAGTGGTACCTCGAGATACGAGCAGCCTAACATACGAGTTTTTTGAGATACGAGCCGGAGCTCGGGCCATATTTTCGTTCAAGATACGAGCCCAAATCCGAGATACGAGCCGTGTTTCCGGAGCGTCCCGCTAGTTGGCGCGCAGGGTCGAGCATCATCCGAGAGCATCTCTCGCTCACTCGCACGTGTTACCCGCTTGAATCAAAGTGTATCTTGTGCGCTGTACTCTTTTTTTGCTTGATTTTTGTGTGATTACTGAACTTTTTTGTGTGTTATCAAGGGGCCAAAGAAAGTGAGTGCTAAGGACAATGGTGACAGGAAGAAGAGGATGATGTCGATAGAACTAAAGTAAGAAATAATAGAAAAACATGAGCGTGGCGCACGAGTGATTGAACTCGCAAAGATCTATAACTGTAGTACATTGACAATTTGTACGATATTGAAGTAGAAGGATGCCATCAAGAGTGCTACACCAGCAAAAGGAACCACAATTCTTTCCCAATAAAGGACAAATATCCGCGAGGAAATGGAGAAGCTTCTGCTCGTGTGGGTGAAAGAGAAGGAGTTGGCAGGAGATACAGTGACGGAGACGGTAATATGCGAGAAGGCACGGAGTATTTATGCCGACTTAGTGAAGAAAGAAGCATCAACTTCTAAAGAGGCATCAGAAGAAGCGTTTAAGGCAAGCCATGGCTGGTTTGATAATTTTAAGAAGAGAACTGGCATCCATTCAGTGGTGAGGCATGGCGAAGCTGCGAGTGCAGACGTGAAAGCAGCCGGATACGTACATCCAAAAGTTCGCTGCGCTTGTTGCGAGGGAAGGCTACATCCCGCAACAGGTGTTCAACTGCGATGAAACGGGCCTATTTTGGAAGAAAATGCCACGGAGGACTTACATCACAGCAGAGGAGATGATGATGCCAGGCCATAAACCCATGAAGGACCGTCTGACCCTTGCATTATGTGCAAATGCTAGCGGTGATTGTAAAGTGAAACCACTGCTAGTTTATCATTCGGAAAATCCTCGAGCCTTCAAGACAAACAAGATACTGAAAGAAAAATTGCACGTTATGTGGCGCGCCAATGCTAGAATGTTGGAAATGACCTGCTGATCCATCGATTACGCGGCAGTTTTTTACTGACTGGGTAAATCTCGTCTTTGGCCCTGCAGTGAAGACGTATCTGCAAGAAAATAAACTCACGATGAAAGCATTGCTCATTCTTGATAATGCTCCAGCCCACCCACCTGGTCTTGAAGATGATATTCTGGAGGAGTTCCAGTTTATCAAAGTTCTCTACCTCCCACCCAATATGACTTCAATCCTACAGCCGATGGATCAGCAGGTCATTTCCAACTTCAAAAAGCTGTACACGAAGCACTTGTTCCGCCGCTGCTTTAAAGTGACAGAAAACTCAAATCTAACCCTTCGAGAGTTTTGGAAAGATCACTACAACATCGTGATCTGTCTATGTATCATTGACTTGGCATGGCAAGGGGTAACAAGACGAACGTTGAACTCTGCATGGAAAAAGTTATGGCCTGATGCTGTTGCAGAAAGAGATTTCGAAAGGTTTGAGCCCGAGACCGAGCAAGAAGAGTTGGAGGAGATTGTATCTCTCGGAAAGTCGATGGGTCTAGAGGTAGATGAGGGTGACGTCAACGAACTCGTCGAAGAACATGAGGAGGAACTCTCAACTGAGGAGTTGAAGGAGCTGCAGATGATGCAACACACGAAGGTTCTGGAAGAGATTAACACGAGTGAGGAGGAGGAAGAGCCGGAGGAAGTGATTTCTACAGGTGAAATTAAAGACATGCTGGCAATGTGGGAAAAGCTGTCAAATTTCATTGAAAAGAAACACCCAGAAAAAGTGGCAACTGGTCGTGCTTCAGCGCTTTTTAATGACACTTGTTTGTCACATTTTTGAAGCATTTTGAAAGGCAGGCAAAAGCAAAGTTCTTTGGATACATTTTTATTGAAAAGAGCTGCGAGTGAAAGTACAGAAAGTGGAGCCAAGAAGGCAAAAACAAGTGATAATTAAATTTACGTAAATGTTAAGCTTAGTTTAAGTTTAAAGTTAAGTGCATTCTTTTAAGTTTTTTCTTTCATTTGAAATAAGGAAAGTGTAGTTTTAGTTTTAAAGTTACGAAAATAGTTTTAAGTTCTAAAAAAGTGCCGTTTACGTACGTGTCTAGAGTGCCTACATCCCTTCCCCCCTCCCTCCTCCTCGCCGTTCACCTTCGTTAGCCGCACTCGTCTGTCTCCTAAGTAAGACTATTATGCTAAATAACACTTTTATTTCTTTATTTCATATTTTGTTATGTATTTGTTAATTATACATGTTTATTTGTTATTTAAAAACATATCTTTATTCATAATTTACAATGGTTTGGGGATTTTTCATAGGTCCGGAACGGATTAAATTGAATTCAGTTATTTTAAATGTGAGAAATTCATTTGAGATTTGAGCCGATTGACTTACGAGCTCGGTTCTGGAACGAATTAAACTCGTATCTCGAGGTACCACTGTATATCATTGTACTTCAACCCAGAAGGCTGAGTTATTAAATATCTGTTTATCCATCTTCTCATGGGCATGAGACCACCTTCTCTAGAACTCATTCTTCTAAGAGGGATGGTCAGGTGGCTTAACTCCTAGCTGGTTTAGGATACTTGTACCTCTCACCAAGTATAACTCTATCCTATTGTTTCCTATTGTTAAGACCAAAGGTTTGTTCTGCGTATGAACAAATGACAAATTTTTTAATCAATTTGTATTTTTCATAACTAACAAACCTGATGTCTTAATGTAACTAAGTTAGGCGTGCAATACAAAATTTGAACTTAAGGGTGGCGGCAGGCAGAGCTTTTCAAACAAATCTAAATATACATACGATCACAGTTGTTTGCACCTCTGAAAATTCGTAACTAGAGGAGCATGCATGTTATACTTTAATTACTTTCATTTATGTACAAAAATACAAAACAGATATACAAAGGTCAACTAACATACTTTATGTTGAATTAAAGTCCTTCAAAATTGCAAAACAGCTTTTTCCCTATTCATTTGTTTAGGTAGTACTCTCATGTTGGTTATGTCAGTTCTTTGAGGAGTGGTTGTTAATTATAAGAGATTGTTTGAACTGTTACATAAAACCAAAAGACTATCATGGAAACTTTGTAAAACACCTGTAAACGTTTACCTCTTTAACATATGGCATTTCTCAGGGACAACTGTCCAAAGCAAATTCATTTTAAGAACACTACTAAAAATGACAAACTGGGCGGCAGTGATGACGTCGCGGTTAAGTGAGGCGGATCAGAGGAGGCGACTGGGAGATATGTCATCGATGGGAGTGACGTCACAAGCGGTAGTGACGTCACGGCTTCCCTCCCCTCTGTGCGAGGGGGAAAGAGACGCCACTGGTGGAGGAATACACAAAGATGGACCCCGTGACGTCATCAATGGGGCTGACGCCGCAGCGTCATTCTGATACAAAGCGATGGCGGACACAGGCGGAGCAATAAAAGATGGCCGACTGCTCCCACCCGCGGAGACGAGGCCAGGAGGAGGGGGGATGGCCTGGTTGGATCGGGAAGGGGGGTGCGAGCCTCCACAAAATGCGCTAGCAATCCCCCCCCCCCCCCAGGACGGGGTACCCCCTAGCCCAGGCGTCTTCCAAATCGCCGCCATTTTGGACGCCTCCTGAGGAAGAGGGGGCTACATTACAAAAAATACCCTGGCGACCTCCCGATACTGACATCGACGAATCAATGGAAGAAAAGGAAGGAGATGCAGGGACAACGCTACTATGGGGGTTGACTACTGCGGAAGACGAAACATCGGGAACAGGAGCAAAGCCCTCCCAAGTAGGAAGAGTGGAGAGACTGATGTTCCCTCTTACCATAAAACTTCCTCCACTGCACCTTAGACCATGCCCGGCATTCCGTACAAGGATTCATAATCATACAAAAATTTTAACAACTACTGCATGTGATGTGAAGGGCTGTCTCTAATGAAGCCAAAAAACGAGAACACGGGAACCCAGGAACTCCGGGGCACATACGCTGACGCCGAGAAGGAGCAGAAGAATCCATAATACCAGGTAAAAACACACACACACAACACACACACACACACACACACACACACACACACAGAGTAAAGGAAACGAAACGGGCAATGAACCGGGAAAAGGCCAAGAGAGGAAAAAACACAACTCTTGGCCAGGCGGTTAATTAAGAAAAGACTTGCGTAGATGATCGGCGTTTGACCACTCTTCACCCGATCTACGCATGCGTTGCCAGATATCACAAGATTCCTTGCTTTCATCTGCTTTTTAAGCAGATCCAGCTAGGCGCTAGAAATTATCCTATTGTTAAGACCGAGGGTTTGTTCGCATATGAACAAAGTACGTAGTTGATCATTTTCTGTTTTACTGACATTAATGGTTTTTCATTTCACCTCATAATATCTATGAAATTTTATTTGTATGACAGTGTGTTTACATCTAAATGTGGCATTTCATCAATGCTGACATACCCTCTCTACATGGTGTGTGCATTTGTGTTTCTTAGCACAGTATCACATTTATCAGTTTCTTTTTTGCTTTGCTTAATTTACTGTACCTTATTTTATTACAAGTTTACTTGACTCTAAATGTGATTATCTCTCTCTCTCTCTCTCTCTCTCTCTCTCTCTCATATTGTATCCTTATGATTGTGATTATCTTTTGTTGTGTAAAATAAAAAAAAATTATATATTATAGTGAAAATATAAATGAGAATACCAATAAATTATAAATAAAATAGTCATAAGCATAATAACACAAAACAAGCTCTATCAAGTTAAATTTCTATCTAGCCTTCTTCACCCATCCAACACTGCCCCCTCCTAGCCAGGGAAACTGCTCCCCAGCTCCATTCACCTTCCAAAACAACCCCTTCTCTGAGTGAGTTCCTCTACACACCCTTTAATATAAAATTTAACAAAAAAAGATGTATAAAATCATATGTAACAGTGGTGACATCATGCCCGGCTGACTTAAGACTGAACGAGGGAGTGTTGATATGTTGAGGAGAGATGGAGAAGAGAGAGTTAACATATTACTGCATATATGTAAAAGTAATAACAATGCACATAAAAAAAGGGAATTTCACTATAAATTTAACATAAGGATAAAATATGAAAACAATCAAATGCAATCCCCTGATCCCAACTCCTTGACGAGGTCGGGGCCATAGGAATCCACTACAGAGAGAGTATGCCCCTTTATGCCTACGCTCTCTGTTGTGGATTCAACTGAACATTGGGACCTTTACCACCTTTAACTCTCTCTCAGTGCCATTTTGCTTGGTGAGACGTACCTGTGCACGGTCTGAATAATCAACCGATATCGTGTATAACATACAACTAGAAAACGAATTATAGCTAAAGGTGTTCATGAATTGTCGGCGATTAGATTAGTAGGATAAAGCGTCGACTAAGTTAGTTTTTCGAGTGAATTATTAAAAACATGATCAGGATGGCAGTGAATGGCAGCAGCAGTGGAAAGCAATGGAGAAATCATGCTTGCCTAGCAGACATAAAATATGATGACTTAGCAGGAAGGGAACTGGCATTTCTTATCTATGAGATCAATAACAACCCTAACCAAAGAGATGCAAAAATATTCATAGACTTATTGGAAGGATATGATCCTTCAAACTGGAGCAAGTCTGCAGAAAATATTTTGAAAATAATTGAAGGAGTACCAAATAAAATTCTAGTGATCAAAAGACTTATAAAGAAAATTTACATCAATCAGCTTTTTCCAACAAAGAAAATGATTAAGGTGAATAGGGTGAATATACTGATCGATGCAATAGGAAAACGAATGCTGAAAACGTAATTTATGCAAGGTGTGGTATAGCATTGTAAATCTTCAAAACCTGATCAGGAAATGCTATGCTTGCCACGTACCAATTATCCTCAATGTGCAGAATTCCAGCAAAATACAAGTAAGGACACAAGAGTATTTTGCTCTTAGGCTCCTTGCTGAAGAAGGAGAAGGTAGTCTCTCCCACCCCCTAAGGGGACTTCTAAGGGTCTGGTCTTCTGTTGGCTCACCTGTTCCTTCGGGAACAAGAACTGTCATGTCCCCAGGGTCTAGTGTGTCGGGAGCCATAGAAGCACAAACTTCGGTTTGCACTTCTGCAGCTAGTCCTAGAGGCTCTGCTCTTGAGACTTGTTCTGTGTGCATCTAGAGTCAATGATGCTGAGTCTGCTCACTGTCACAACTCAGGCACAGAAGGGGAGAAAGGAGTGAGTTGCTCAGGTGACTCGTGCCTTGCCGATGATTGCTCAGTACCCAGGGTTGACATGACGATC
This sequence comes from Macrobrachium nipponense, assembly GCF_015104395.2. Lineage (NCBI taxonomy): Eukaryota > Metazoa > Arthropoda > Malacostraca > Decapoda > Palaemonidae > Macrobrachium > Macrobrachium nipponense. The sequence goes on from NC_061109.1 coordinate 42,345,804, forward strand.
CCTCGGGACCGTGCACATGGTGAGACCAGTAGGGGGTATTCTATTCAATCCTCTATGAAGGTTTCGGCCAACGACGAGGACTGGGACACATCGGAGGATGGTACCACCCTTTGCCATTGAGGTGCACACTCAACTCCACCCAGAGGGAGGGATCCTAAAGAGTGCTCTCCACTGGATTCAGTGTCAGAGGACGTATATGGAAGGATCTAGGGTCCCACCGGATGTACATCCACGTTGTTGAGCAAGGATCTTCTATCAGTGATGGAGAGACCTCTCACTGTATCGACATCTGGTGTTTAGATCAGTGGTTCCCAAACTTTTTTCTGTCATTTCCCCCTGTACCCAGTTCAACCATCCAGATATCCCCCTTCATTGTATGAGGGAAAGAGTAGTTAAAACACACTGTGACTATTTACTAATTTATTTTTCAAATGTACAAATATACTGATAAACATATAGTTACAAAATAAATTGGATAGAGAGTGGTTAGTAACAACTAACCGCATAGCCATAAAGAGTGGTTAGTAACAAATAAAAGGACATGACAAAATCCATCTTGAGATTTTTTTAGTTAGTAGGTAGTGTAATTATTTCCCCCCTGGTAGCTTCAAATTTCCCTCAAGGGAGAAATTTCCCCCAGTTTGGGAACCACTGGTTTAGATTGTTAGGATTAAAACACCTTGAGACTATGTACTCCCTGGCTCTTTCTACCCTTTGGATGGACTTTAATTCGCAGTCCCCTATGGGTTCTTGCGTTTTGGGAGCCTCGAGTGCATATTCTGTTGAATTGTACATAAACTCGTATTCCAGTCTTAAATGCTCGCATATAGGACTGGTTTTTATGCCTGTTCCTCCTTGATTTCTACAGGAGTCAAGGAGGGGCCCCTCCCCGATGATTGTTTGATGAAATTTGGGTGTCTCGCCGATAATTGTTATTACAATACATACCCAGGAATCTCACTTAAATGCTCAGATTCCTTGGACATCCCCAATAATTGTGGACATCCCCCATAATTGTTACTACAAAAATCGGACGTCTTGCTAAGCAATTAAATTCCCTGGAATTTCTGGTGTTCTCAGAGTGATTTGGTTTTCTGTGATTTCCAAACAATCAGGCAATGGATATTTCCAATAATTTTATTACAATAATTGGGAGTCTTGCCAAGCACCTAGATCCCTTGGTTTCGCTGTCGCTCGCTGAGTGCTTGATTTCATCATGTTGCCGAGAACCAGGGTGAGACAAGGCTCGTCCAATTATTGTCTTGCAAGATTGGGGTTTTCTCTCTGAGCGTGGGAATGTTACCTAATTCTAGTGCTTGCTATCACGAGTGCTTAGATAGTGTGACGAGCCTTTTCCAGTATGGATGAGTTCACTTTTCAGTCCGGTTTGGAGTTATGCAGAGCTTGGTACTGAATGCAACACCTTTTAGGTGAATGATCAAGCACCGTTCCTGTGTTTTGGACCTTAGGGTCCGAACATGTTGGACAGCAGACACAGAATCCTTTATTCTTCTTCCTGGAGCTTTTGCCTCGAAGGAGAACAGTTAATTGGGAAGACGTGATAGTTCTTTGCTGATGATTACCACTCATGATTATGTAGTGGTAATCTGCTCAGTTCACTCGACTCAGCTAGCTGAGTGCTTGGCACTACAGAACAAACTCTCTGCTCTTGATCAGTGTGGTCCCTTGCCATAACATAGCACCCTCCCTTCCCTTGTTGCCATGAGTTTTCACAGGGGTCATCGTCTTTGTCTTCTAATGCCTCCTCGCCTTCGAAGGCTTCCACGGCCTAAGGAGAAGAAGGTAGTTTCTCTGCCCCTTAAGAAGTCTCGTCTCGAGACTTCTTAGGGTCTGCATCCTTTCCCTGGGGAGGAAACAGTTGGCTGTCTCTTCAGCTCATCTGCTTCTTCTGGAGCAGGAACCGGAACACTATCCCCAAAATAGTGTCTCGGGAGCCCCAGGAGTTGAAACCCACGTTCATTCTTCTGTCTCTGGTTCCAAGGGTGCTGCTCATGGAACCGGGGCTGTGTTGGGTACTTGTGTAAGAGTCTTTGAGTGTACAACCTCCAAGGGGTTCATGCACCCACAGTCATGACAATGGCATAGTGGCTTGGACCCACCTGTGAAAGCCAGGAATGGCTATTCTTCAGGGGACAAGATTGATGTTGCTGGACAAGGCATCTGAAGGAGCTAGGAGGAGGTTCTCTGTGTAGTCCTCTTCGTGAGATTCGATCACAGCATAGCAAGACGTGGCAAGTTCTTGCCAGCTTTTACTGTATTTAATTTTGCTCACGTTTGCGTGAATGAAACAGTTGTAGGAAATGATTCGTTTGACAGAGTGAGAACACCGTAAGTTCAGAGAAGAGCGGGCAAGAACAGTCAGTGCTTCTCTCCTTTTTTTTTCCCCTCTATTCCTGGATTACACCAGGATGAGCAAAGCAATAAGAGGAACTCTATGGAGTGTACTCCCCAGAGTTCGAATCCAAGAGACTTTATTTTTGGTTCAATCTTAGGATCTTACCGAACATACATCAATCTGTTCATCATAGATAGCACTGAGAAGTTAGAACACCTCTCCAGTGCTACTGTTTTGGGAACAACCAGTTTGGCTTGAACTAGTCATCTTCGGTGTCCTGTGTCCTGTTATCATCGTAGAAGTTCCCCTTTGGGACAGCTTCAAATTCGCTCTCTTCATTAGAGAATGAAGGAGGTCTGCTTCCAGTTCTTTTTTATGTCTCGAATGATGAAGAATTAGGCTGGAGCATGATTTACATGAACCTACGAATGTACTAGTATGTTCTAGTGACCCGAGTTTGTATCAGTTGTACTGTCTGAGTAATCAGTGCATATCTGTAAGTTAATTCTTCTGGTATGTGATTGAGATAAATAATACCTTCTCATAATTAACCTGAAACTCAGGACAGCCTTTCAGGCCTCCCAAGAGTTTCCATTTTCTATTTTGAGATGACTAGTGGTATTGCAACATTTACATTATCACTAAACAAGAGGGTTTCTTTCCTTGTAAAAATGCAGATGCCCGAGTGTATCTTTTTTGCGCTCAATGATCCTAAGCCGAACACATTCCAACATGGAATGCACTACCAGGCAACTCAGTATAACGAGTCAAGCTAGGGGCAGAGTACTGCCGTCTCTCTGAGATTCTGTTTGTCTTAGTATTGTTTCTCCTCTATCAAGGATTAACTACCAATTTGAATCTCTGCCCAGCGGAATGATTGTCTTCAGACAATTTGAGTTTTCTCTTCTAATATACATTTTCTAATTTGTAAGGTGTTCAATTATTCTCTGTTCAACCCGAATTGAAAATGAATAATGGAAGACTGCGCCTGTTCCCTGCCCGACTAGCTCTGCTTCCAGCGTAGGTAGGAAAGTTCCTCCCTGATCCAAATCACAAGAAATGGTTCTTCAGGCAGAACAATCCATATTTTCATTAGTGAAAGACTCTCCACCTTCATTGCAAGCACTAACTATTTCACTGAGCACCAATGAAATAGCAGAATAACTTTTTCAGTCCTCTATAAAATGCCAGGGATTAGAGCCGTCTTCACAGGTTTGTGTCATCGTTGGGACTTTTTTTATGATCAGAATCGGAAGAGTTCACTTCTCTCTGATTCAACTGTGAAGACACAGGTCCACATTCACCTTAGTCATTCGCTAAGTAGTATTGTTTCTTCTTAGTAGAGATTCAACTACTGATGAGAAACTTCTCTCATACCATCACAGGGACCTTGGTCTCTCGAAGGCATTTGACTCTCCTCTAATGTGCATATACCTCGTGAGAATCATCATCTTGTCCCTCTACATCGTTGGCAAAGAAGATAGACGATTTGCATAGTTTGTTCTCAACATCACCCTTCAAAAGGTGGGTGTCATGTTGTGACTCCATATCGGATGCGCAATCATTCGACATCTATTGACGAGTCCAAATCCTTCATGATCTCTTGCACTTTGGATGTTGTATTGATTGATCCAGATCAGTCATTACTTTGTCCTATTGGTGTGTTGCTGTACCTATGAAGGATCCACACCCTTCATTGAGTGTTGATACTTTTATCCACTGCTAACTTCCAATGCAGAAGTGTCTTAACGACAAGTCTTCCTCCGAGTCCTATGAGATCATGAGAAACTCCTCTGTAGTTGGATATGTCCACTGTACGCTCTCTCAGGGAGCGAGCAGCGTCAGTTGCTTGGTACTTTTCATTACTGAAGTATATGTCAGATCGGAGGATAGATGTGGTCTCATTATAACCACATTTATATCTTTCTTTGGGTCTGCCCACAGTTCCTTGGAACCTTCTCCTTGGACTAGCAGTGGATGCTTACAAGTTGTGTTTGCTTACCCAACTCCTTCAAGAGGACAAGTTGCATCTTGCCTATGGTGTGTGGTTCTAGAGGTAAGAAGGATGCAAGAGTGACTGGCCTCTCCACCTTCCCCTCCTCGTTCTTCTACTCCTCTTCCTTCAAGTTGAGGATAGGACTCAAACTTACACTTGCTCGTCAGGTGTTTGATGCGGAAAGCTTATACATAGAGTTTCGTTTCTATTTTTCTTATCAGAATCATAGAAGCAATCCTGCTCCTTCCTCTAGCAAGGGGAGGAAGAACTTTGCATTAATGCCTCCAACTCTAAATATTTTTCCTAGCCGTTTTTCGGATGAGTTATGATTCCTCACTCATTTTGAAAAGGCCTAGAAGTCTGACTCTTGATCATGCAGTTCCCATACTCTGATCAAGTTGTCAGGGACAGGGCACTCCTCCTTCCTTGCTCTTATGACCAGGAGAAACAGTCCTTGTGTGCTGAACTCTAGTCAGTTCAAGAGGCTCACTCACATTCCTCCCACTAATGGGTAAGTCTTCCTAATGTGAAGGACCGAGGGTTTGTATATCGTGTAAACAAATCACAATTTTTAAAAGTAAATTGTATTTTTCCTAACTATACAACCTGAGGTCCTTTACATTAATGCCCACCTCATGCCACCCCTCAATCTGAAACCTGAGCTGAAAAGCAATGTGGAGTGTTTACATTCGGGCAGGCAGGCCTACCCACCTGCCAGACGGTAGTTACTTCCTAACCACCTTGTTCAAGAATTAACAGCCGTATTCCAGCCTACACTGAAAGTAATTCCTAATGTAAAGAACCTCAAGTTTGTATAGTTAGGAAAAATACAATTTACTTAAAAAAATTGTGATTTCAGAGTGGTGCAAAGGTGATTGCTGACATCCTCAGGCTCTCATCTGCTGGGGTGTACCAGGGAAAATGGAGGGTCTTCTGTAATTTGGGCTGTGAAAGGGACTACAATCCGCTCAAGACTAACTGGTGCACCTGCAAGAGGAGAAGGCCCCCGCCATCACAGCAGTCAAAGGCTGCAGAGCTGCCTTAGCCCACATCTTAAGGCCAAGGGGAATAGATTTTTCAAAGTCTTGGGAACTGTCTACTGTCATTAAGCACTTAAGAAAAGAAGTACCCACCTAGGGGGTTTCAACCCCTGGAGTAGGAAGTTACCAAAGCCCACACCTCCCTGAGACATCCTCCCTATAAACCCCCAAGAAAGCATCAGAGACCTGACTCTGAAGACTGTCTTTCTCCTCTTTCTTGTATTAACCAAGAGATTCGGGGAAATTTGTGCGCTCTCGCACAACATCACACACCACAGGATGGTCCTCCATCTCTGTAATTTGTACCAGACTTTGTGGACAAGACCCAGAACCTTGTAATACCGGACCTAAAATTCAAGTGGTTCTCCATCCCATTGTTAAAGGACTTTATCAGTAGAGATAAGACAGGGTGGTTCTTTGCCCAATCACAGCCTTGAGGCAGTACAGTACTTGAAACATACAGCCCTTCACAGACCTGCCTGCAGGAGACTTTTCATAAGTACTGGAAGTGAAAAAAGGGAGATCTCTAGGAATACCATCTCCTGATTAAGAGAAGTCATAGTCAGGGCATACATGTCCACGGGAGACTGCAAACACACACTGTCAAATGTTAAAGCCTATGGCATTATATGTAGGCATAGGCCCCTCAAAGGCAAACAAGAAGAACCATTCCATCTTACAGGTCCTAAAGGAGGGATGTGGAAGAAGCAATCGACCATCGTGTCCTTTTGACTGCGGGACTTGGTCCACAAATCTTTGGGGACCTTCACTCAGGCCTCAGTAGTGGCAGCCCAACAGTTGGCATAACAACAGCAAATCCCCAAGGGAAGCTTCCATCTAGCAGGAGACGGGGTATCGTTTGATGGTGTAGTATGAAATTGCTCACCAAGGCTTGCCCACCCGTCACTGGACAGATTGGCCTCCCGCCTTTTGGTGAGGCTCTATCTATGGAAGCATAGGTTTGTATTCCTGTTTGAACAAATACCAAATTTTGAAAATAATTTGTACGTTTATATTGGAAATTTTTGTCTGTATACTGCCCTTTGTTGTTACAATCTCTCCCAATCATGAAGTTTAGCAGTATTGCAAGCAGGCTGTGTCACACAATGGAAGAGCTAACCCAGCTCAGGCCAAGGGTGACTCATAGGTCTACCCAATAGGCTTTTGCTTTCTATTAAAGTTAGTGACAGCCACAGTGCACCTTTTGCTGAGTATTCCACTTATGGAAGCATAGGCTCATATCCTAAGAAAAATTCAAATTACTTATTAAAGTTGGATATTTTTCCTTGGAGGAAGATCTGCTCTTCTAAGGCCATTTTTTTCCCCATGTTATTAAATTGTGGTCAGAATTTTGAGAATTTATGGTTACACTGGTATCACCAAGGCATTCAAATGCTTCAAGATACACTTTCTGCCAGTGCTTATCTCCCTGTCATTAAATTCAGTGCTACCATAATTAATTGTATCTAACCTTTTGCAATTACATATGTTAATATTGACCCAACAAAAACTTGGTTCCTTCTCTAGTAATGTTACTAAGGGTTTTAAAAGCTTTTATCAATGACCTCCAGTCTACTACTTTTCTTCATTACTTTTCAGATGCTTCAGCCTCAAGCATTTCTTCTATTATTATTTCTTGACATTGTTTCACTTGGTCTTGAATATATCTTTTACCCATCTAACTTTGTCATAAAAAGGTATCTTGTAATTTAGTTAAGTCCAATCACTTCAAAATTATTTGTGCTAACTTATTTGTTTGCCCATGCAATTCTTTGATTCTTTTGAAGAAAATTAAATCCGACTTCCCTATCAACATTTTGGGTTCTGGTTGCTTGGTTTGATGCTTCAAGTTATTTATACCAAGTTATTGAAGTTTTAAATTGACCTTATTCATCAGTAGTAGCATAGTACTGCCTCAAAATTTGGTAAGTTCTTCCTGTTTCCCTTTTAGACAGCAATGAATTATTTTCAAATTATTCTCTTAGCCCTCTTTGTAGAGTCTCTTTAGGATGGTGGCCTTCCCCTTATCAATTATTAGTAAATAAGTTTGTCAATATTTCACTAAGTTGAAGGAACCAGTTTTCTTGTAAGTGGCCTGACAACTGATATACCACCACTAAAGCATTAATTCTTTGGAAGTTAGTAATCCTTTTATTTCCAAAGCTGCAACCTTCCCCTTGCTGCTGGAATTTGCAATTTTTTCCTTACTATAGTTTTCCTTGAATAATATAACTCATCATTTAAAAGTAAAAGGTTAGCTTTTTCTAATCCTAATTCCACTGAACCTTGTTGTCCTTTCCTTATTTTCGTTGTCTGTGATATCTTTATTTCAACCATTCAAAAGAATCAAAGAATTGCATGGGCAAACAAATTAGTTAGCACAAATAATTTTGAAGTGATTGGACTTAACTAAATTACAAGATACCTTTTTATGACAAAGTTAGAACTTTTCTTCCTTTCATCAATTTTGAGCTATGGAATAGCATTTGATTTTACCACCCAGATTTAATTAATAAAATATGCATTCTTTAGCTTTCCTAGCCCCTGTTGGACATAATTGTGTAGTGGATGTCCTTTGGACTGTTTATCCTCCTTGATAATTTAAAACCCAAGTTTCTGGACAGGTCATCTCTGCATTTTCTGGCAAAGTTATTGCTATACTTGCACTAAGAAACATTGTGAACTGATTGCAACCATCATGTTCCTATACATGTGATTTCCACACATTTTAGAGAAATGGTGAAATACAGACTCGGTAGTTTCCCTTTCCTCCCTATTAATTTGACTTTCATTTGCATCTAATGTTGCTTAAGTATATCTATATAAAAGTACCATATGCCTTATGAATAATTTGAAAAATGAGTTGGTTATATAATATATAAAAATTTGAGGGGTAAACCTTGACAGGAATACATACTCGAAGTGACATCATCTTAACAATGTATCAGTTTGATGCATATTGCATTATAGCATCTTGAACAGACCCTAGTATTATTAAGTAGCGTGGAGAGTTATTGATCATTAAATCACTACATGACTGACCTGATTGTAATTGGTAAAGTGGGCCATGAAGTGTGACAGGATTATGTATTTAAAAGCTTTGAAAAATTAGCTCAAATGATTAATTTTCTTACCTGAGGGTTCTTGAACATTAAGAGAGCTTTGGAGACACTAACCTGCAAATAAAAAAAATCATTTATAGTAATGTGAAGTTATTATAGTAGATATTAGTAAAATATTATAGGCATATTTTAATGTCAAGTTCATGACATTCTAAGCTATGAAAGTGCCTATAAAAAGGGATTTTGACGTAAGGAAAAATCTATTTCTGGGCGATTGGCTCGTGTCGCCAGCGAAATATCCTTTAATCTATTATTTCTAGGGTAAATGTACTAACACATACCAGAGAATAAATAAATAAAGAAAAAGGTCAGTATAACTGACTCGCTCACCCTCCAAGAGGGTGTCGGTATGAACACTATGGCGAGTGAGACCACTACCACGAGCCAAATGCCAATAGAATTCTCCCACTACAAAATCCCTCCAAGAGGAGAGCCGACCCACAGGGTGGGCAGCAAGTACTACTACTACTCCATCCCATGCTGCCGACTGCTGCGCCTCTGGTGGCCATCCTGAAGTTAGCAGACAATCTTGGGCGATGGGATGGGTAGGGCGGGATTTCGCTGGCGACACAGAGCCAATAGCGCCCAGAAATAAGATTTTTCCTTACATCAAAATCCCTTTTCTGGGCTCAGCTCGTGTCGCTGCGCGAAATCGTACCAGAGAAATAGCACAAGATTGTAAACAAAATCAATAAAATAAAATAGGTCTCAAATAAAAGATAAAATAAAAGTAAAAGAATATAATTGCTAATAAGGATACATATACACAGTGATACAAAATAGAAATATTGCTTAAATTACACTTAATTCTAATAATATTTCTTAACTTAAGGTAATTTACATATATACAGAGGTAATATGGCTTATATGTATCAAAATGGTATCTGTGTAAAGCTATGTATCAAAATTCCAGAGCAATTAACATAATAAGGTGAACAAAACAAACTCAACAATAATAATATATAAAGGAATGTATATGACTTAATATACAAAACCCGTAACCATTACAATTAAGATGTATCCCCTAGCATAAAAATAAGGGGATGACGTCCATGAGATCAATATCCGTAATCAATTGTGAGTGTCCCTAGCAAAAAAATAAGGGACACCCACCACATCATCATAAAAGCAGCTAAGACACAAGGTGACCGTAAATGAACAAGGCAGGAATAGAACGAACTGTTGGGTGAGGCAGGTAGAAAGGAGGACTGGATCTTCTACTAAAGATTAGTTAGAGTCAGGGGAAAACTATGTTACCCGCTGCTACTGCTGAAAATTTCAGAGCTTCCAAGGACTTTAGGTAATGACGTTTGAACACTGTCGGCGATTTCCATCCAGTATACTTTTTCAACTCATCGAAGTTCATATGTTGGAAATAGTTAATTGAGGTGGCTACTGCCCTGACATCATGTGCTTTTGGGAAAGAGTCAGGATTGGCTTGTTTAATGAAGTACAGGATTTGTTGCCTGATGCCTTTAATAGATAAAGTGCCACCTTTTTCTCTCTTAAAGAGAGGACCCGATGAGGATGAGGAGGTCCTGGACAGAAAGGCTCGTAAGGCTGAAACTGGGCAAAGAGATACATCTTGTGGAAGGGGTAGTACCTTCCATGGTTCCCACCTCATCAAAGGATCTTCATTTTTTGCTATAAAGCTACGTTCCGGAGAAAGTAGCACTTCCCCTGTGGGAAGGAACTGAATATGATCCGGATCTCTGGATAAAGCCGACAGTTCTGAAATTCTAGCTCCTGAGGCCAAGCTTAATAAAAATAGAGTTTTTCTTAAGAGCATTATAAACGAGCATGTGTCATTATCGGTTTCTGAAGCCAGTTTTAGAACATCGTTTAAGAACCATGATACTGACGTAGGCCTTACAGAAGGTCTAAGTCTAGCACATGCCTTGGGAATAGACGAGAAGTAGGAATCCGTCAAGTCTATGTTGAATCCAAATTGAAATATCTTTTTCAAGGCTGACTTGTTTGTCGTAATCGTGCTAGCTGCTAAGCCTTTTTCAAATAGGGATCTGAAAAAGGATATAGCTGAATTAATTGTCATGATTCTAATATCTGATTCTCTCAGGAAGATTGCTAACTTTTTGACAGCAGCATCATACTGTCTCAAAGTTGAATCCCTTTTATCGGATTCCAAGAAGAAAATATTCTGAGGGTCAATATTCGCATCCCTTTTCGCTGCAAACTTCATGAAAATCCATAAAGTTAGGGTTTTGAGAATCCCTGAGGAAGCGAACACAGTCTTCGTTTGTACTGACTGGGAGAGCCTGGGATTGGGGATCCGAAGAGGACGAAAAGACCCAGTTCCAGAATTAGGGGATACCAATTGCATCTTCGGCCAGTCTGGGGCTACTAGAGCCACTTGACCCTTGAATGTCCTGAGTTTGTTTAACACTTTCATGAGAAGATTCACTGGAGGAAAGACATAAATCTTCTCCCAGTTGTTCCAGTCTAGAGCCAGGGCGTCCGTGGCATAGGCCAGAGGGTCCAGGTTGGGGGCCACATAACACGGGAGTTTGTGGTTCGCTTGAGATGCGAAGAGATCCACCTGTAGACCTGGAACTCTCTGAAGGATCCATTGGAACGAACTGTTGTCCAGTGACCATTCCGACTCTAGGGGTACTGATCGGGATAGAGCATCTGCTATGACGTTTCTCACTCCAGCTATATGAGTGGAGGAGAGATGCCAACTGAACTTGTCCGCCAGGGAGAAGATGGCTACCATGACATGATTTAGATGACGTGACTTTTGGAGCCTCCTCTGTTTATACAATGTACTACCACTGCGCTGTCCAGGACTAGCTTTATGTGGGAGTACTTTGGCGGACGTAACCTTTTTAGAGTCAAGAACACTGCCATTGCTTCCAGTACGTTTATATGGAACTGACGGAACTGAGGTGACCACGTTCCTTGAACCTTCTTGAACTGGGAATATCCTCCCCAACCGCTTAAAGACGCGTCTGTGTGGATGGTGATCCCTGGTGGAGGAAACTGAAGGGGTACTGACACCGACAAGTTCTTGACTTTCGCCCACGGCCGGAGTCGATTCTTTAGAATCAGAGGGACTGAGGATAATTTGTCCCTGGACCTGACATTTGCTCGTGAGCGCCAGATTCTGGTTAGGTCTTTCAGTTTGGCTTTCATTAGGATGTTCGTCACTGATGCAAACTGGAGCGAACCCAGGATCCTTTCCTGAGTCCTTCTTGACGCCAGTTTGTGACTTAGAAATTGCTTGACTGACTTCGCTATTTCCTTCCTCTTGGTTGATGGAATCGACAGAGTATGGGAGGATAGATTCCATTGAATGCCCAGCCACTGAAAGTTTGACTCTGGAGTGAGTCTTGACTTGGTCCTGTTTATCTTGAAGCCTAGATATTCCAGGAACTGAATCACTTTCAGTGTTGCTTTGTTGCATTCCTCGACTGTTGAAGCCCAGATCAACCAATCGTCGAGATACGCTACTACCATAACCCCTTGCGACCTGAGTTGTTGCACTACTACTTCCGCCAGCTTCGTAAACACCCTGGGTGCTACGTTGAGCCCGAAAGGAACTACCTTGAAGGAGAATGTCTGGTCTCCTATCTTGAAGCCCAGATACGGACGGAAGTCTTGCAATAGGGATATGATAGTAAGCGTCTGTAAGATCGATAGAGGTGGTGACGGCCCCACGGGGAAGTAAGGTCCGCACCTGCGAGATCGTGAGCATCTTGAACTTGTCGCAGCGAATGGCTAAGTTTAAGCGGGACAAGTCTAAGATTACCCTTCTTTTTTGTGAGCCTTTCTTTGGCACGCTGAACAAGCGTCCTTGAAATTTTAACCTTTTGACTCTCGCTATAGCTCCTTTCTGAAGGAGATCCTCCGCGTACTCCGTCAATTCCTTGGAAGGAAGTTGGCGGAAAGGTCTGGATGGAGGTGGGTTCGCTAACCAGCTCCATCCCAGGCCTTTTGAGACAATGCTCTGAGCCCACTTGCTGAAGTTCCACCGGTGGCGAAAGTGAAACAGCCTCCCTCCTACCTGAATTTCCTCATTGGTTCTGGTAGCCTCCTCGGCCTCCCCTGAAATGTTTTCCCCTATTAAAGGGACCTCCCGATCCTCTCCCACGAAAGGAACGCTTACCTCTGCCTCCCTTACCCGAGCGGTCATACTTCTGTGAAGCTTGACCCTCGAAGACCTGGTTGTAGGCCGGAGAGAGGGCATAAGAGGTGGAGGGCTGAGGCTGAGGAGAGATAACATAAATCGGCTGCGACTGAGCCTTTGAGGTGGAAGGTTGGGCTGTTTGCACTAAAGGAACAGCCGGAACTTGCTGAGAGAAGCGTGGCTGCTTCTTCTGGTAGGGCTGGAAACGTCTAGGTTTCCTTTGAGCCTTACCCTTACCGGCTTGGTCCTGTCGTCTCTTGGCCGTAAGACCCCAACGGTCTTTAAGGCTCTGGTTCAATCTTGTAGCCTCTGACTGAACCTCCTTAACCATCGCTTCTGGGAAGAGGTCTGCTCCCCAGATGCTTGACGTGAGCAACTTATTCGGCTCGTGCCGAATTGTTGCCTCTTGTAGGACATGTTTCCTACAATTCGTCCTAGCAGTGGCGAACTCAAACATGTCAGACTGCACCGTTTGAGTCAAAGATTTGGTAAGAAGCTTGAAGAGCGGTTCCGACCCATAGGCAATGGTAGCCACCTCGGTCATAGCCATGGAATTAATAGACCTGGCTAACCGCGATTTGGCATCAAATTCTGCCTGAATAAGGCTATCTGGAAGCCTAGGTAGCTTCTCACCAAACTGCTCCATAGCACAGTCTGGTTTGAGTTTGCCAGCTGAGAAGGTGTTAGGTAAATCTTCCCACAATTCACCGGCTGAAGGAAGCAACGGAGATGTAGGATCTGCTTCCTTCAGTTGAGGCATGGAGTCCCCCTTCTGGGCTGCTGGAATAGTAGTCGTCGCGATCTTTGTCAGGAAAGGGAGCGGGGTACTCTCTTCCATCGTAAAGATCGTAAATGGACTCTTAAAAGGTTGGATTTTCGTGTTGGAACAATCCATGTCCTCTAGACACCTGAGCCATTCTCTTTGAGCCTGGTCACGCGAATAGAGGACTGTCTCCTTTGGTACTTTATCATCCCGAGTCATGGCTGCGGCTGTGAGCCTGGCGTAGCCTATGAACGGGGGCTGAAGGTCTTCCGGGTAGAACTCGAAGTCCTCAATCCTCCGAGTTCCACATTCCGGGATAGAGATTAGCCCGTCTTGGAAGGGGGCGTATGACGCTACTCTCCACGGGTTGTTCATTGAGAACGGAGGTAGAGAGTCATACGGGGGAAGTTGAGCTCCACCTGTGCTGAAAGGTGGAGGAGAAGCTAGAGGAGCTTGGCTCAGTCCGGCTATGATGTTGTCCTGAGAGGTAATCCTATCAGACAACCGAGAGATCATTTGTTCCATGCTATTTTTCAGAGACCCAACCAGATCTCCCACTTGTTGTAACAGACCAGCGTTGGAGTCCAAAGCCGGAGCTGTAGCGGAGGTGGAAGGGTGGCTCTGAACTGGAACCAAGGGTAGCGAAACTGACGACTCCGCTGGAGTGCGAGATCTCTCCCTGGAGGATCTACTCCTCGAGGACTTAGAGCCGGACCCAGAAGCTTTAGATCTCTCTGCTCCGAGGTTCCTAGTCGGAGACTTACGAGAGGAGGATGACGCCGAAGTCGTCGTCTTAGACGACGACGACGTCTTCGTCAAGGTTTTCACCGCTTGACCCTTGACCTTGGGTCTAACTGAAGCGTCAGGAGAAGTATAAAGTTCATTACCCGTAAAGCCTTGGAAGGATGGAGAGGTTGCAGGAGTAGAAGAACCAGTTGCACCCAAGGGTATCCCTTGGGTGTCCAACGAACTTACCTCGACCAACAGGTCGTCTACACCTACCATAGGTTCCACATTAATGTCAAGCGTCGCGACTTCCGAGGAGATGTCCTGGCCTTGGTCCGACAACGAGGCAGCCAGCTGTTGCTGGATGAAAGCGATAGTCGGGGCCGCCTCTGCTGGGTCGACGTAGCCTGTCGCCTTGCCTCCGGGGAAGATTAGTACCGCCAACCTCTTCTCAAGGATGTAGGGCATACCCTTGGCGGCGTTCTTCCCGAAACCGCCGACCCAGGCCCGCAGGGTTGCCAATGCGGTATCCCTCACAGCCGGAGCCTGGAAGAGAGGGTATTGATTAGATTTAAGAATAACTTAAAACTAAAATCAACTTAAAGCTTAACTTAAAATTATAGGGGCTATAAGACCCCCTGAATTTTACCTTAAGTTAGTAATTAATGTAAAACTTAAGCACTATAACAAATGAGAACCAGTACCGGAGTTGGAATACTTACCCCGTCTAAGAGCTGGCTCACCAGATCGTAACAGATGGTACACGTCTCGTGGTACCAGACCTGGATGTCCCCGTGCGGAGTCGCGCATGGAGCATGGGACCGGCAAACTTCGTGTCCACAAGGGTCCTGAAGTGTGGCGGCGCATCCCGGATGCTCACAGTTGGTGGTCTGTAAGTGAAAAGACACATGAGTATCTTAAAGACTATCACTTACAGGCTAAAGGACAGAAGAACTCCGTTGCATGCCGGAGCTCGGAAAAAATTTGGGCATAACCCCTCCCTTAATCGCCTGAATAGGCTATAACCCCGGAGAGATCCGGTGAGACAGGTAAGGGAGGGGGGATGGTTTAAGGTACTTAAGATAAACTTAATAGTTTAACCTAACAAAACTTAAACCTAAAGCTCGAACGTACCGGACTAAGTCCAGTGCGTGGCGGAGTGTTGTAACTCAGCGAGACGGAGAGGTTAGAAGGGACCAACTGTATGTTCCGGTCCACTCTGCTGGGTGGACTAGCACCTTTCCGCTGGATGCCAGGACTCCGGTGGTAAAGGAGCCCTAGTAAGGTGGGAAAGAGCGAGAGGACATACAGACTCAGGCTAGCAACGGAGCGACGGGGTAGCAAAGGAGGGGGGAAAGGCCAGTCCCCCCCCACCTTACCATCCGGCCGGACCGAGAAGCCGGAGAGGTCGAGTCCAGTCTGGGTCTGTCCCGTCCCTCTACCCCCTCCGCCTGGGGGGAGAGAGGGAGGCAGGCTCGGGTAGCGGAGCGAGCATGGGCAGACCGACCCACCCCCCCGACTCTATGGAAGAGCGGGAGGGGGGGAAGGTGACTGGACAGGCGTCTGGCTGCCTCGTGATCATGTAGGGACCACGAGGCGGTAAGAACAAAACAAAAACAACTAAGCCTAGAACAAACCAACTGATCAGAGAGATGCTATCGGGAAGCAACCGAACTGATGAGCGGTAGCATATAGGCCCAATGGACCGTAACCAACTGATCAGAGAGATGCTATCGGGAAGCAACCGAACTGATGAGCGGTAGCATATAGGCCCAATGGGCCATGACCTAGGCTAAGCAAGCCAGACGCCTAACTAACCTAAACAAATATCATAAATAAATCAAATGAATAATAATAATGAAAGAAAGAAAACAACATAGTAGGAGAAAAAATCCAGGAGTGTACGACTAACCCGAAGGCAAGTCTACCACTCAAAGCTAGCCGAGGCCGATACTAAGAGCCGTGGCTAGGGTCTGGATGGAAGGAGCCTACATAAGGTAAAAGACATGCATGCATGACAAAACCGTGTAGACCGTACCCTAAACAAAGCGGATAATTAAAATAGAGCGTACATAAGTAAGGGGATGTTCTGGGTATGGGTGACCAAGAACGAACCCACCACGAGGCAGAACCATGCTGCCATGCTTCCGACCTAGAGTTCGTATTTATACCTAAAAAACGGCAAATACGGGCTCAGGGCCGGAAAAAACCAACTAGCAATAAACACTGAGTACTTAACTTAGCTGCTGCGATGGCTGCACGCTCCATGGTAAATAAATCCAAAGAAAAGGGCACAAAAAACACCGAGAAAAAAAGGGCACGTGTGAATCGTGTGCGCTGTGAATCGTGTGCGCTAACTGAAAAGGATGGCCACCAGAGGCGCAGCAGTCGGCAGCATGGGATGGAGTAGTAGTAGTACTTGCTGCCCACCCTGTGGGTCGGCTCTCCTCTTGGAGGGATTTTGTAGTGGGAGAATTCTATTGGCATTTGGCTCGTGGTAGTGGTCTCACTCGCCATAGTGTTCATACCGACACCCTCTTGGAGGGTGAGCGAGTCAGCTATACTGA
Organism: Macrobrachium nipponense; assembly: GCF_015104395.2. Classification (NCBI taxonomy): domain Eukaryota; kingdom Metazoa; phylum Arthropoda; class Malacostraca; order Decapoda; family Palaemonidae; genus Macrobrachium; species Macrobrachium nipponense. The sequence goes on from NC_061109.1 coordinate 42,362,521, forward strand.
CCTTTTTCTTTATTTATTTATTCTCTGGTATGTGTTAGTACATTTACCCTAGAAATAATAGATTAAAGGATATTTCGCGCAGCGACACGAGCTGAGCCCAGAAATAGAAATTTTATAGGACCTGAAACACAGCAATAAATTTTTTATTCCTGACGGGTGTGAATGGCTAATCATTTTTACTTTCATTCATACACTACCCTGAACTTAAGAACTGTGCAATTTAAAATTGGCACCTTGATCAAAGAATTGGTGTTGGCATATGTACTGTCAGATAACTAAAACAGTTGCTATAAAAATGGAGTGATATTACTTTATCACTTAGTTGTATATGTACTAGTAGGCTAGGGGTTCTTATTTCAAGTTAATAGCAGTAGTTATGGGACTGCCAACCACTCAACATACATTTAGTTCTGAAAGTTACTGTTACGACTACTTATACTAACGACAGCATAATCGCTCTGTAAGATAGGGCATTGATTCCACAAATGGTCTGGTTGTTAGAGTGGGACTCTGGTTCCATATGCCGTGCTTGCAAAGCTACCATTATTCTAATTATTTTGGTGCCATATCTTTAGAATATCATCATGAGTGGATAAGTAGAAGCCATTCCCTAATGGTGTCATTAGTGGAAAAATCAACTGGATGAACAGGCAGTACAGGAAGTCCCCGGTTATCGGTGGAGGATCCGTTCCAATGGCTTGATGATAAGTGAAAATCGCCAATAACCAAAAATATGATATTTTTATAAAATGAAATTTTATGTATACCTGCCGAGTGTTACATAGCTATACGTAGTTTCATTACGCCATGGCAGCTAGAATTTGAAATTCAAGTTAGCACTTTATTGTTTTTGGTTAGGCAACTACCCCGCCACCACCGGGGAAGCTTGGAACCAACCCAGTAAACAAAGACAGTTGTTTTATGTCTTTCCTCCATGTGAGGAGAGGAGGGAGGGCCCTGATTATGTAATCACTCGGTAAGAATACATAAAATTTCATTTTATCAAAAATATAATTTTTATGTATGCAACTTTCCAAGTGATTACATGACTGAATCCCTCATTGTAGAAGGTGGGAGACGGATATAGAAGTTTACAATTATTGCTAGCATTTGATTACAATGCTTGTTGGTTCCTTACCTGTTAAGAGAGCTGCACAGATAATTACTGCCTCTGGATGGCACTTAACTTGTAGAGACATGGTGGTATAGCCAGGGGTCGTGTTCTACTACAGTGGGATCTGTTGCCGCTAAGGAAAGTCTGTGGCAAGCAAGGATAGACAATACAAGGCCTCTGCTCAGGGCTCCGTACCAAAACACATCGAAATAGCAGAGTAATTACAGTCGCCAACACCAAAAATTTAATATTACCACCCAACCATTAAAAAGGACCAGTGGGTACTCCAAGTAACTAGTACCCCAGGCTTCCCTTGTGACTCAACAACCTTCATCAAAGTGAAGAGAGCAAAGGGTAGGAAGAATAAGACTTCCTATACACCCTCACCCAACACCATGCCAGCTGCTAAAAATGGATCTAAGGTAGTACTGCAATTTTTGTAAATTGTCTTGATATTGGAGGGGAGGTTGGAGAGGAGGCGAGCAGCACTTGAGGAAAGAGGAATGAGAACAAGCAGATCAAAAACCAAATATATATGTTTCAGTATTACTGAGTATGGTGGAAATAGCATATGATTGGGTGGGAAAGAAATAGAGTACAGAAGTTCAAGTACTTGGGGTCTATGTTAGAGGATAGTGGAAGCATGGACCAGGAGGTGAGACATCGAATTCAGGCAGGATGAAATAACTGGTGGTCTGCATCCTCTGATATTGAACGGGAAAGTTTCTTAGGGCAGTGGTCAGACCAGCAATGTTATATGGACAGAAACAGCAAGTATGAGGAAAACAGAGAAGTAGAAGATGCATGTAGCAGAAATGAGAATGTTGAGATGGATGTCAGGAGTAACAAGGGAAGATAGGATTAGAAATGAGTATATAAGAGGATTGACAAATGTAGTTCAAATATCAAAGAAAATACAGGAGGGAAGGCTTCGAAGGTATGGACACCTGTTATGAAGAGAGGAACATCATGTTGGAAGACATACGATGGAAATGGAAGTGCGGGGTAGAAGGAAGAAGGGAAGACCAAGAAAGAGATGGCGTGATTGTGTAGGGGAAGATATGTTATGGAAAGGTATTAACGAGAACGATGCACAGGACAGAAATCGATGGAGATGACTCATTCATAACTGCGACCCAATATAAAAATGGGTTAAAGCAGGGAAGAAGAGTCTTGATATTGTGCAAGTAATGGGATGCAAGCACCGACTTGCATTTCCGATATGTTGCTTGAACTATCAAAACCAGGGAAAGGTTACGTTCAAAAGAGAGAATAGAGCCACCTTGAAGTCCATCAGAACAAATGCCAATGTGTTTTTGGAAACGGGCTGTGAAGGGTTTTTAACTGAATACCACAGGTGATCAGAATTGTCACGAATGTCCTTCGTATGATGAAAATAATAGTATGTACAGGCAGTCCCTGGTTATCAGCGCGGGTTCCATTCTGACAGCTTGATAAGTGAAAATTGCTGATAACCGAAAATTGGCGATTTATGGTGCCAATAACAGGTCAGTGGTGTGTATGTTAGGTATGTATTGGTGCCATAACTCTATTATCGGCACAGATAACTGGAAATCAGTGCATTATGGCACTGAAAATCGACAATTTTCGGCGTTAGACAAGCTCATAAAACTGGATCACTGACAACTGAGTCCGCCGATAACCAGGGACTGTACTCAAAAAGAGGGAGCTTTGGCTCTTTTTCATCACTAAGTATTCCCTCATTACACTGTCAGCGACATTGCTTCAGATCTTCAGAAAAAAAATACTCCAGACCTTTTAGCCTGGTCAACTAGGTACCCCAGAGAACTTTTGACTGTTCATACAAAGTCAGTTTCTCCCCTTCAGCCCCTGCCCTTTCATGGTGGCAGACCAAGGGCCCAAGCCAGACCTGGGACAAATCTCCGGTTTTCATCTTGCCCATTCAAGAAATCCTCTTCCAAGTCTTCTGCACAGAAGTGAGGACTCTTTCCTCCATGTACCAATAGGAGCCAGGCTCCTCCATTTTTGGGAGAGATGGAATACAAGGGGAGTGGAGGAATCGATTGTGAAAGTATTGAAGGAAGGTTACTTCATCCATATCAGAAAGACCCACGTCAAAACTCCGGTTGTGTTGACCGTTTACTGAGCATGCTCAGAGAGGAATTTTTGGCCCTCAGACAAAGTATCATCCCTTAAGAAGAGAGCCATCGAAGTGGTTGATGATGTTTGGTCAGACAGGTTTTACAATTGTCTTTTTGTAGTCCCCAAGTCATCAATCAGGGGGATGGAAGCTGGTCCTGCACATCAGTTCCTGAATTTCTTTGTTGAAAAGACAAAATTCAAGTTAGAAAAAAGTCATTCTGTCATGTTGATATGCTGAAATGACTGGATGATGACCATCGACACGCAGAATGTCCAGTTCCACGTTACTGTACACCCAGACTCCAGGAAGTACCTAAGGTTCATGTTCCATAGCAAAGTTTACCAGTTTCGAGCCTTATGTTTTGGTCTTTAGACAGCTCCACAAGTGTTCACCAGATTTCTTGTTCTGCTCGCCAAATTGCTACATCTTATGGGAATGAACATCTCTCTTTTTAGACAACAGCTTCCTTGATTACCCTCTAAAGAGAGGTGCATGGAGGACCTTCAGAAGGCCCTTCACTTAGCACAGGATTTAGGGCTTTTGATCAACATCCAGAAGTCTCAGCCGATTCCAGTGCAGAGGATTCTATATTGGGGGATGATGTTAGACTCATCATAGATTTTTCAGGTTTTTCCATCTCTCAAAAGGATATAGTTATGCTTGAAGAAAGTGAACAAATTTCTCTCATCAAACCTCCTTGTCTTCCTGTCTCTCAAAGAAATCAAGGAAGATCTCTTATGGTGGAGCTCAGAGAGCAGACTGTTAGAGGAAAATTCCTTCCCCTTGTTGAGCCCTGACCTAGTTTTTTAAGCACACACACCAGATCTGGGTTGTGGGCTCTTCTAGGCAAGAAGGAAGTGTCTGGAACATGTTCATGTGAACAGAATTCCTAACACATCAACGTAAAGGAGCTGACAGCAGTTCATTTAGGTCTGAAATACTTAGCAACAGAAGTCTACAGCAAGACAGTGACTGTGCATTCAGACAATACCATGGCCCTGTCAAATACAGGCAGTCCCTGGTTATGTGATTTTTGGTGTTTATTTGGACAATTTGGTGCTGATAACTGGTTAATGGCACCTTTCTTAGGTTTGTATCAGTGCCAATACTCTATTATTGGCCTGATAATCATAAATCAATGCATTTTGGCACTAGATAAGCCCCATAAAACCAGATCACCAATAACTGAGGCCGCTGAAATCCGGGGAGTACAGGTAGTCCCCAGTTATTGGCAATCCGGTTTTATGGTGCTTGTCTAGCGCACAAAAATAGGTGATTTTCGGTGTCAAAATGCACCAATTTCTGGTTATCAACCCCAAGACATACTTACCAGAGGTGCCACCGGATATCAGCCCCAATACATACTTACCAGAGGTGCCACCAGTTATCAGCGATTTTCACTTATCATCAAGGTGTTGGCATGGAACCCCCACCGATAATCGAGGACTGCCTGTATAAAGCAACAAGGGGGGACTCATTCATTCTCAACTGCAAGGTGGCAAAGGCACCTTTACCTTCTCCTATGGGTGGACCAAAACCAGACCAGGTTAGTGATTCAGTTCATTTAGGGGAAGCTCAACATCCTTGCAGATGAATTGAGCTGGAGCAGCCAGGTACTCCCCTCAGAGTGGACTCTTCAACCGCAAGTGTGTGCTTATCTGTGGAAACTGTGGGGGAGAGTACTCATAGACCTTTTACAACTTCCAAAAACCTTCAGCTTCCCTTATTTTTGTTCAGCAGTCCCTGATCCTCTAGCATGGGCAACAGACGCCATGCTACAGGACAGGTCCAACAAAGTTCTATATGTCTTCTTGCCATTCTGCATGGTAAGGGAAGTACTCAACAAGGTTTGCGTCCACAAGAATGTCACGAGGACATTAATTGCCCCATTCTGGCCACAGAAGGAGTGGTTTCCAGATCTCCTTGGGCTGCTGACAGACTTCTCTATTTCAGACACATCCACCAGGGATTGTCCACTCTGGCCCTGACAGGTTTCAGACTGTCAGGAAACTTCTTAGACTTAAAGGATTTTCCAGGTTGGCTTCAGAAGCTAAATGTAGATATCTTTTCTCCAACAAAGTCCACCAAGCCAAGTTGACAATCTTTAGAGCCAGATGTAGAAGACATAACATCTTGTCTTCTCAGACATCTGTAGCAGACATTGCAGACTTTCTTTATTTGAGGACAGCTAGGGGCCTTTCTTCCTCTACGATCAAAGGTTATAGGTCAATGACGAGTTCCTTCTTTTGGCATAGGGGCATGGACTTTCCTCAAATCAGGACCTGTCCGATCTCAAAAAATCCTTCGATACTTCCAAACTCAGGAGATTAGAAACTGTCTCTTGGAATTTGGATGTAGTCCTTCAATGGCTTTTGGGGCTCTGTTTTTGGCATCAATGTTCAACTTCACTACAAGATCTTACTAGAAAGACCCTCTTTCTCATGGCACTTGCAGCTGCTAGCGGGTCAGCGAACTACATGCTCTCGACATAAGAGTTGGATTTTCTCAAGGGGATGCTCTATGTTCATTCATCCTTGGCTTTTTAGCTAAAAATGAGAACCCATCCAAACCCTAACCTCATTCCTTCACAATCAGAAGTTTAATGGAAATCCCGGGCCAAGAAGATGAGGAGAAAGCTCTTTTTCCAGTTAGAGCAATGAGGTATTATCTACATAGAACAGAGATGATCAGGTCTTATGAGCAATCTATAGTGCTCGGTCAAAAACCTGATTTTTCCTTTCCTAAGAATGCCTTAACATTCTTTTTGATGGATCTTAGCACTGAAACCCATTCTTAAATTGGAGAGGATGTATAACCCTCTACAAAGCTAAGGCTCATGAGATCAGAGCAGTGTCCACTTCGTTAGCCTTCGAACACAATTTATCTTTATCTTCAACTCTGTAAGCGACATATTGGAGGTGTAAGTCAATCTCCATGAGTCATTATCTATGTGATGTTAACCCTCTTACGCCGAAGCCCTAAAATCCAAAACGTCTCCCGTATGCCGAGGCGTGTTTGGAGTGAGCGCGGAAGCGGAAAAAATAATAAAAAAAAAAAAAAATCACAGCGCGCTTAGTTTTCAAGATTAAGAGTTCATTTTTGGCTCCTTTTTTTGTCATTGCCTGAAGTTTAGTATGCAACCATCAGAAAAGAAAAAAAATATCATTATCATATATAAATAATGCAATACATGGTAGCAACAACAAAAAAAATTCATACATAATTGTATTCAAATCGAGCTGTGCGAAAAACGGTTAAAGCTAACGAGTTACTTTTTTTTATCGTTGTATTGTACACTAAATTGCGATCATTTTGATATATAACACATTGTAAAACGATCAAAGCAACACAGAAAAAATATTATCACAAAATGATGCATGAATTCGTAACGCGCAGACGTAAAAAAAGTTTTTTTTTTTTCAGAAATTCACCATAAATCTAAATATTGTTCTAGAGACTTCCAATTTGTTTCAAAATGAAGAAAAATGATTGAATATTACAATACTGTAAGAGTTTTAGCTTAGAATTGCAGTTTTCGACCATTTCGGACGAGTTAAAGTTGACCGAATGTCGAAATTTTTTATATATATTTTTTTATATGCAAATATTGCAAAAATGAGAAAAGCTACAACCTTCACATATTTTTGTTTGTATTCTTAATGTATTTGCACACATTTTCATATATGAAACACTATAAAACGCCTAATATGAAAAGGAGCAAATATTAGGAGAATGAGACGTACACATTTCGGAGATTTGCAGCCGCAAATCGGCGAGCGGAGGGAAAGAAAGTTTTTAATTCACTATAAATCTAAATATTGTGCTAGACACTTCGAATTTGTTTCAAAATTAAGATAAATGACTGTATATTACTAGATTGTAAGAGTTTTAGCTTACAATTGCGTTTTTCGACTATTTCGGTAGAGTCGAATTTGACCGAACGTGGTTTTTTTTCTATTTATCATGATTTATATGCAAATATTTCAAAAAAGAGAAAAGCTACAACCTTCAATCAATTTTTTTGTATTCTACATGAAATTGCACACATTTTCATATATAAAACTTTATGTAAAGGCTACTTTTAAATGGTGCAAACATTTTGACAATCGCAAGAAATGCACGGACGTAAGGAAATTTTTTTTTTCATAAATTCACCATAAATCGAAATATTGTGCTAGAGACTTCCAATTCGTTGCAAAATGAAGGTAAATGATTGAATATTACTAGAATATAAGAGTTTTAGCTTACAATTGCGTTTTTCGACCATTTCGGTAGAGTCAAAGTTGATTGAAGGTTGAAATTTTTGCACTTAGTATCGTTATTTATATGAAAATACTTCAAAACTGATAAAAGCTACAACCATGGGTTGTTTTTAGTTGTATTTTGCATGATATTGCGCACAATTCCATATATAAAACTTTATGTAACGGCAAATTTAAAATGGTGCAAACATTAGGACAATCGCACGAAAAAATTTATCGGAAGAGTTACCGCGCGGACATAAGGAAAAAGCTTTTTCATAAATTCACCATAAATCGAAATATTGTGCTAGAGACGTCCAATTTGTTGCAAAATGAAGGCAAATGATTGAATATTACTAGAATATAAGAGTTTTAGCTTACAATTGCGTTTTTCGACCATTTCGATAGAGTCAAAGTTGACTGAAGGTTGAAATTTTGGCACTTATCGTTATTTATATGAAAATATTTCAAAACTGATAAAAGCTACAATCATGAGTATTTTTCTGTTATATTCTACATAAAATTGCGCACATTTTCATATATAATACTTCATGTAACGGATAATTTAAAACGGTGCAAAAATTATGTCAAAGTGACGAAATAATTTTTGAGATGTGTCACTGATACTTTTTAGTGCGATAAGAAAGAAATTTGCGCTTGCGCACCTGCGTAACGATTGTAAACAAAACAACGCCTTGATCCGTGAACTCCCAGCATCCCCCAAGGCGCGTGATTCAAAAGTTTTTGGCTGGTAGGCATATAAGTATTTTTCCCCGAATTTAAAAAAAAACTTTTTTCAGCCGACGTATAATACGTCCAATCGGCATACGGGAGACATTTTGACTCGACGTTTAATACGTCCAATCGGCGTAAGAGGGTTAAAATGGTTTTCGATAATTGTAGTACCTTGGGCTCTTTGTTAGTGCCTGGCATGGTGTTGGGGGACGAAGCATAGGAAGCATTTCTTTTTTATTCTCTTTGCCTTGACCTAAGGGGTTTAGTCCTAAGGGAGCCAGGGGGTACTGTGTATGAGAGTGCCTGCCATTCTTAGTTTTTAATGGATGGGTGGTGTTTTGTTTTTATTATCTGGTGTAGGTGATGTTTTTGTTGGTTGGTTTTTCTATATAGTACTACACAAAGGTCAGGGGCAACATTTTATGAATGCTCTGTCAGTCTGCAAAATCATCCTTTGCTGCAAAGCTCCCATTGATGTAGAATTGCTTCAGGGCTATACTGCCACACCCTACATGGCAAAGATGAGTGCCAACCAGAGGCTGTATCTTCCTGCAGTAGCTCTCACACCAGGTAAGGAACAACAAGCATTGTATCAATTCTCTAACTCATTATCATCTCTAATGTTTTTGAGGTACCAAATGTCCATGAATCCCACCTCCATTCCAATATGGGATTCAGCAATGTAAATACTTGGTAAGTTACACATATAGAAATGACATATTTGTTGTAAAATAAAGTTTTATAATATACAGGGAGTCCCCGGTTATCAGGGACCATGGTTATTGGTGATCCCGTTTTTAAGGGGCTCGCCTAGCGCTGAAAATTGGCGCCAAAATGCGCAGATTTCTGGTTATCAGCGCTGATACATACCTAACAGAGTAAGGTGATCAGATTTCTGAAACAAAATCTGTGGACATTTTCGGTTCAGAGGCGTAAAAACCTCCAAAACATGACGTGTTTTTATCATTGAAAAACTAAAACGGGGACACTGCCCTTACCATTCATAAAGCAGCATTTAAAAGTTTCTCTCGCCCTATTTATCCTAAATTGCAAAGGAATTGTATAAATTTTCAATTGATTGAATCAAGGTAGGCTATAATTTAATGACTTCTTACCAATGATTGAACAGTATTAAAATTATATCTATGGCCAAAACACCGCTGGAATGCGGAATGGTGCTGGCTGCGAATCTCAAAATTTTGAGCTGCCAGCGAGTGAAACTGTGAGTAATATAATTATTTGATAAGTATATATAAAACTTTTGATCGAAGAAATTTCTTTTTTTCTGACATAAAACCAATAATGGTAAATTATTTTCCAATAATAAGCTAGTATATGGTGTGATAATAAAAAAATCACCTGAAAATATGCAGTGAAAATTACAAAACACAAGAAATGAAAAGTTGCAAATGACAGGGGAGAAAGGAAAGGTTCTGTCTCTCTATTTTGCATTGTGCACGATTCTGTTATTCCAAGTTAGTATAAACTGATATTTTATTGTGTAGTGTTTTGATATGGGTGATAATCATATTTAAGTCAACTAGAAAGAAGAAGAAGAAAAAGAGCAATGTCATCACTGATGAAATACAATATGTAGATATAAATACATGCATACACATGCATACAAGTAAGTTTTGTGAATACTCACACACATACTAGTAAGCACAACGAAAAATCATTATACAATAAAACAGATGTTTAATTAATTGCTTTAGACATGTCATCTTTAGGAAATGCCCTAAGAACTAAAGATGTAAACACAGTAAGTTTTACAGTTTCCGTGATAAAGGCGAAATGAAAAATCACTGATCATAATACAACAGAAGATTAATTATAACATTTTAAATCTTAAAAATTACAATTTAAAGAGCCTAGTCTAGACGCAATATGAATCATGCAATATTCGGTATAATATTTCAGGGTAAGGGAACACAACGATGAATGAAATACACAAGTCAACCTCCTGTATTCGCGTTCTCAAGATTTGCGGGCTCACCTATTCGTGGATTTTTCTGTAGAGCCTATCTAGTATATTATTCGCGAAAATTCTGCAATTCGCAGGCTTTGTCGTCGAGAAATATTCAGTCCTTAGTGTATTTTGATGTTACTTTCATGACTAATACATTTTTTATAATAAAAAATGATTTTCGTAATAATTTTCAAATAATATTAAGCTTAATAGGATTGAACCATATAAAATAAAATTAATAATTCTCTCTCTCTCTCTCTCTCTCTCTCTCTCTCTCTCTCTCTCTCTCTCTCTCTCTCTCTCTCTCTCCTACTGAGATGAGAGAAGTTTTATTTACCTGATAATAAGTACTAATCTTCAAATGATAATAATAATAATAATACAATCTAATTACAATATTTATGTATTTCTATAGTAATTTATTAAAAAATTAAAGAAACAAAACTCAACGCCCACATCTTTTGTTTAAGCTGTAAAGCAAGTGGGGAGGGCAACTAGTCATACATGTCACAGGTTTGACCAAATCCTGATCTTATTATCTCTCTTCTCTCTCTCTCTCTCTCTCTCTCTCTCTCTCTCTCTCTCTCTTACTGAGATGTATGTTATTGTATGATAAATAAATGATTAAAAATTTTCAAATAGTAATATTACTGTAAACAGCAATAATATCAATTCATTAAAGAAAATACTATAATGAATTAGTAGGATTTTAAGTTTTTACATTAGTAAATTATGTAAAAATAAAGGAAACCACCAATCCTTTGGGCAAGAGACTGGAGAAAGGGGGGTGAGCCTGTCACAAATGTCAAGAAACCTGACAGTAAGGGTTGGGGAGTGCTGCCAGGATATACTGAAAAAAATCTCTCTCTCTCTCTCTCTCTCTCTCTCTTTCTGGAAGTCTCTTTAACCAATTGGTATTAATATATATGCACCCTGTTTGTTTGTGTGTTCATAATGTTTTAAAAATGCTAGTACAGTAACACCCCGAACTTATGCAAGGCTAGGTTCCAGACCCACTTGCGCAAGGGGAATTTTTTTGTAAGTTTGGCACGTCTCTAAAAATGCTAATAAATGCTTACTTCCAGAGTTTGAACACTAAATAATACCCTAATCACTTTCCCTTAGTATTAAGCTAACTTTTAGAGTCTGGATACACGAACACAAAAAAACGTTGTGTTGCTGACGCTGTCTAACATTGAGTTTTTGGCCAGATTACGTTCACTATTTTCTAAGCATTACTGAGTAATACCCTAATCACTTTCCCTAAGTATTAAGCTAACTTTTAGGGTCTGGATACACGAACACAAAAAAACGTTGTGTTGCTGACGCTGTCTAACATTGAGTTTTTGGCCAGATTACGTTCACTATTTTCTAAGCATTACTGAGTATCAAACAAGCATGTTTCGCTCATTATGGATGCTGTTCAAGTAGGATGTGTGGCAGGCTTGTGCCTCATTTTTTTTTTTTTCTGCTTCCGTCTTGTCATTTCAATCTGGGAACATTGCCATCCCTATTTCAGTTCAGCACTTAGCTTTTATTTCTTGGTTGCTATAATCCTTCATTTTGACATTATATATTGCCGGTCCGCTTTCAACTTCAAAAATAAATTTGTCCGAGACGAACATCTCGTGGTGTTTTTCGTGGTACTGGCATAGAGTGGTATCTGGACCCTGGTACTCTTGTAGAGATGCCCAGAAGTCTAATCTATCTGGTGCCGTCCTAGCAGCTTGGCATCATTAGTGTTTCGTGTAGTCAGGCAATGCGTTACTAGTGTTGCGCAAATAACATCAACACAGACATTAGAAATTCCTGACGCCCACGTAACACATCCTAAATGCAACGCTATTAACACTCTTGTAGTCCAAATTAATTAAGTATATTTTAGTTTAACTAGACCACTGAGCTGATTAACAGCTCTCCTAGGGCTGGCCCAAAAGATTACATATTTTTAAGAGGCTGGGAACAAATTGGTTACCAAGCTTACTGTGGGATCCGAACCATGTTATATTGTGAAATTAATTTACAATCACCAGGCACAAATTCCTCTGAGTCCACATTAGTGATTTTCCATTGAAAGGCATGAGAAGACACCTCACTCTGTAAAAGACAGCTCGTGTATCCAGGCCATTAAATGACATGAAAACTACTGTAATTTCATTTAAAAGTTAGTTTAATACTTTGCCCTTAAATAAAGAAATAAATTGTTGGTAAAAATATACAAGTATGTGAAGATTACATAAGTACTATTTCTCTGTTATTTCCCCTTCTGACTGGCCTATTTTTAGAAGTCTTCTCAACCTCTTTTAAGAAAGTCTTTATTTTGTCTTTGTCTGTGAATTCCTTTTCATAAACATCATTGCTTTTTATTTCAACTAATACAACTCTTAGTTATGTCTAAGTTTTAGAATGGTGCATTTACAGTTCTAGACAGTAAATGTAAAATTAGATCAATTGAAAATTATCTACCACTAACTACAAGAAAGAGAGAGAGAGAGAAGTGTTGTCCTTACATAAGAAAGTGAAATTATTTGTGAATTTAATATGGAGAGAGAGAGAGAATATTACATAAAAATCGTTGACCTGCTAATCGGCAACACTCCCCCTACCTGTCACATTAACCTGACATATTTGACAGCTCTGGCTAGATGTCCTCTTGAAGTGAAAAACAAAAGATGAGGGGAACGGATATTTTCACAAGCATTTTGAAATTACAGTTACATTATTATTATTATTAATTATTATTATTATTATTATTATTATTATTATATGTTATTCTTATTGTTGTTGTTATTATTATTATTATTATTATTATTATTATTATTTGAAGATATAAATAAACATAGACATGTACCATAAAAATTCTCTCATCTCAGTAACAGATAAAGAGAGAGAGAAGAGTTGTCCTTACTTAAAAGTGAAATGGAAAGGATATTTTATTTATTTAAAATATAATCACATACAAAATTTGGGAATACAGTTATATTATCATTATTATTATTTATATTATTATTTGAAAATATTAATGACCAGAGAGAATTGTTACTTTTATTATTTAATGGTGTTTGATTTACATATAGAAGCTTGAAACCCTATGAATTACATAAAAAAAAAATAAAAACACTTTTGCAGGGTTTTAGAGGACTCAAAAATTTTGTTTTTGCATTCACATGTCTGTGAAAAAACTCATGTATGATAATTTGTTAGGTTTGAATGAAAAGTTTGGAAATTTTGTCCTCATTCACTAGTACAGAAAAATAGATTAACATTCTTGAGAGATTAAAGAGATTAATCTCTCTCTCTCTCTCTCTCTCTCTCTCTCTCTCTCTCTCTCTCTCTCTCTCTCTCTCTCTCTCTCTCTGCATAAGGTACAGCCAGTTACAAAAGCAGTGTCGCCCGGCCAGGCCTGCTCGGAGAGATCATGCCCTTCTTGCCCTGAAAGTGGCCCACGTAGATACATAGTTAGAATAGCTCGAATGGGAGGAGGAGGGAAATTAGGGTAATCAGCCAAAGGAATGCATTAATGAATGAAATATAAATGGACAAAGAGAGAGAAGGGAGGGGGGGTTTGTGGGAGATGTAGTAGAATACGAGGAACGGTAAGGAAAGAAATGCATACAGTGAGTGTATGGGGGGAGAGTGAGACAGCTTTTATTTCTGTTTAGTTAATCTGATGGGTATATTTGAGACCTTCTGTTTTGAGAATGTTATCTTAAATTTCTTGGAAAATAATTATTATGAAATCTTACCACATCGTAGTGTTTTAAATCGTTATCCTATTTTCTATATAAAAAGCCTTAAATATTGTTGGAACTGACTAATCATATTGATATTATTCAGACGGAAATATTCTTTTTCATTATCCTATAAGCAGCTGTATTCGCTCTCTCTCTCTCTCTCTCTCTCTCTCTCTCTCTCTCATTCTGTCCTCCGTCTTATATCTCCTGGATGTACTATTTAAATAATGGTAAATGTTTGATATGTTATTTGGATGTGGCTAAGGATCACAAAACCGTAAATGGCTAACTCAACCAACTTGTGCTTGGCTGCATCTATTTTTGCCCTAGATTGACGGGACTATAATTACCCGTATTACCAATAATATACGAATCTGGTCACAAAGATGTTATACACCAGGTTTTGCAGCCGTGGGTTGTATGATTCATCAATTTTGCAAGGGTAATATTTTATTAAAATATGCTAAGAACACATTAGTGGATATGCTAATCTAGTACCACAGGATTTGTATTGGTGACATAACTTAATTGAGTTACCAGTATTTGAGTGTGATGGGCCACTTGGCTCTGCCTCTCGCAACCATCAAGGCTACTTAATAGAAAGTATTTTAGTTTGCTATATTTCTTACATTATATTATATTTATTATATTGTTTCCGAAACTCTTGGTGAAAATGAATTACGTGAAATGAAATGCAGTGAATGTGTGCATCGGTGCCTTAATATAATGATGGTGGGGTATGAAGGATGTATACTATTAACATATCTAGTGTCTCAAATTATTGGGTGACAGTCTTTAGACCTGGGCAGATCGGTCATGTCTTAGCTAAACTGCCCCCCCCTACCTCCCCAAACCCCACCCCGGCTCACGCTTGCTCACTCACTCCGCGTCTCCAGCTCTCTGCCTTTATTTGTCGCTTCAGCGGCTAATGTCAGACACACCTTGTCGGTGTTCCCCCTCCAAGCTATTCAAGAAACCCATTACTTTCGATATCTCCTGTTCATTCTTTCTTTTACATATCCATGTTTTCAATTTTGATAATGAAATAATTGTAAATATTATTTTACCTCCCAAAAAACATCCGCCAGAACGATCTCATAATAACTGTAAGACCTTGAAACCCCGAACATGATGTGGGGGTTAGAAGGAAATAACAAGGTGGGGGTTAAAGGTGATTGGGGACAGGTGAAATTGGGAAACCTTAATGTAAGTAAGGCTTGACGGGGTTCGTGTATCAACATTTATAATAGTTAATATCAGTGATTCTAACTCACCATGATGACTGGCACATGGTTACTGAGATCATCTTTGTATATTTATTTATTAAAGGAAGGAGATTAACCATCCCAGTGAGTCGGGCTTGACTCCCACAGGGCTGGCGCGGAAAATTTCGGGAGAAAAATGTGTGTGTATATATATATTAATATATACCTATAATATTATATAATTATATATATATATATCTATATATATTAATATTATAATATATATATATATATAATTATATATATATATAATATATATATATATATCATGTGGTAAAATGTATGCCGATTTAGCAGCGGCGTCTGCTTTCTCATTACCGACAACTCAACATGGGCCGGAATCTTCAATTTGTAATATCAGTTGATTTCTATGTGTGCAACCTTTGTGGGCTTCTATGACACTTCTTGAATCGGAAAAAATAAGAAATTTGAGATTCACCTTATCTTCAATTGTTTTAACCGTGTCAATAAAATCGCTGATTGAAACTCTGAAGTTTTAATTATCATGGCATCGTAAGTTACTTTGTTATGAATATATCGCATTTCCTAATGAATCAGAGTTAGGTTTCTGTTTAACTGCGCCAGCATTACTTTTTTGATTAGGTTTCGATTCTTTAAATATTACTTCCTTATGTTCCTTATGTTTACTTTGATTATGATTTGCTTTATTATCATTTGGATTATGGTTAGGTTTTTCTATAAATTTTTCAAGATGAACAGTGCCTGTTGCACGCTTCTTTATAAGATGATCAACGCACATACAACCAGTATTGTGTTTCTAGTTTACCATATTGGTTTTTATTTTATTTTATTTTATTACAAAGTTATCGATTACATTATTAATTTTGTGTATATTGGATTTTCTTTAATTCCTTGTGTATCAGAAGGATTCTTATAGGCCTCGACCTTTACCACATGTTTAATGGCTTCATTAATTGTTATATTGAGTTCAGATTCAGTGACTTGGAGTTGAGGCAATGTATCTGTTTCTTCAACAAGTCGATTTGGTACTTCAACCAACAAATCTTCCTCCATAATAACATTAGAAGAAACCTCATCAGGTTCATCCAAACATTCTTCCTTATTAGATATTTTTATTTTATTTTGGAAGGGTTGCATTTTCAAAGACCCGTTTTTATTCTCTCAGGGTTAGATTTTGGGGGTTCAAGATCAACCATATCCACTTCAGAGAGATCTATATCTTTGGAACTCTCCTTAGTGGTGAGTATCCCAAATCTATTTTGTATTGGCGTAAAAGTTTCTTGTTTATTTTTAGGGTTGTGAGTGTCATTGCTTTTTGCATTTTCATTTATTCTGTTGGTATACTTATGCTTAAATGAATAATGAGGCATAGCTGTATTAGTACAAGAATAATATGGTCCAGGGTGACTTGATGAAGAAGAGTTGGAGAGGCTATGATTCTGCAAATTAGATCTTGTGGAAGAAAGCACCGTTTTTGAACCATCAGTCGAATCACATGGGCGGGATAAAATACTTGAATAAGTTGTGCCTCTGGTATTTTTATTTCCCAAGAGTTTTTTCCTGGCTGCTCCAAAGGTAATATGCTCATTATTAGCTGTTTCAACTAGAGCCTGTTCCACTCTATATTGGTGACATTGTCTAGAGTTCGGATCCAGGGGTAAAGGAAACATCATCAATATTAGTTTTTTTTTTTTTTTTTTTTTTTTTTTTTTTTTTTTTTTTTTTTTTTTTTTTTTTGGGGGGGGGGAATATTTTAGAGGAAGAAAATTTTCAGACTGCCTGTCATCTTAAAAGAAACCTCATTAGCCTTCCATGAAATTAATTTCATTACCAATGACACCAGTGAGAGCTGACTCCTGAATGTCCACTCCATACCCTACCCCGAGGGATGGTAGTACCACCATGATTAAAGTGGCTCAAGTGTAAGTCAACCTGCTTGATAGGACTGAGAGTATTTCAGGAATACAATCATCCCCACTTTAATCATGTGAGGGCCAATTTTGGTACTGAGATAGTTCTGCATGCCAATAAAAAGATACTGACATTCTTATGGTCCAAACACTCGGGTATTTGGTTAGACAACCACAGCTCCCACAATTGGTTTCAAAAATAATTCCAATCCCAGCAATGGTATTCCTTCCCAGAAATCATGACTGAAAGGAGGATAAGAGCTTGGATAGCAAAGTGGGAGAGAGTTGGTAAAATTTGAAGGAGGTTGAAGTAATAATAAGAAAAAGAAAAAGTATGAGAGAAATTTGCTGTCGAACTGAGGAAAAATAGTCTTCGTATATCTGGTTAATGACTGTTACTATCGTTTGTGTTAAGAATCCTTGTTTTCCTACGAGGTAACGTGCCACACACAGCCATACACGGTATGTATAACGCCCGTGGTCTTGACAGTCGTGTGTTTGCAGCCTTTGTGGAAGTTTATTCAGTAATTACAATTATCTACACTTGGGTAAGTGTTAGTCGCAGTCGTTGTGTTTCAATGTTTGTAGGAATGGCGGTTGGAAAGAAAGAAAACTCTGTTGAGCATATAACTCAAGGAGGGCGAATTATTGGTGAGTGTCAGCATGGTGTTCCAATACGAGATATTGCCGTCAGCATTGGTGTCGACACGCACAGTCCAAAGATGGATATTAAGATGGCAGGAAGAGGGGAAATTGGCAAATAGACCGAGGAGAAGACCACCGTGTGTAACAGCACGACAACACGACGAACAAATCATTGCAGCATCCAGAGCAAACCCCAAGAAAGCAGCGGTAACCATCACGCAAGAATTGCATCTCCCATGCACTCCACAGACAACCAGACATCGCCTGAGGGAGCACAGGATCGGTTGTCATGTTCCGGCGATCAAAGAAGAGCTAAAGGAATGGCACCGTGACCCTCGTCTGGGCTTTGCTCTGCAACAGCTCGTTGACGATTCCGATTATTATAAAAATGTCATCTTCAGTGACGAAACTTACTTTACTTCGGTGGAGGCCACAGCAAGGCATTTTTTGGCGACGCATTGGCACAAGATATGATGCTAGCAACATTCAAGAGAGAGCCAGGAGCGGCAGGGTTGGAGTTAACCCTTAAACGCCGACTGGACGTATTTTATGTCGACATTTTTTGTCTCTCGGGTGCCGACTGGACGTATTTTACGTCGACATACAAGTTTTTTTAAAAATTTGCGGAAAAATACTTTTAGGCCTACCAGCCGAAAACTCTTGAATCACGCGCCTTGGGGGATGCTGGGAGTTCACGGATCAAGGTGTTGTTTTGTTTACAATCGTTACGCAGGCGCGCAAGCGCGAATTTCTTTCTTGCCGCACTAAAAAGTATCTGACACATCTCGGAAATTATTTCGTCACTTTGACATAATTTTTGTACCATTTTAAATTAGCCGTTACATGGAGTATTATATATGAAAATGGGCGCATTTTTATGTAGATTACAACAAAAAAATACTCATGATTGTAGCTTTTATCAGTTTTGAAATATTTTCATATAAATAACGATAAATGCCAAAATTTCAACATTCGGTCAAATTTGACTCTACCGAAATGGTCAAAAACGCAATTGTAAGCTAAAACTCTTATATTTTAGTAATATTCAATCATTTACCTTAATTTTGCCACTAATTGGAAGTCTCTAGCACAATATTTCGATTTATGGTGAATTTATGAAAAAACTTTTTCCTTAGGTCCGCTCGTAACTCTTCCGAAAAAAAATCATACATGCGATTGTGGTAATGTTTGCACCATTTTAAATTAGCCGTTACATAAAGTTTTATATATGAAAATGTGTGCAATTTCATTCACAAAACAACTAAAAACAACCCATGGTTGTAGCTTTTATCAATTTTGAAATATTTTCATATAAAAAATGATAAGTGACAAAATTTTCAACCTCCAATTCGGTCCAACTTTTTTTTTTTGACTCTACCGAAATGGTTGAAAAACGCAATTGTAAGCTAAAACGCTTATATTCTAGTAATATTCAAGCATTTACCTTCATTTCGCAACAAATTGGAAGTCATACGTGCGATTGTGGTATTGTTTGCACCATTTTAAATTAGCCGTTACATAAAGTTTTATATATGAAAATGTGCGCAATTTCATGTAGAATACAACAAAAAATAATTGAAGGTTGTAGTTTTCTTGTTTTCTTATTTTTGAAATATTTGCATATAAATCACGATAAATAGAAAAAAAAACCACGTTCGGTCAACTTTGACTCTAACGAATAGGTCGAAAAACGCATTGTACGCTAAAACTCTTACAGTCTAGTAATATTCAGTCATTTATCTTCATCTTGAAACAAATTCGAAGTCTCTAGCACAATATTTAGATTTATGGTGAATTAAAAAAAAAAAACTTTCCTTCCCTCCGCGCGCGGATTCTCCGCCACAAATCTCTGAAATTCGTACGTCCCATTCTCGGAATATTTGCTCTGTTTCATATTAGGCATTTCATAGAGTTTTATATATGAAAATGTGCGCAATTTCATGTAGATTAAAACGAAAAATATTTGAAGGTTGTAGCTTTTCTAATTTCCGAAATAATTGCATATAAAAAAAATATATAAAAAAATTCGACATTCGGTCAACTTTAACTCGTCAGATATGGTCAAAAACTGCATTTGTAAGCTAATATTCTTACAGTATAGTAATATTCAATCATTTGTCTTCATTTTGAAAGAAATTGGAAGTCTCAAGGACAATATTTAGATTTATGGTGAATTTTTAAAAAAAATATTTGTTTACGTCCGCGCGTTACGAATTCATGCATTATTTTGTGATAATATTTTCTCTGTGTTGCTTTTATCGTTTTACAATGTGTTATATACCAAAATGATCGCAATTTAGTGTACATTACAACGAAAAAAAGTAACTTGTTACCTTTAACCGTTTCGCGCACAGCGCGATTTGAATACAATTATATATGAAATTTCGTTTTTGCGCTATCATATATCGCATATTTATATATGATAATGATAATTTTTTTCATTTCTGATGGTTGCATACTAAACTTCAGCCAATGACAAAAAAAGGAGCCAAAAATGAACTCTTAATCTTGAAAACTAAGCGCGCTGTGATTTTTTGAAAAAAATATTTTTTCCGCTTCCACACTCACTCTGAAACACCTCCGGCACACGGGAGACATTTTTTTTTTACCTCTTCGGCGTTTAAGGGTTAATTACTGAGGCTGGATGTCGAGTCACGGCCCAGGGGAACTAGTAAGGGTGAACGGCAAGTTGAATGCCAGGGAATATATATTACTTCTACAAGATGTGATGCTGCCAACAGTAAGAGCCATGGCAATCCTTGACAACGAACCCACCATCTTTGTCCATGACAATAGCCCCATACACACCGCCCACATTGTGATTGAGTGGTGCAGGAGCCACCCTGAAATTCAGGTAATGGACTGGCCTGCCAAAGGCTGTGATATCAACCCCATAGAAAATCTATGGGGGATAATGAAACAAAAAATAAAAATGGGACCAGAACGGACATGCGATGCTATTGACCGATCAGTGAGAGGTATAGGAATCCGTGCGACGCAGACCAAACATTTGCGAACGCCTTGTAGCCTCCATGCCAACCCGCCTGAACGAGGTAATAGACGCCTGCGGTGGTTGGACCCGCTATTAACGATGTCATTAATTTATGTAGATATACGTATTCATACTCGTAAGGTGTATGAAGTTGCACATTAAGTAGATTTTATTTTTATTTTTACATGCAATAAAATATTCATGTAACGAATTCAATTGAATTGTTAATTAATTATTTTTTCATGCAATATAATGCATCCAAACCCTGTACTACATTAGTATACCCAGTAATGTGTTCTTAACATGGAATGATAAAATATTACCCTTGCAAAATTGATGCTTTGATCAATCATACAACCCACGGTAACAAAACCTGGTGTGTAACATCTTTGTAACCAGATTCGTATATTATTGGTAATACAGGTAATTATAGGGTAAAAATAGATGCAGCCAATCCCAAGTTGGTGGAGTAGCCATTTATGGTTTTGTGATCCAAATAACATAACATATACGTTTACCATAATTCAAATAGTGGATCCAGGTGATATGAGAGAGAGCGAGAGGAGGAGAAGGAGAGAGAGAAGGAGAAGAGAGATGAGAGAGAGAGCTGCTTATAGGGTAATGAAATGGAGGATATTACCGTCTTAATAATAGTAATATGAATAGTCAGTTCCAACAATATTTAAGACTTTTTATATAGACAATATGATAACGATTGAAAACAATACGATATGATAAGATTTCATAATTATTTTCCAAAATACATTCAATAACATATTTATTAAAGCAGATGGTCTAAAATATATCCATCAGATTAATAACTGAACAGGAATAAAAGTTTCTCTCTCTCTCTCTCTCTCTCTCTCCATACACTATGCAATTCTTTCGTTACCATTCCTGTACTCTACTATATCTTACCCCCTACCCCCACCTCTCTCTCTCTCTTCTTCTTTGTCCATATATATTTCATTCATTATTGCATTTCTTTGCCTGAGTACCGTAATTTTGTTCCTACTGGGCCACTTTCAGGGCAAGAAGGGCATGATCACTCCTAACCAGGCCTGGCGGGACGTCACCGCTTTTGTAACTGGCTGTACGTATGTCATAGTGGTAACTCTCTCTCTCTCTCTCTCTCTCTCTCTCTCTCTCTCTCTCTCTCTCTCTCTCTCTCTCTCTCTCTCTCTCTGTTTTGGATTGAAGTGTTAGAAGTACATATGCATATATCTTTAAGGGTACTAATGTTTAAGATGACTTTGAAATAATAATAATAATATGAACTTAAAGATTAATACAGTAATAAGGTAATAATTTGAGGTAAATACGATGTAGAATGTTATTAAAGGTATACATTTGGTATTTGAACTTTCAAGGTAGGCAGCTATACGCATTTTTTGAGGGGGTTCTAAGTATTCGTGGATTTACCTATTCATGGGGTTCTGGCTACACATCCCCCGTGAATTAGGGGGTCTACCGTATATCAAATTATATGTAAAACAAATTAAATATAATGCAGTATGGTAACAACTGATAAGAAAGTTGGTGTACAGTATGGTCTCGGTTTACGTCCAGGATCCGTTACTACAGTAAGGATATAACCCGATTTTGTCCATAAAATTTAAGATCTAATGACATGAATCAGTAAAAATAAAAAAATAAAATAATCAAAGAGAATACAATTCCTGAGCACATACATACAGAACAAGGGGGTAAATATTATTCTTACATTTACTTTACAGTGAACCCCTGCCTATTTGTGGTTCCAGATTTGCAACTTCACTTATTTATGGATTTTTCTGTGGAATGTATCCAGTCGACCCCAGCTATTCATGGAAAACGTAAAAATCGCTTATTTATGGTATTTTTCACTGAGGGATATTCTGAAATTATTGTATTTTCATACCATTTTCGTGGCTAAATGCATTTTTTGTGATACAACTATTAAAATAACTATGCATAAGCATTTTCAGAGTTTTTTGGGTTTAACTATCAAAATAATCAGTTCTAAATGTTTTTAGAGTGGTTTCATACATTTGTGGATTTTAGCTACATATTCGCAGGGGGTCTGGTACCCATCTTCCGTGAATTAGGGGGTCTACTGTATCCACATTATTTGCGGAAGATTTTCCACATATTCACAGATTTTTTCATAGAGAAGTATTCTCTAATTATTGTTTTTTCATATTTTTGTGTCTATAGTGGACCCCCCATATTTGCGGGGACACACACACACACACACACACACACACACACACACACACACACACACACACACACCCTGGCCTCCGAGTAGCTAAAATCTGTGAATACTTAAAACCCCTCCTAAAAAATGCTTAGAACTGCCTATTTTGATACAGGCAGTCGCGCAGTTGGTGACCGCAATTTTTGCCGCAAGAGTTTTCGCCGTAGGACTTTTTGCCACGGACTTTTTGCCGCAATGTCTTTTTGCCGTTGGAAATTTTGCAGTAATGTCTTTTTGCCGTAAGGTCTTTTTGCTGCAAGGTCTTTATGCCACAGGATCTTTTTGCCATAAGAAATTTTTGCAGCAAAATGCATATTGAATAAGATAATAAGGTAATCAACTATTACATATAATTTTAGAATTTAAACATAAATAAATACATATGTGCATACATGCATTCTTCTAATGCGACGGTCTTTAATAATTGCCAGTACTTCTAAAGTTTTAACAAAAACAAGTAGCTTTTAACCAAGACGTATAAGTAATTGTATCTAATAAGATCAATAGCAATTTCATGTACTTTTAGAATTTAAACATAAATAAATAGGCTATTATTCAAAATTTTTAAACAAGAACTAAAAGTAATTGCATTTACTTCTAAAGTTTTGAAAAGGTAGTTTTTAAAATGGAAATAATTTTCTTCGGTGAAGAATATATTTGTTTCATTATTCAAGCCCTTCTGCAATGCCACATACTGTGAAAACTAGCCGTAAAGGTGAAAAGTTAGTTGACGATGCTAATTTTGTTTACAGAATCAACAGACCCTGGAAATTTAAAACGTATTGCAAGTGTGAAGTTAAAAACTGTAAGGCAAGAGTCCACACAGTTTTAGAAAGTGAAGGTCATATAGTAATATGCAAAACAGTTGGTGACCATAGCCATTCTGCAAACCCAACAAAACCAAAAGCGTGTGCCACTTTAGCAAGAATGAAGGAAAGTGCTACTAAGTCCCTGTTGTCTGCAAGATCACTCATTGCCAATGCTTCCGCTAACTTAGATGATGCAGGATGTTATGTTATGCCATCAAATGCAACTTTATCCAAGCCTGAAATAAATCTTTATTTTATTTTTTTTTTTATTTTTCAAATATTCATTGAACTCTCATCATTCAAAAACTAATTGTAACTTGCATTACTTTTACATTAAAACTTTATTTTCACTTATACAGTATTTACTATTTTCAATATAGCAGTGAAGTCGCAATAATTATGAAAATTTATTGTAACTGAATTGCTTTTACCTTAATTTTCCTGTTTTGAATAAATAAATGATCTATTTTATAATGCCCTTTTATCCTTATACTTTAGACATATTTTATTAATTCTATGGCAAAAAGTCCATGGCGAAAAGTCCTACAGTGAAAACTCCTGCGGTAAAAATTCCTAGATCTCCCGCAGTTATTAGTGATCTGGTTTTATGGTGCTTGTGATGCCCCGAAAATCACCGAAATACACAGATTTCTGGTTATCAGTGCCAGTAAAAAGAGTATTGCTCCAATACATACCCAACAGAGGTGTCATTAACCAAACTCAGTTATCGGCACCAATAAGCGCTGAAAATAACTGATTTTTGGTTATTGGTGATTTTCACTTACTCCAAAACTGCCTATACCTGAATATTTTATTAGTTTTATCACAAAAAGTGCATTTCGTCATGAAATTGATGTGAACATACGTTATTTAATGAATATTTCTCAGTGAAAAATACCACGAGTAGGCAAATTTTCCATGAATAATGGGTACATATGTATCATAGTGAAACCAGTGAATGGCTGGGTCTGTGACTATTGAGAATGCAAATATGGGGAGTTCTCTGTGAATGCATTTTTTGTGATAAAATTCTTGAAATACTCGGGTATAAGCATTTTTAGAGGGGTGTTATGTATTCACGATTCCTGGGGGCAGCTGTATAGTAAATAAAAAGAAACAGTTCCTTACATTTACTCCTGTGGTTTGTTGCATACTGGGTGTTGCCAAATACACCAACACCGAAAATTGGAGGTAATAGTGCCAATCCTCAGTTGTTGGCACCAATAACAGAGGATCTGCAGCAATAAATGGGAATCGGTGCATATTGGCGCCAAAAATTCAGTTATCTTTGTCGCTAGATGAGTGCCATGAAACCGGATCACCGATAATTGAGGCTGCTAATAACCGGGGACTGCCTGTATGCGCTTTTTATCTTTGATGATCGTCAACACAGTTGTACAACTGAATCCCAGCGCGTTGCCGATGTTAAATGGTGTTTCGCCCTTTTCAGATTGTTTTATTATGCCACATCTCACTTCCATGGAGATGGATTTTCTTTTCTTCATAGCGCCACCACTAGGTGAGTGCCTTACACTTGTTAGCCATAATGCAATAGTAAATAAAGTTCCCAAAAAAGCAACACAAATGATGACGCTATTCATCTGCTCCACGTGCAAACTAGTTTCACATGAAGTTTGAATTTATGTCTGAATGAACAAATTTTTTGGAGATTGTGAAATGTAACCATGCAATGACGTAGGTCGAGTGTGGTGTAAACTGAGACCCTACTATATAAAAATACATTAATGGTGAAAATTTTTTATGTAAACTATATTTTTCCCAGTTGGAATATGAACCAATGGAGTTTCTCACACAAGGCATACTTCGGCTGCTCATGACTTAACCAGAAAAACAAAATCTTATCAAGTAGGGCCATGAGTCACTCATGACTCTGACATTTTGTTCTCAGCCATATCTGTGCTCACAGTCCCTGTGCTTATCTCCTGTTTTCGCTGAAAATGTCTTAGCGTGCATCGTGTGTTTGTGCCCATGTACACCTTCCTCCAGGGTCGTTGCCCTCCTAGTGTCCTTTGTATATCCAGTAACCCGGTGTTTGCATTACTGAAGTAATAGCACTGGATTCTTGTTGTGAAGGACAGGCCTTATCTTTATTTTTTTTTAGTTTTTATTACTTTACAAGATTGACCTTTATGTGCTCGAGTGTCAAGTATGTGTGTGTGCCCCCTTCTTAGTATATTATGGCTACTAAGGAGTATCCAGAGCCTGAATTTCATTGTTGTGTGGGAAAGGGCAACCCCTGTGGTAATTTTGTGTCCTCAATAGTGGTAGATCCACTATGAATTTTGTATAGGGATGAAAGTGCACTAGAGAAACCACACATGATAAGTGTGTTGGGAGTAATAACCCCAGTGGTCATTGTATAAAAAAAAGTCATCACAATAATAACAGCTCCTTCTCCAGGGAGGCAACTCTGAGCCCTTCTCCATGTCCTATGACAATTCCACCATCACTCATCATCATAGGGACAGGTCAGCCTTCAGGGTTAGCAAGAGAAGTGGAGCTTCCCAAATCAGTGATGGAACATCAAGAAGGAGAAACAGGTCGAGACTAGTTGCCATGTCTTGCCTACAGGGCATCATTGTTGTCGTAGCAATTCCCTGGACGATCCAGCAGCAGAAGTCCCATGTCCCACTCCAGAAACAGATCCAACAAGGGGCAAAGATCTTCACATGACAGGCACACTTCCCACTCTGCTCCTCATCTCCTTGATTGGCAGACTCCAAAACAGAGTAGCAACAGGTAGGATTAGAGATCCCTCCAGTGTGTTCTCCAAGAAAAACACCCTCCTGACATGAACATAGACAGGTGTCTCAATGCTGCAAGAGCTTAGCAGCCTCCCTCAGCAGAGAGGACAAAATGACAGGGATAGAGAAAGACAGTCAGGAGCATGAAGGACTGAAGTAACTGTTACAGTTGGAGGTTCTGGAGGAGGAAAAGGGTTTCCTTGATGAGGATTATACAACACTTGGGGCTAGCAGATTCCCTGATCTCTGGCCTGGAGGACCCCCTGGAAGTGAGATTGTTGGTTTGCGAGCCCATGTCCCTCTTGATTCAGGGCCTTATGAAGGAGGTGAATGGCCTGATAGCAGGAACAAACTCCCTAGCTTCCTGCAGGTCAGAGATGCTAAAGCTCCCCAGCCCCGCCTTGTCAAGTGAAGTATGTACTGTACTACATCCCTGGAGACCTCTTCACTGTCCCTCTATCTTTGAACTTTAATATCTGCAGGATGGTAAACAATGTGCCATTGGATTGGTTTGGGCAGCAGGGAACTTATGGGGAACTTGGAGTTAATGATTGTTAGGACTTTGATAGCCATCTCATGGCTGGACATGTGGAGGGGCATGGCTCAAGGACATCTAGGATACCATCCCGCCTGAGAATTGATTCACCATCAAGAGCTGCGTATGCCTTTCAGGAAGAGCTCAAGAGGTGTTAAGACAAGTGGGGCATGCATGGGGTAACATCCTCAAGCGGAAAGAGCTCTTCCTCTCGGTTACCCAGAAGCAGATCTTCTTGGAGAGCTGGATAAGCCTGAGGAACAGTATCCTACTGGACTCACCCTACAACTTCCTGCTGGAGCTGGCTCATCAGGCAATAGACATTGGGAGAGAGGACTCTCAGGATACTCTCTCCTCTCAGGCATCTTCTCTGAAGCTTTGGAAGGAATATTAATAGCCAGACAAGTGGTATTTTTTAGGTTTGTGGAGGAAGCAGGCTTCCTAAAAAAGTTATAACTTTTTATAGTAGTGTAAATGATGCTGTACTTGTAACTTGAGGGTACGTAAGATGAAAATTTTTATTATTTATTTTATCTATTTTTTATTTTTTAATTACATAACATATTTCTGCCATTGATGACCGAAGTTTTTGTGACACCATGGTACATTTTTACATAATCAGTTAATCAATCAATCTTTGAAGCTAACTCCAGTATTCAGAGGACTAGGAGGCAGACCTGCCCAGAGCAGAGCTTCCCCCCTCCAACTGAGGTGCCTCACCACAACCCAGGTTCTGACAGTAGAGATAGACTGGGACATGGAATGGGTTGGGAAAGTGTCAACTAGGTCTTTCATTCTTCCTAACCCTCTCATGGACATAAACAGAACTGGCTATATAGGAGATTTGGGGTGGGGGTATCTGTGAGCAATTGGTTGGTGTGGCAGCAGTATGGGACAGTAGACAGTTCTGGTACTTGAATTGGATACAGGCTCCCCTTCGAACCAACGAAACCTTCTCTATTCCAAATAATGATCACATTTCCCTCCTACAAAGCTGACTCGCTCAAGGGGAGGGATCTGTACCAGAAGATAGAAGGATGCTATGGAAGGGGACAGTGGAGGTAGAGAAGGATGCTATGGAAGGGGACAGTGGAGGTAGTAAAGGACAACTCCTTGGGATTCTACAGCTCTCTTTGTGGTGGAGAAAGCACCAGGGTGTGGAAGCCAGTGGTAGCATGTTGCCACTGAACCTATATCTACAGCAGATGTACTTCACCATGGAGATACACCAGTCGGTCTTGGCTTCAATCAGGGAGAGTGACTACTTGGTGTCAATAGACCTGCAAGATGCATACCTTCATATTCACCAAGCCTCCTGGAAGTACCTATAGTTTATCTCCCAAGCAGTGGCATATCAGTTCAGAGCCCTCTGCTTTGGGTTGAGAACGGTCCCACAAATCTTTATTCGGGTCTTTGAGCTAGTGTCATCCTGGGCTTATGTGAGAGGGTCCTCTCGACTTGGCAGCACCTTGACATGGTGAGCGGGTTCTTGAACCCCAGGAATTTGTTCCCGAGTTTGAGTCCAAGAGTCTCATATACCAGTATATATTTCTCTGGATTAATTTTTAAGGAATTTTTAACTTGTCCTAAAATTTATTGGACCTGATAAATATGAAAAGATATCATAGCCGTGACTGGCTTTATATCCAAAGCTAAATATAGTGGGAACTGTGTTAGGACTATCAACTACCCAATAATGTTTGAACCTGAGTTATCAGATTGAAAGCTCAAGGGCAGAACTATTCTTCAGAGCTGTAATACAGATGCCATGGGGGTCTGGGTCTGGGGGGTAGGACTCTTGGCATTCTATCAGGTTTGCCCATTACATGATTAGGTTTGGGATAATTATAAAGAGGACCCCCAGTATTCACGTTCTCGAGATTATCGGACTTGCATATTCATGGATTTCTTTATGGATCATATCTACTCATTTTTTGCAGTATTTTTTATGAGAAATATCCATAAATTACTGTATTTTAATATCCGTGTCTGGAACATATCTCCTACAAGTATGGGAGTCTGCTTGGGCCACTCTAATCATGTTGTACCATACCCTGTGGGGTGGGGTAGGGTAGGGACACGGACATTTGGGAGTCTGTTCTCACATGTGCCATTGGTGGAAGAATAAACTCCATTAAAGGCTGATGATATCTTTTTAAGGTGTTTTCAGGTTCAGAAAAAAAGGAAATTAAACTTGAAAACACCTTTTTTATATACTGTCTATATGAGAAGATTTAAATGCCCCTGGGGCCTTTGATGGTAACAACTCGTCATAGTTGACGACCACTGCTCGAGTACAGAGCAAATCTTCTAGCATGGAAATGGACAATTCTCTGGAGAACCCAAATAATCAAAATCAGGGTGGTGATATTAAAACTTTAATACAATCAACAGAACATGTGGCAGCTTAGTGGTGACCCCAGGCATCACCTAAGGGCATATCTCCCACTATATACATATTTCACTAATGAAACTTCTGTCATTCACTGCTTGATAAGGGTGGAAGTGAGTCCATCGAAATATAGTCCTTAGCTTTAAACCAGAGTGTTTTAATGGGCCTTACACACACACACACACACACACACACACACACACACACACACATATATATATATATATATATATATATATATATATATATATATATATATATATCTACATACACACATACACATATACACACAAAAACATTAAATGTTTTCAATTCTGGATAGGAAACAAATATATGGTAAAACTTGTTTGCAAACAGTTTGTAAACTGTTTGCAACCTTTTTTCAAAACAATGTTTCCTAGTGTGGACAAGCCTTTAGAATATTTAGATTATCATATCAAGGAAATCAATCACCAAAATCATCTTTACAAGTTGAAAGTGGCGTACTCTCTCTCTCTCTCTCTCTCCATAGACAACTAATAACAATGAAAAGTAGCCTGAGAATCCAGTCAAATGGTTCACCAACTGGTTGGATTGTAATATGTCTTTTTTGCAAAAAATACTTATTACAATCCAACTAACCACCGTTAACAAATAACTTAATAATATTCTCTGTGTACCATTTCATCCTAATTTCATTCCTGTTGTACCCATTTTAAAAATTATTGATATTTACTTAGTATTTAAATATAATAATAATTGGAGAAATAAACTAATGAAGAATAGTTCGTCTAATTCAAACAATATTGCATACATACAGTATTCCTTGTATGTAAAGGATGCAATAAAATTTTTATGTAAGGCAAACATCCGAAGATCTAAAGGGGAGATGCTCTCAGCACAAATATACCATATCAAGAGGCATTGCGGATCACATTGGCTTAAGACAGGCCATGCTATTAACTGGGATAATTCCTCGATAATCTGCAGGGTCAAAGATATCCACAAAAGGAATCGCTGGAATCCATTTTTATTGAAGACACGTCAGCAAGGAATTTAAATCTCCATCCTGGATTGTCCCTTGATCCTCTCTCCTTGTCTCTTTTGCTTGATAAACAAGCCGCCCAGATTAACAAACTGTAACCCTCCTTTCTGTTTTTGTATATAAAAGTCTGTCATCGTCTATTCTACCGCGGATTTAAGGATATTCCCAAGTATGTGTTCCTTCATGCTATATTGGATATATATACAGGCAGTCCCCGGTTATCGGTGGACTCGGTCAATGGCAATCTGGTTTTATGGCGTATGTCTAGCGCCATATAATTGGCGATTTATGGCACCATAACAGGCCAAGTTTCGGTTATCAGCCCCGTAAGGTGCCGATAATAGAGTTATGGGGCCATAACATACCTAACAGAGGCGCCATTAACTGGTTATCAGAGCCATTAATAGAAACTCGGCGCCATAAGTGCCATAAATCGCCGAGTTTCGGTTAATGGTGGTTTTCGCTTATCAGCACCCCGCCAAAAATGGAACCTCCCACCAATAACCTGGGACTACCTGTGTTATGATAGCTATAAGAAATAATAGTAGATATAGGGTACAGTAAAAACAGAGAGAGAGAGAGAGAGAGAATAATCAAAGCACAATGGAAAGAAAGAGAAAGAGAGAGAATTGAGCTTTGGTGTGTGAGCCAATATTTGATCAACAAAACCCTAGTCACAGGAAGTTGGACCATAACACCATCGCAATTAAAATCTTTAGGCCATCATAAAATCTTTGACCTGTGACCTCGCACCAGACTTACTCAGCTTCTATCGATAATGGAGCTCCACCTCCAGGAGGAGATATTAACATGTTAAATTATTGACTCCACTTGGAAGAGGAGGAATAAACATGTTAACCCCAACTAAAGGGGAAAGGGAAAGACCGCTCCACGAATCAAGAATCCAGTTGGGCAGAGAACCAGAACCTACACAGCCTACGCTCCACGAATCAAGAATCCAGTTGGGCGGAGAACCAGAACCTGCACAGCCTACGCTCCACGAATCAAGAATCCAGTTTGGCGGAGAACCAGTACCTACACAGCCTAAGGAAGTTGGACCAAATTCAAACCAAGGGTGGCTGAATTTCAGAACGACAGAAGAAGAGAGAGAAGACCGGCAGCCGTCGTACAGTAAAGAAGCAAGAACATTGCCAGGGTCCAAAATAGATTTATAAGCTTTGTATTTGTAACTATATGAAAGAAAGAAACTGCCGTTCGTCTCATTCAAACTTCTCTTGAGAGACTAAGCCTAGTAAGATTACTAATCCAGAAATAACGTTAAGAAGAAGCATAAAGTTAAACATAGAACCAGGCTGCAGAACGAATACTCAAGAAGAAAGAAGCAAGAAGAAAGAAGCAGGTAAGAGAACATAAGCATAAAGTTAAACATAAAACCAGGCTGCAGAACGAATAATCAAGAAGAAAGAAGCAGGTAAGCGAACATACACTCGAACACTACCTTAAAAAGGGCACAACATAAAATGGTGCCAGCTATTGTGGAATCCAGGAGATGTAAAGTGCAGTGAAGATAGTTAAATAAATACACATTTCGAGTTACAAAAGCGATACCAATCGACAAACAGAACTTAAAATTAATAACGACGGCGAAGAATAATAGTGATCGATAAAATCCTGCTTGAAGACGTAAACGAAACGTGCAATCATAGACTTTATACCACAGCGAGAACAGTTTAGTTTTCCCCTCGAAGAAAAGAAACAAGACGTAGCGTGTTATGAAACGAAGGCATAATAAGTGCGTGAAGAAGACATAACATCATCGAGCCGAGAAGTGCATTGCAGATGAACGAAAAACATTCCCGTTAAAGAATCAACGTTACTGAAGAATTTTCGACAAGGGTGAATCTTTGCTGAACAATGAAATAAGAAAACACCGTCAGTCAAGATTGATTTTGAGTGCCGACAACGAGGGAAGTGATATCGGAGTCAAAGCAAAAAGAACGACAATAACATACGTAAGTGTGCTGAAGCTGAATTATTTCTCTATAAGAGTGTGTGATAAGACTGCGTATTCTTTCTCTTAGAAAATATAAAACTTTTTATTTTTATTTCTCTCTCAATAAGGGTATAAAGATATAAAAAAATTTATGTTTGATAGCTAGGAAATCTTAGTATTTTTTTACACTCGGTTGGGGATATATGATTTTGAGTACTTATGTATTTGTGTCCCATTTATTTGAATAATTTCTTTTAACAGGCTGTGCACTTTTAGTTCAATTTAACGAATTTTTTTTATATACTATTATACATTTGAATTAACAGTGCATGAGAATTTTTTTTTTGACACTGTTGTGCATAGTGAACCATACATGTAATTTTTCTTTGAATAATATTTTATGTATCATTTTGTTTGACTGATTGTTGGTGATACTTTTGTGCCCAATTTCACACATGATTTTTTATGCTGTTGTGTAATGATGAGTATCATTTGTGAATAATATTTTTTTTGGGGGGGAATTGCATAAAGCCTTTAACGAATTATTCGACACTGTTAGAGGTAACTCTTACAATTTAAGACCAACACCAGACAGACGCAGTAGAATCCCAGTTCCAGTTTCACAAACCGTGGTGATTCAGGGAAATGCTAACCCTAATAACACACATAATAATCATAACAGTGCCAATAATACTAATAATATAATTACTAATAGTACTAACACGTTTCGAAACAGAAGAATGAATCGGGCAGCTGTAATAACAAGCCACACGTTTCTGTGGACAAGTTGAAGCTTCCCATCCAGACAAAAGTAAGCTAGAAACATATACAGTTAATCATTGGTTAGCTGATGCTGACAGCCGGATATCTTCAGGGAGAATAACAGATGAAAGAGCTAAAATTAATGAAGCCTTGCTTCTTGTTAGTTCAGAACATGGTGATGCACATAAAACTTTGAATTCTGGTAGTTTCAGCAAATTAACTAAATATGAATTCAAAACAATTTGTTTGATGCTCTGGGAACCAATGAGTAAAGAAGATACATTATTTAATATTACTAAGTTCCTAAATCCCCAATATGAATCCATGGCAGAGCTCTACGCAAATGTTGAAAATGCCATAGACAAAATAATAGAAGACTTGAAGTCCACAAACATCACTATTGGAGATAAGACTGTTTGGTGATGATGAAAGGGATTAGTTAATGTAAGGTACGTCTTAAACTACTTGGCACATGAAACCATATATAATGCTCTAGGAGAAAAGGAAAAGAAGGCCTTTCGAAAAACTAAAATTGATCCCAAGAATAATAGCCTTCAAACATATAAACAATGAAACAAGAAATACAAAAGGCAAAAATAGAATTTTCCAAGGAATTTGTAGGGGTAATAGAAAAACAAAATTAAAGGAAAGGCAGAAATAACCATTCAAATAGAACGAATGATAATGCCAGACAAGCAGGGAATAAATCCGCTTCTTTTCAAAAAAAATATGCCCAACTTATAACAGAAAATGGAATCCTAACCAGAAAGGAAGACAGAATTATTCAAGGAATGGTCCACCCATGGCATATAAGCTTGGTCAATCTTCGAACACAAATAATTCAAGTCAAGGAAACTATTCAGCTCAAGGAGCAAGACCAAAGGCAGCATGTGAAAATTGTGGGTATATAAATCACTCCATTAATGAATGCAGAAAGCCTAGAATCTGTGCATTTTGCAAGAAGGTTGGGCATTTAACCAAAAGCTTTTGGTTCAATAATTAGGGAACCAATAAGGAAGTAATAGAAGTAAGTAACAACCGCCCAACCCCAAATAACTCTTCAAGCCAATGACAATTAACCCCTTCACCGAAGAAAAAATAATTCCCTTCAAGATGATAGAAGAGAAAAAGAAGAAATAGCCAGTATGGAAAATGAAGGTTCGTCCGCATTTTCCTACATAAATAGCAAAGAAGTAGTATTCTTCATGAAAGAAGAAGAAATAAACAGAAAGGATTTGCCTATTGTGAAGATTACAATAAGTGGAAAGACATGTACTGACTTATAGATTCTGGCAGTACAGTGAATATAATAGATAAATCAACCTTAACCAGATATTTAGTTATTTCAGAAACTGATTCAGAATCAAAATAAAGTAATAAAGTGAATAGCGGGTAAACAAATTAGAAGTCTAGGAAAAGTGAACTTGGAAATAGACATTTTGTCACACAAATTTGTCGAAAGTTTTCTAGTTCTAGAAGACAGATTTTTTCCCCGCACAAGAAGTATTCTCATTTAATTTAATGAGAAGATGTGGTATAATACTAAACAGCAGTGAAGGAAAGATTAGCCTGAAACAGGATAATCAGAAGAGTGTATGTTTTACGCTTGACGAAGAAAAGCCTCATCCAAATCTGACCAATTTGTCCGAGACAGTTTCAACAAGCAAGAGAGACATACGAGAAAGCCAAGATAAAATATAAACAGATAGAAAAGAGGAATTCCCACCATTACAGAATACAGAATCAGTGAAATGGGTACATACAGATGATATATACTCAGATTCAAGTAATTACTCAAATATAAATAATGGTGATCACTGAAACTCTGAATATAACGTAAATCAAGATGCTTATACAGATACCTATACAGATACATGTACTAATAACTGTGGCAATGTAGTAATGAGTTACGAGAATGAAGGTAAATTACTAAATGAAGTATTGCTATTAGATAAAAAATAAAGAAATCAGATATAAATAGTATAATAGAAGTAACAGATGAAACCACTGAAAATGCAGAACTTTGTTATTTTTCAGACATGGAAGATAAAAAGAGATGTTGCGTTAGCACAGCTGATGATAATAAAGTACAATTTGTACTCAATAGAGCAGTAACTTTAAACCCAAAGAGCAGTAACTTTAAACCCAAAATGCTTAACAACAATATATCTAAGAGCAAAAGAGACCGTAAGGGCTAAAGATGTTCTATTGTTGAACGATGAATTACCGATTTTGTCAGAATGGATAATTCACTAGTCCACATGA
The DNA here is from genome assembly GCF_015104395.2 of Macrobrachium nipponense. Taxonomy (NCBI): domain Eukaryota; kingdom Metazoa; phylum Arthropoda; class Malacostraca; order Decapoda; family Palaemonidae; genus Macrobrachium; species Macrobrachium nipponense. Next base: position 42,397,978 of record NC_061109.1, read on the forward strand.
ATGGTGGTAATTGTGAAGCTTATGTCCAAAACTATTCAAATAACAAAGTAACACTATATGCAGGCACTGTCTTTTGCATAGGAATACTTATTAACAATCCTTTTTTTCTCTATAAATAGCCAAATATCTCAAAAAAAATCAGGAAGTAAATAAAACAGATTTTCTAGAAAATAGAAACAAGTTAATTCAAGTGCTAGTAGAAGGAGATAAACTGGGAGAAACTAATATCCTACAACATAAGATTTTGTTAGATGATGGAGCCAAGCCATTTTTTATTCCTAATTACAGATTACCAATAAGCCGGAGACCCATAGTTGATATTTTGACAGAGAAAGTGAAGAGAGGTGGAGTAATAATTCCTTCTAAATCTCCATATAATTCTCCATTGTTGCTTGTTCCAAAGAAAGATGGCAGTTGGAGGCTTGTAATAGACTATAGAAAATTAAACTCCACCACAGTTCCAGACAGAATGCCGATGCCGGTAATTCAAGATATGTTAGCTCAATTAGGAAGGACCAAAATATTTTCATTCATAGATCTACTTAGTGGATATTGGCAAGTACCTCTAGATGAAGAATCCAAACAATTCACATAAAGAACATTTACAGTTTGAAGTAATGCCATTTGGACTAACATCAGATCCTTTAACGTTTGCTAGATTAATGTTACAAATTCTAGGAGACAGAAAATGTTGCAGTATACTTAGACGATGTAATCATTTTTAGTAAAGATTTAGAAAACCATCTCAAAATATTGGAATTGATCCTAGAAAGATTAAGAATGGCAGGACTAAAAATTAGATTAAAGAAATGTCAGTTTCTGATGAAGTCATTAGAATACTTGGGTCATGTAATTAGTGAAGACAGTCTGCGCATGCAAGCAGGTAAAATAAAGGCAATAATTGAATATCCAGCTCCCACTAATTTGAAAGCATTAAGGAGATTCCTTGGGATGGTTGGATATTATAGACCGTTTATAAAAGGATTTGCTACTATCGCCAAACCTTTGACAGAATTAACCAAAAAGGATGTTAAATATGAATTGCAGAATGAACAAGAAACAGCCTTTCAAACATTAAAGAGCAAAATGAGTAGGAACCCTGTTTTGGTCTACCCAGATTTTTCAAAAGATTGTTATTTAGATTGTGATGCCTCGAGTACAGGGCTAGGAGCTGTATTGTTACAAAAGGCCAAAACTAGAGTGAGGGCAGTAAACTATGCCAGTAGAGTTTTAAACCCAGCAGAAAAACACTATAGTATAACAGAAAGAGAGTGTTTAGCTTTATTTTGGGGTTTAAAGAAATTAGACATATTTTTAGGTCATAAAGTTAATGTGCTTACTGATCACAAACCGATTTGTGATTTGTTTAAAAAGAGAACTTTCACTAACAGCATGAAGTTCAATAGATGGTTCCTTAGTGTGTTAGAGTTTGCTCCAAAGTTCAGATATATTCCAGGGAAACTTAATGCCTTGGCAGATGCATTATCCAGATCTCAAGAAGAAACAGAAAAATGAATTACAACTAATACCTTTTGTGTATTATGTGTGTGTGTATATATATATATATGATCTGTGTGAGTGAGAAAGAGAGGGAAAGAGACCAAAGTTTCCCCTCAGAGTACAGATGAAATAAAAAGTACCCAAATATGATATAATTTAGTAAAGATAAAATCCCATGTGAAAACATCTCAAATAAGTAGAGGAAAATGACTCACACACACATATATATATATATATATATATATATATATATATATATATATATATATAGTGTGTGTGTATTATTTATAATATATATATATTATATTTAAAATATATAAATGTGTATACATATATTCCATATAGATATAATATATATATACTTCATATATGTATATATATAATATATATATATAATATATATATATATATATATATATATATATATATATATATATATATATATATATATATATATAATGTGTGTGAGTGAGAAAGAGAGGAGAGAGATCAAAGTTTCCCCTCAGAGTACAGATGAAATAAAAATTACCCAAATAGGATATAATTTAGTACAGATAAAATCCCAAGTGAAAACATCTCAAATAAGTAGAGGAAAATGACACACATATGTGTGTGTGTGTATATATATATATATATATATATATATATATATATATATATATATATATATATATATATATATATATATATATATATATATATATATATATATATATATATATATATATATATATATATATATATATATATATATAATAATATATATATATATATATATATATATATATATATATATATATATATATATATATATATATATATATATATATATATATATATATATATATATATATATATATATATATATATATATATATATATATATATATATATATAGCACTCTCCTGTGACTGTGACAGTAGAATCAACCAGCTGTCCGGTACATTTGTTACTCAAGTCAACTGAGGCACGTTGGATTTTTCAGGAAAAAACACAGGCTACTGGGTAGAGGCACTTTTGTCCCAGCAATCCGCGCGCGCGCACACACACAAATAAACAGAGTGAGAGGGGATTGAATGGGCTCTCAAAGACAGAAAAAGAAGCAACAGGAAGATTCTAAATTTTTGCAGCCGAAAGGAAGAAAGTTTTATGGAACCAGGCCATTCGAAAAAAAGTAGTATCAAGAGCAGATGTTAGAAAGGTGGCCTGACGAGTTTTATGAGGCCACCTGGTAGCGGAGGAATAGAATAATGGCAAAATTAATTTCTGTACTGCCGTAAAGAAAGAGCGAAACAGTTGTTTCTGTACTGCCGTAAAGAAAGAGCGGAACCGCTTTATAGGACCCACTCTTCTTGTCAGTTCCATTAAATTACAAGGCAAATTCAAGGAAAAATGGAACTACTTGTACAGAAGCTCCATGCATGGCTTCAGGATCCATTCTTCCTGACAATTCCATTCAACTACAATGGCAGATTCAGGGAAAATTGGAACCTTTTGTACAGAAGTTCCCTTATATGACTTTAAGGCCCATTCGTTTCTTATATAAAGATTTATTTATATGAAAACCACTGACTTGCATGTGACTGGCAACTCAGCTTCCAAGTTTAAGACCTGCAGTATAAGCTGTGCACTGTGCTTGTTACTCCAAGCATTTTGGATGGGAGTTCAGACTGCACGAGTACTGAAACCTGTCCTTTCATTAGTAGCCATTCTATATATTATATATATAATATAATATATGGATATATATATCTATATATAATAATTATATAATAAAATATATATAGATATAGATATCTATACATATATATATATATATATATATCATTTACAGTAGTATAGCTATATATATATATTATATAAATTATATATATATATATATATCTCAACCTGGATGTCGGCCAGATTAGTCTCCCTATGTGGATCTCATCCGAGAATGAAACTGAATGTTATATATAGTAAAAATAATTGCAATGCTTGTTCTCTTTTGCTGTTGGAAACGTTCTGGACTTATCAAAATTAAGAGGAATTGTTGTCCGCTATCTAGCCATATGGATAAAGTCCCACGTTTACGATAATTGCAGTTGTCTTTATCAACGGCGTTTAAAGATAAGAAAATTGATTAGTGAAATTAGTGTGTGCTATATGAGGCAACATTAACAACTTTATAGATTTCTCTCTCCTACCTCGTGTTATTGTTTGATATTTAGAAAATAATGCCGGGACATTTCAATCATATTCTATTGAGTAAATTAATAAGTAATACCATATAAGTGATTTATTTCCCCTGCTAATAGGTAACATCTGAAATCTCCAAAGCCTGATACGCAAAGTCTTCATATAGTTCAGCAGCATATATTTTTAAGTAAAAATAAAATTCTCCCATTTTTTCATCAGTGTAGACACATACTCTTACATAATGAACTACCTTGATCAAGTTTGTCTTACATTGCACCTTTCTCTGATTTCCTGTGTGGGTACTATTACTTTTCTCCCAAGTAAGGGCAGTAAAACGGGACAGCCGAGACTTCAAATAGCGGTAAGTTTTTGATGGAGCTGTTAGCAGACCGCTTCCAGGAGCAAATTGATAATTCACCATCAGGAGACTAGGAATCGAACTTGGAATCTAGAAACTTAGTACGATGGTCCATTCATCAGATTAATCAGAGGAAGAAATGTTTCATTTTTTAGAACGTGACTCATACCATATAAACAGTACTCCAAATCTGACACTTGTTGGGTTCAGGTTCATCTTTCCTGATGCTGAATCCAGCAGTTCCTTACATAGCTGCTCCAGTTTTTTTTAATTGCCATTTTAATGGTGGTCAAGAAAATGTTAACCATTACTGATAGAAATAACATTTATTTTTATTTTTTTTTATTTTTTTATTATTTATAGCTTGATATATAACTTTATTGGGATGCTATTAGACTGACTTTTGTCTGTTTAAATGTTTTTTTAACAAGTCTAATCCACAAGTATGGAAATATATGCATTTTCATGGATGAATAAATTTCAAATTTGCCCCTTTGGCAACTATGTCAGTTGTTGTGATGGCAGTTAAATAAATTAATCAATCTCACCAAATTCCACCTAACACATGAATTATTCACTTTTTTCACTAACTTATCGTCCTCCAATCTCTCCACATGATCAGACCATCACAAAATAAACTGATCCATCCTTCACCGTACTGCCTACCATTTTATTTATTTTTTATTATGCCATATATATACAAAGAATTCATCGCAGTAGTTTTAAACATCCTTCTTTCATTTACATTTAATATTCACACTTCACTGCCTACAGGGAAGTTGGTCAACAATCCCTTCATAATAAATACCCACCTCGACTTTGATGGACACTTGAAGTCTCTCCCTAATCTTTTGCTCTCATCCTGCTACTTTACCTGCTTCATTTATTTTGTCTCATTTCTTCTCCCACCATAAGCTATTATATTTTATTCCAAATACCTCTACAAATCAACTGCATCCATTCCTCCACTATCAGTAATAACATTCTTTGCACTTCCTTCCTGATTTCCATTTACTTTGATAGCTTTGATTTTGTATACATTCACTTTTATGCTCTCATCTTTGCAAACTCTCCCCATTCATTGCTATACTTCATTCCTGAGTCATTTTCTTATTTTACAACCTATTACATATATCCGATGTTGTTCCTCTGAGTTCTTGCATCACTCCACCCATAAACATAACGCTTCCTTGTCTCAGACAAATATCAATTAAATTTCTTTGACTGCAAATCTTAAAAATGAAATGTGGATCTTCTAGTCTCCAAAGGAGTGCTCATTGGTATTTTTCCGGTACATGGATACAAATTATTCTACATTTTTAAGAGCTGAACGATTACATTGTGTATTAGGGCATTGTGTATTAGGGTTTAAAATATATGGGGTAGAGATGAAAATGCTCAGGTGGATGTGTGGAGTGACAAAATTGGACAGGATCAAGAATGAAAGAATAAGAGTAACTACTAAAGTCGTGGAATTATCGAAGAAGGCCAAGGAAAGAAAACTGCAGTGGTATGGCCATGTGATGAGAAGGGATGAGACATAATATGTAGGGAGGAGAGTGATGCAGATGGAGGTCCCTCCTGGTGGGAGAGAGAAAGAGAGGAAGACCGAAGAAGTGAAGGTGGATGGATGTAATTAAAGATCTTCAAGGCAAGCGATTGTCAGAGGACGATGTGTTTGACCGAGCCAGGTGGAGGAAAGCTGTCAGAAACATCGACCCCACACAGAAGTGGGAAAAGATGCAGAGAAAGAAGAAAAATATATATGTAATGGGCAATTTCTCTTTTAGTATTATGTCGACTTACTTCTAACAAAATGTTTTAGTGATAAAATAGCAAAAATGTTATATTTGACTTTGTACATACCCATAAATGATACTGTCCCTTTCAAATGGTTCTGGAATCCGTACATACCTGCAATTATAGAAACAAAATATGTTCATTACTAAACTGATTTCAAGAAAATATGCTGCTTATTTTTAAATGATTCTAAAAGACACTATAAATGTTGGCACTTGTGTGACAGATAAGAATATGGTGCTTTTATGGCATGTATAATTGGTACCCTGAAGATTAGCTAGATAAATATCCTTGGGGTTAGCCAAGTTACTAGGCACAATGATAATTATAAGGTTAAATATGAATGTTACACAATAAAATTAAGTAATATTGAACTTTAGTAAAGATTTTAGAAACTTCACGGATCATATAATTCATATATAATCAATTTTCTAACGCCAAGAATTAATATACTGTAATAAGGGTTACTATTTAATAATAAATATAATAATCTGACCTTTGTTGGGAGAAGTTAATTAAATGTAGATTTACTATAGAAATGAAATGACCCTTATCTTTGAAAATTACAACACTGGCAAATAGCATCTGGAAAAGAATTAAGTCTCACTTCTGCAAAGGGTTTTCAATACTCTGGAACGGGTCATAGATTTATTAGAACAACACAATACAAGTGAAGAAGCATTCTCCTGTGAAGGTATAATACAAGATAATGATTCCAAAGCCCTTGAAGGACTGAACCCCCCAGATGCTGAAGCCTTGCTGAGGATGGGGGCTTAAGGATCAGCAGCTAGGCTTTGATGCCTGGTGGGAACTGCTTTCTCACTGGGCCTTGGTGCCCAGCTGTTGATCCAGCTAAATAAGTCAGCCCTTTTCCTTTTACTAAAAACATTACATCTTTCTGCCTCCTCCTCCTATAAGGTATGGATTTTATGTTGATGACTTTTGGCTTGGTTTTGGACATGATTTAGACTTATTCTTGGGATTTGATGGAGAGTGAGGATGGTTGGCATGCCACCTCACCTGTAGAACTTGAGTACTCGACATGCCCTCAGTGCTGTGTCTGATCTCGACGGACATCATGACACTTAGGCACTGAGGGTGGGATGTATATCCAGGTGGTACCCCTAGGGCAGTCTTATATGGGAGAACACTGTCCTCTAAGTGTGGCTCCATGGTGGATGGACGAATTATCATTCTTCGTCTCATGGAGACAGTAGTAGAACTTTCTGTTGACGACTTAGGCAAGGATAAGGACAAGAAAATAATAAATCCTCCACTGTGACTTTGGAGCCTTCTTCAAATGGAGAACTCCTTGTTACTACTATTCTGTATACTCTATTTAAAGAATTTTGTAAATTTGGGATCATTAAAGAATTACAAAATCGACTTGGCAAAAATTATGGATTTTTTAAATACTGGATATTTTTCAATGAGATGGAAGCTCACAGAGCTTCCAGAGAGTTCAGGTCAGATTCTGAATGTTGGACTTGTAAAAGCAGAAGAGGACCCTAGGTATCTTGACATTTATAGACCACCAAATGAAACTAAAGATCCTAGTAGAATAAATAAAACCTCCACGATTACCAGACCCAGCTAATTGGTTAATTATTACCACATACTGTGAGAGAAGCAACCTCTTCAAGGTGAAGAGGTTGGTAAGGCAGAAGATCGGCAATGTTGGGAGTCCAGAAGTAACTTGCTTTGGGCATAATAGTTTTTTTAGTACATACTAAGACAGATGTTCAATTGGTAATGCTCCTCAATATAAGCTTGATTTCGAGGGTATGATAAAAGATTATAACCTCACTATAACCTTAGTTATGCAAAGGGTGTTATCTTTAATGAAGACATAAATGAAATGGATGAGGAAGAAATTTTAGAAATGTGTCCAGATGTGGTTTGGAAGGTTTTCAAAGTGCCCTGCTCGTGTATGCTTATTTCACCATTTGTAAGTTCTTTTTTGCCATCAGACATTGTTCTCGACAGTGAAATTATAAAAGTTCGTCCTTATAGACCGAGAGTGCTCCAGTGCTTTAAATTTTTTGTTTTGGACACTCCTCTTAAGGTTTGTACTAGGAATAAACTTTGTGAATTGTGTGGCCAGCCTGAGCACAAGGAATGCTCTGGACTTGTAGTTTGTGTGAACTGTAAGGGTGAACATCGAGCTCATGATAAGAAATGTAGAACATTCAAGAAAGAACAAGAGGCATTGCTAAAATCTATTGCCGAACACATCAGTGTGGGACAGGCCAAGAAGCTGTTGGCAAATAAATCTTATTCAGATGCATTGAAGGTGCAACAATCCAATACTGCTACATATGTGGCCCCTTCTGGTGGGGCTCGCCCAGGCCCCCTGGTGGGGCTCCCGTGCCCCCCTCAGGTGGGGCTTCCTGTGCCTCTCCTGGTGTGGTTTCCCGTACCTCCCCTGGTGGGGCTCCACATGCTGTGGAGACTTGGCAGAAGCAAGGAGACCTTGTTGGTTCCAGGATTCAAGCCGGGTCTCAATATGTTGTTGACTTCTCTCTGTCAGAGACATTGCCTGACATTGAGCCCACACTTGATCCTGACATTACAGTGCACCATGGAGATGATGGTGAGGAGATGAAGGCCCATCATCTAAAAGATCTGTAACACCTAGACCTAGATCAAAAAGTAGCAGCAAAACTGGTAAGATCTCTCTCACCAGGACTCTAATTCCTAAATAAATAGAGAATTTCAAGATCCCTTCATGTTCTAAATAATGGCTCTCATGCAGTGGAACATCTGTGGCTTTATACCAAATACAGAGCAAGTTCGGGTTCTGTTTAAAGAACGTGATATATCTGCGATGTGTTTACAGGAGACAAAGTTGGGAGCGCATATTCCCAACTTGTGCTTTAATTATTCATTTTATAGGTATACGTGCTCAGGGAGGCACAGGCATCATAGTCTGCAAGTCTGTTAATCATAGGGTTGTTCAATTGAACACTGTTGCAGGCTTGTGCAGTTCAAATTTTCACTGATAAATGGATCACTATTTGTTCACTATACCTTGATCCATCGTTAGGAAATAGATTGCAGGATGTGCAGGGTAATCCCCATCAGCTAGAATTAAGTGATCTACAGACATTAATAGACCAGCCTCAGTGGTGTGATCGGCATTGTCTTGACCTGCTACCTTGGTGGCCTAGGTTCGATTCTCGGGCATTTTACTGAGGGGGTGAAAGATGTGTATTTCTGGTGATAGAAGTTCACTCTCGACGTGATTTGGAAGTTACGTAAAGCCGTTGGTCCTGTTGCTGAATAACCACTGGTTCCATGCAACATCAAAACACAATAAATAAACAAACAAACAAACACAAACAGCTTCCTCAACCCTTCATTCTGATGGGCGATTTTAATGCCAAGCGCACCCTATGGGGAGAGCCAAACTGCGACTGGTGGTGTCTCATAATAGAACAGCTGCTTGACTTGAATGACATCACTTTAATGAATAATGGCTCCCCTACAAGACATGATGTTTTTCACAATACTGATTCAGCCATTGACCTCACTATCTGCTCGTCGTCTTTGAGGGTAGATTACCAATGGGTAGTAGACCAGAATGATCTTAGCAGTGATCATTGGCCCATTCACTTAACTTATATGAAAAAATATTCCATCTCCTTGTTTACCCAAATGGAAGGCAGGGAAGGCTAACTGAGATTATTAAAAAAATCTACTAAAGTTGATCGGGAGATAAAAGATTTTCAGAGCAGAACATCTGCTTATGCATATTTAATTAGTATATTGCTGTGTGGCGCCATGCTGTCTATTCCTCGAACTTCTGGTAAACGTTGGCATCCTGCAGTACCTTGGGGGAATAATGCATGTGCCTTGAACCGAAAGATAACAAGAACTTGCTACAAGAGATATCGTAGATATCCTTGCATAGTCAATAAAATTACCCATAGAAGAGCTCTTGCTAAGCAAAACAAAACATTCAAGCAAGCAAGGAGGGAATCCTTTATTAGATACATAAGTGAATTGAAATATGATTTCCCTATGTCATTAGTCTGGAACAGAATCCGAAAGCTGCAAGGGAAATTTTCTCCATCTCCCTTGCCTATATTGAAAATTGATGGCTTCCTTATAACTGATTCTGGAAAAGTTGCAGAAAACTTTGGTAGGCATTTCTCCAGTATATCTAGTGCCCTGCACTACTTTCCTGCATTCAGGAATATCAGGGACAGTACCATGGTTGTTTCTCTTGTTAGTTTAAATTCAGAGTCTTATAATCTTCCTTTCATCATGCAATCTCGTTATCTTCCCCATCTCCTGTGGAAGATATACTGTACACTGATTTTTAATCTGCCTAGAAGTACAAAGCAATTTCTATTAGATATTTTAAACAGTTTTTGGCTTTCAGGAACTTCACCAGTCTTGGAAGATATCAATCATTGTTCCTGTTTTAAAACCTTTTAAAGATTCCTACCTTCCTAAGAACTATAGGCCAATTGCTCTAACTAGTTGTGTTAGCAAGAAATATGAGAGGATGGTCAATGCTCGACTTGTGTGGTATATGGAGTCAAAGAATCTTTTATCCAACCAACAGTTTGGCTTTTAGAAAAAATAGAAGTACTTCTGACCCTTTGATGTTCCTTACTCGGGAGATACAGAATGTTTTTGCCATGCAAAACCAGACTATTGCAGTGTTCTTTGACCCTAGAAAAAGCGTACGACACTACCTGGTGAGTGGTTATCCGTATGCAACTTGTTGATTGGGGTATTGTGGGTAATATGTTCTAATGTCTTAAAGATTTTTTGTCATTACATTACCTGAAAGTAAGAGTGGGCATTTCTTCTGAGTACCCTCAAGAAGGAGGGTTACCTCAGGGAAGCGTCCTAGTCCAACACTCTTTAATGTAGCTGTCAACGGTCTACTAGAACAAGTTCCTGTCTGGGTGCATGGTCTGGCCTTTGTTGATGATTATGCAGTAATCTGCAGTAAGTCTACGGCTGTTGAAGCTTGTCAAAAGATCCAGACTGCTATTAATGCTGTAACATCATGGGCCAGTGCTAAAGGGTTCAAATTTTCACCAGAAAAAATGAAAGCTATATGATTTTGTCGATTAAGAAGAGTGGAAGAGATCCCTACGTTGTTTATAAACGATTCCATTTTACCTTATGAAGATAGTATCATATACCTAGGTGTTACATTTGATAAAAAAAAATAACTTGCTCAACATGTTAATGAAGTTGTGTGTAACGTGAAGCTTCGTCTTAATATTCTTAAAGTAGTGTCAAATTTTAATTGGGGGGCAGATTGGATCACCCTTTTGAGGATGTACTACCAGGCGTTATGCCTAAGCAAAATTGAATATGGTTGTCAAGTTTATGGTTGTGCATGCAAGAAAACACTGCAGAAATTAGATGTTGTCCATAATGTGGCTTTACTTATTTGTACGGTAGCCTATAGAACCTCAGCAGTGGAAAGCTTATATGTTGAGTCAGGTTTTCCCCCACTATTTATCCGTAGGGAGGGAATTAGGCTTGAGATGCATATCAAGAGTACTTAGATCAAAGCTGAACCCCAACTATAAGTACGTTAAAGAACCAACTGCTAGAGCTTCAAATAGACCTAGACTGCCAAAGCTGCTTGAAGTTTGGTTAGCAAGCTCTGCCAGGGAGGTGGGATTACTTCCTCCTGCAGTAGCTGAAATTTCACCCTCAAAGTTTCCTCCTTGGAATAGACCGAACTTAGAGATCTGCCCAATTAGATACAGCAGGAGTAACAGTTCTGATGATCAGTTGAGGGCAATTTTCTGGATCATGCTTCCAAGCATGGTGATTCTTATCATATATATATACTGATGGCTCGAAGGGTTCTGATGGTGTTTAATTCCTCTGTTTTTACAGCATAACTGCTGGCAATTCTGACTGCTCTTAAATTTATTTTTCATAGTTCTTGTAATAACAAGATTTTTACTATTTTTACCTACTCTTTGAGTGTTTTATCTTCTTTTAGAAGCCTGGTCTCTTGCCACCCTTTAGTGCAAGAGATACAGGATTGGTTCTGTTATTTTAATTAATAGAAGAGGTTTTGTTGGGCTCTGTCCCCTGTTGAAATAGTTTCTGATTTTAAAAGTGCCATTCGATTTTATTGTAGAGACCAGTGGTAGGCCTTCTATTCATCCTTGGCCTCATAGCCAGATGGATAAAAGGTCCGAGATAGTTTTAACTATATTGCGTATTGGCCACACTAGATATACTCACGGGTACCTAATGATGAGTGGAGCGTATAGGCAGGTTCCTCGCTGTTCCACCTGTCATGTGGATTTGACTGTTGTGTATATTTTGGTGGAGTGCCCTAATTTTGAAAACGAACGTAGAGCTTGTTTGCTGGCAAATAAGACTCTTGCCTAGCCTATATTTTAGGTGAAGTTGCCTCAGGCAGAGCAAATTGTGACAGTTTTAAGAAATATTAATCTTTTCTACGAATTATAATTTTCTCTTTTAATTGATTTAGGTTTCTCGTTTTACTTTTATGATTGAATGAATTGTATGTTAGATCGGTTGTGTGTATCTTTGTATGTGCGGTAGTGTTTTTTTGTAATTTTAGTTTTATAGTTTAATTTGCATTTATTTTTCGAAGATGTATATGCACTGAATGGCCTCACGGCTCCGGCGCTTGGCCATGGGCCAAAACTTTTATAATCTAATCTTAAAGGACTGAAGAAGAAGAGACAGTCTATTGAGGAAATTCAATTGTAGTTTCAATTTAAAAGAAACTCTTCTGTATAACAAAGTATTTGCTACATGTAAGAGAGCAGACGGATCTAAAGGTGCTAAGGTTTCTGTTAGGTTCAGAATCTTTAAAATAAAAAACCTATGGATTGTAGTACAGCACCAACTTCAGTCTTAGTTGTTTTCTCTAGAGTCATTTCGTGCATATCTTTTGACAGTCGTTGGGGGCAAGATGTGGTTATTTAACACTATACCTGAATGAAACTTTTTTTATCATGACTTATTTTGCTCCAGTACAACAATCATTTTTCCCATGCATTTGTAATCAAAGAACAGTTCATTACATGGTTGAGTTTTGCATATTCACACAGGCATTCTTTGTAAGTCCTGGGCATAGTAGTCTCCATTCAGACAGCATTGGCCTTAAGAATGTAATGTTCACTATGCTTTCATTTTGTGCTAGTTTCTGCAGTCAAGCACTAATATCACATCAATTTAATTAATTTATCTTTGTGAAACAAAGATACATTATAGTATTACCTTCCAAATTTACATTTTTGAAATTAGAGATCCTTATCAGAGACAATATTTTGTGTAGTAAAATATTTTTGTATATATATATATATATATATATATAATATATATATATATATATATATATAATCCGAGGGTCATTTGTACCAGGTATGTCCTTATTTATCAAAGCAACAATGACCTACCTCTCGGATCCTCAAACCTCAAATTTTTCTACTAGATATCTGATTTCTACAAGCCTTGACCTCGAAGAGCACATGAAGAAACAGTAACTTTTGTTGTGCGATTCAAACCCACACATGATAGGATGAGGGAAGGGGCTTATGATTGGTTTTGCCCTGTAATGTGTGAGGAATATTTTATATATATATTATATATATATATATATATATATATATATATATATATATATATATATGTGTGTGTGTGTGTGTGTGTGTGTGTGTGTGTGTGTATGTATGTATTATGTATGTATGTATGTATGCATGTATGTGTGACCTTTTATCTTCTCCATTCTTGGATTCTTCACAAATTTTGAATATGACCCTCACTACCAGCCTTGAAGCCCGGTGAATAACAAATAAAGGAATCAAGATCTCTTAGTGGGATTCAAACCCAAAAACGACAAATGGTGTGGCGTGTAATGATGAGCATAAACTAATTGTGTAAGGAATTCGAGAAGTTAAGAGGCCTTTGTTGCTACTGTAACCTAATTTTTTGATTCTTGAATCTTGAACTCTTCAAACCTTCAAACCTTTTAGATACCCTTATCACTACGAGCCTTAACCCTCAATAAAAAAAATCAGAAACTCTAACTCTGGGTGGGCTTCGAACCCCCACACAGTTCGTAGGTTGGTGTGAAGATAACATGCCTTGTAATGATGAGCGTAGGCAAAATTTGTGTAGAATTCGCGAATTTATGGGCCATAGTGACTTGTGAACTATATAATATAATATTATATATATATATATATAGATATATATATAATATATATATATATATGTAGTATGTTTGCGTATGTAGTATACCGTGCGTGAGACAGTATGGCAAAGACACTGACTGACTGGAGAGCAGTGAGAAGTAGTTTATTGCTTGTAGGATTCAAGTGAACTGAATGCAATATTAGTGTTATAGTGTGCTATGCACCAATGAATGAATTCTTCAAAGGAATATGAGATGAGGTGTAGACAGAACTGTAATGTAATAATGTAACAGATACGAAATTGTTATTGGTGATATTAATACAGAAGTTGGCAGGAGCAATACATTTATGGAGGATGTATGTAGAATCGGAAGCCTCGGAGAAATTGCCGAAGAAAATGAAATTCAATTAATTAGTTTTTGTGATGCAAATAATCTTGTAACTGAAGGATGCGTTCTCCGACTGGAGGACATCCATGAATACACTTGGACATATCCAGATGGCAAGCATAGAAAGTAAAAACGAATCACGTAGTCAATAATTGGTAAAAACAGTTGAGCAATGCTATAACCTATCGAGATGTAGATTTGATCATTAACTGTAATCTACTTTTAGATTACTGTCACAAATGTATATCTGTCTGCTCGAACAAATTGCTTAGATATGGGTTAACAAGATGGAAGCCCTGGATATCAGATGACAACTACGATATGATAAAGAACGGATAAAAACAAAATAATTAACGAAAAATTTATGGCGGAGATGAAGAATGCACAGTGGAACTCGCTGTGTACTCACATCTAGAAAGTGAAGCTGAACGCTGCGCAATTGAAGATGAGAGAGAATATCTGACGATGCTGACAAAGCCTATTGTCACTGCGGTACAAGTGTGTTCCAAGGATTTTTCTCGAGTTGGCAAATGGGTGCTAGTAGAAATATCTATTTTTTATGAACTCACAATCTCAAATACACAGCAGTTTATAACCAGTTCCAAAATCTGACGAATGTTAGTGGTAAATCCAATCTGGCTCATTCATTTTTTAGATATTCTAATGATTCAATAGGCAAGTTTGTGAATAATAAACACACGTCAAAATTGACATCACGACCAATCCCGACTCCTAATTACTAAGTTTTGATGTTTATTCTGTATTTAGTCCCAGTGCTTGGCCTATGGCCTGGACATGTTACTCCATTTCATTTTAATCCTTCGTGCCAGCCCTATGAGAGTCGTTAATCAGCTCGGTGGTCTGGTTAAACTATAATAATAATAATGTGTCAAATTCAGTTGTATACCAGGGAAGGTGAATGGTAGGATTTTGATTGAAGAGTAAAATATGTGATAAATCTGACGGGACAAAACAAGGAAATGCGTATGAGATCAAGTTTTTGTTATAAAACAGTGATGTGATAAGTTTAAAAGTAAAGGAAAACCCTGTGTGGCATACATTAACCGTCCAATATCTTTATGGTTGGTGTAATACATGAAGCAGAGAAAGGACAGTGGATGTAGATGCAAATTTGTGGGATAATGAAACGGGTTGGTGAGGGAGCATGGAATGGTTGATTTTTGCAAATGATACAGATTTGTGATAGTGAAGATAAACGTGACAGTGAAGATAAACTGCAGTAACTAGGAAATGTTTGACAGTTTTTGCAAGAGGAGAAATGTGAAAGTAATTACGAGCTAGAATAAGGTTGTGAGGGTAAAAGAATAGGCAGGTGAATCGATAAAAGAAGTGTTGGGAAAAAAAACCCTAATATCCAAGAAACACAAGAATGCAAGATGGGGGTGAATGGTACTGTGTGGGTAGAAAGTTCAGTGTACTGTTGACGAGTTTTCAGAGTAAATTTAAGAATCTGCTAATGTTATAGATGTTTTTCTCCACATTATTCCAAAATTTAACAGTTAATGTGTATATGCGAAAGGGACTATTGTTATGCTTTGCTCTGGCGTAACCCTCATTAGGAAAATGCTCAAGAAAGAAAAATATATATAAACACACATATATATATAATATAATTAATAAAATATATAAATATATTATACATATATATAAAATATATATATATAGATATATTATAATATATATATATATATATCAATATGGAATTGATCAAGCGCTGGAATGAAAATGAAATATATAAATAAGTATGATATATTATGAATAAATGAATGAGTATTAATAGTGTTCACATATGAACGTAAAAATGAAGAATGATGACAGATAAAACCAATAAAAAAATATATCGAAATTTTATATTTAAAAATATATAATTTATAAAATAAAAATTACTACTCTTTTCTAAATATCCTGAAATCATCTCTGGAACTACCTGTTAGGGGAAACGGGTTCGGAATGCATACATGCATGTACATAAATGTATCTAGTTTTTGTAAACGCATGTGTGCGTGCAGGCAGATTTGAAACCTCATTTTGCACCGTTCCTTCCTCCTGATTGTACTGTAGACCCATCTGGTCTTCCAGCTCTTGATTTTGATAATGTCTTTCATGGGTTTACTTATTTTTTTTGGCCACGTTCTTCTATATTGCTCCCCAGTTTGGGCTTCAGCAGTTGACTTGCACTTTGAATTGCTTTAATAAAAACTTGTTTCATTGATTTCTCCCTGGAGATCTTGGATTTATTTGCTGGTACCATCGTCCGATTATCTGATTGTGGATGTTTTGTAAAATTGTTCATAATTACGTTTTTGCTTTGAGATTTTCCCAGACCATATCATCCACCAGCCTCGCCTTTTTGGTCGTGAGGTTGACCACAACATCGTTTTCTAGAAGTTAAGTTTATCCTGTGACCAATTAAAGGAATGATCTCTCTACATATGTAATTGAATCACTGGAGCCTCAACAATTCTAAGTTAATTCAATGTTTTGTTTTAACAGGGTCGTCTGAGTCACAATTCATAGTAGTGCGTCACCGACTTACGGCGGATTTACAAACGCATTTTCCTACATTCTTATTTTTCAGCCTGAATTGTGCGATACTCTTTTGGTTTTCCATGTCTCCGATAGCATATTTTTGCCACTCTCCCAAAGTAGTTATACGTATATGCCACAAGATCTAAGGAATAAGAGGTCTTTACCCCGTGTAGGTATACTGGCCAGATGCGTCATCCTTCCCACACGGCTAAACTTGAGATGTAATATTTACCATTCCACATAATTATGAGGAAATTCTATTTTAATCAACTTGATGCTTTTAAGATCTCTTATTAAAATGGTAAAAACATGTCATTAAGGACTTTTCAAGACATTGGAGAAAGACCACGATTACAAAAAGTATTTTAAATGGAAATTCTTTTGTCAGATGTAAATTCATCAGTTAATAATACTAAAATAATGTCATATAAATAACATTAGGCATTTATCAGGTATGATGGCCTTTCTGTAAACCTCCACCCTGTGGTAGGGGTGTAAGAATACTACCACTGTAGGTCCTGCTTGTCATAAAAGGTCACTAAAAGAACAACTGCTACCTTGCAGTCTTACTTTTATAGTAAAAAGGCTAGGCCCACCGCCAATAACTGTGGAAATTGCTGCCTTGCAGTCTTACTTTTTAGTAAAAGGCTAGGCCCACTGCCAATAAGTGTGGAAACTGCTGCCTTGCAGGTGGACTTTTTAGTCAAAAGCAAGGCCCACCACCAATAACTGTGGTTGATGACAGCAAGGGCATGCGGTCGTAAAAACCCCTTTGCCAAATCATAAACCATGCCTGATGATGTAATTAAAGGCGCATCAGGCAACTAACCCCTTACTGTAGGTATGATAGTGGGAAGCTGGCCTTTCAGTAACCCCACTAGATTCTTCTTGTGCTTATCACTTGATAAGCATTCCAGGTTTCCTTGCTACTACCACCATAATTATCACCATAACCGAAAGTAATGTTGATTATAATGATCATTCATATACAGTAGTACCTCGAGATACGAAAGGCTCAACTTACGAAAAACTCGAGATACGAAAAGGCTCAACTTACGAAAAACTCGAGATACGAAAGTCAATACGAAAAATTTAACGGCTCTACATACGAAAAGTTTTCAAGATACGAAAGGTTTCTGAAAGTCTGAGATTCGCCCGAACCACCGGTAACAATTTTGAAACTCGCACGCCGCCAACTGAGTAGACTCGCCACCATCCTCCGGCTCTCCCATTGGTTCCTGATGCTAGGCACCGCCATGAGATCCTTCTCTCCTATTGGACAGCATCCCTCCCATCATGCATCTATGTACGTATACGTGGTGGCGTGCCTACCTCATCCACTTCGTACCAGCATTGTTATCTTACGCACGCAGTATTCGTTCGGTCTAATGATTTCGTTTAGTAACGTAAATTCGTTAGTGATTTTGTTGCAGTATACGTACTTTATCGTGTTGTGCGAAAACTTTATTGTACTTATACGTAAATTACGTACAAGATAACGTAGTCATGGGTCCTAAGAAAGTTGAAATTCACGGAAAGAAGCGAATGCTCTCTTTGGAGACAAAGATGGAGATCATCAAGAAGTATGAAGCTGGTATGCGATTGAGTGTGATCGCCAAGGAATACGGCCGAAATCCATCGACAATAGGCGCCATCCTTAAACAGAAGGATGCCATCAAAGCAGCTACACCGTCCAAGGGCATCACTATTTTGTCCAGCAAGAGGACCCATGTGCACGACGAGATGGAACGGCTGCTTCTTGTCTGGATAATAGACAAAGAAATCGCTGGCCATACGGTAACGGAGACAGCAATCTCCCACAAGGCCAGCGCTATTTTCGGCGATTTGATTGCGCAGGCGGAAGACGACGGAGGGGAAGGGACATCAACGCAAACCCCAGAGTTCAAGGCTTCGCATGGCTGGTTCGAGAAATTTTGTAAACGAACTGGCATCCATTCGGTGGTGCGGCATGGGGAGGCTGCCAGCTCGGACACGAAAGCGGCCAAAGCATTTAGAAACTAGACTTTCGACGAGATGATGACCAAGGAAG
The DNA here is from genome assembly GCF_015104395.2 of Macrobrachium nipponense. Classification (NCBI taxonomy): domain Eukaryota; kingdom Metazoa; phylum Arthropoda; class Malacostraca; order Decapoda; family Palaemonidae; genus Macrobrachium; species Macrobrachium nipponense. The sequence goes on from NC_061109.1 coordinate 42,416,965, forward strand.
GCTACAGTTCTCAGCAAGTTTTCAACTGTGATGAGACTGGCCTACTTTGGAAAAAAATGCCTCGTTGGACGTACATCACGGAGGAAGACAAGAAGCTACCCAGGCATAAGCCTATGAAAGACAGGCTTACACTCGCACTTTTTTCGAACGCCAGTGGGGATTGCAAGGTGAAGCCCATACTGGTGTATCATTCCGAGGCTCCTCGAGCCTTCAAGGCCCACAAAGTGCTTAAGGAGAAGCTTCCAGTGATGTGGAGGGCTAATGCAAAAGCCTGGGTAACGAGGCTTTTGTTCACCGAGTGGGTAAATCTGTGTTTCGGCCCGACAGTGAAGAATTTTTTGGAAGAGAAGCGCCTCCCCCTGAAATGTCTGCTGGTGTTGGACAATGGCCCTCCCCACCCTCCTGGCCTCGAGGAAGATATCCTAGCGGAGTATTCCTTCGTCAAGATTCTTTTTCTTCAGTCCATGGACCAGCAAGTGATAGCGAACTTTAAGAAGCTGTACATGAAACATCTTTTCAAGAGATGTTTCGACATCACCGATACCACAAACCTCACCTTGCGTCAATTTTGGAAGGAGCATTTCGACATCGTCATTTGCATCCGACTCATCGACCAAGCTTGGCAGGAGGTTTCGAGGTGAACCTTGAATTCCTCGTGGAGGAAACCCTGGCCTGATGCCGCATCCGCCTGAGACTTCGATGGATTCGACGTGGGCGAAGCTGGTGCTGCAGAGTCAGAAACAGTTGACGATCCCGAAACTGTTTCCCAACCAGATCTTGACGAGATCGTTGCACTCGGCAAGTCCATGGGGCTGGTCGTCGACGAGGACGACATCAACGACCTTCTCGAGGAGCACCAAGAGGAGCTTACGACGGATGACCTGAAGGAGTTGGAGGCCATGCAACATAACGTCGTTCAAGAGGAGTTCTCTAGCAGTGGCGAGGAAGAGGAGGGAGGACCCTATGACAACGGCAGAAATTAAGGATGCTCTAGCCGCTTTTCATAAAGTGCAATTGTTTATAGAAAAAAAAGACACCCCGAAAAGGCTCACACAGGTCGTATGCTTGCGCAGTTCGATGACGTTTGCCTGAGTCGTTTCAGGAACATTGTGAAAAGCAGGCAGAAGGAATCTTCCTTGGATCGTTATTTTTTAAAGAGGCCTTTAGCATTAGCAGGAGTAAGCAAAAATGAAGAACCAAGTGATAAAAAACAGAAAGTTGAAAGCAAAAAGGAAGAACCAATTGATGAAAAACAGAAAGTTGAAAGCAAAAAGGAAGAACCAAGTGATAAACAGAAAGTTGAAAGTGGTGATGAAGTTGAAATTCTGTTAAAAAAAAAAAAAAAAAAAAAACGTAAAAATAAAAAAAAAGTAAAAATTCAAAAAATGAAAAAAAATTTAATTTTAGTTTTTTGTAAAGTTAAGTGTTACAGTTTTGTTAATGTGTTTCATAAATTTTAGTTTATGTATGTTTTCCTTACATTTTTTTATGTGTTTTCGTAAAGTACGTATGTATCTGCTGTTTGTCCTCCTCCTCCTCTGCCGCCACTTTCGGAGATAGCCTCACTCGAAAGGTCGAAAGGTAAGCTTCCACATTTTACGTACAGTATTTCTTGTATACCATGTACACTAATACACTTTATTTACAGGGTAATTTGCATTTCGTTATTAAGTTAGGTTTTGAATGGTCCAAATTGTTGTAGTATTTCATTGTTTATAGGTCAATTTAGCTTTATTATGAAATTTCCTGGGGTGATTTTGGAGGGCTTGGAACGGATTAGCCATTTTACATGTAAAATGTGGTCCAAGATACGAAAACCTCATGATATGAAGGGCGCCTCGGAACAGATTAACTTTGTATCTCGAGGTACTACTGTACCATAAATATGTGACTATAAAAAAAACTAAATGTTACTTTATTTATCCCAGGATTTGATTAAAAAGAAATCAAAGGAAAGAGGTAAGACTTATCTGAATGGAGATGATTAATGCACCAGTAAGGAAGAGCAATTTATTCAGTCATATCTAGCTTATATGTGAACAAGTGGATGATTGCAAATAGAAATATTCTTGGCAGAGAAATGATAGTTTCATAAAATATGACTCCTAAATATCTGTCAAAGTTCACCACGTATACGTGGGGAGAAGTAATAATATATATCTTTATGGCTTGTGAATATGCATCCAACACAAAAGCTCTATGGTGTGTATGAACACACATAGTATATATATACATATAATACACAGGCAGTGATCTGATTTTACGGCACCTGTCTAACAACAGCAATAACTAGATTTTCAGTGCTGATATGTGCCAGTTCCCTCTTAACAGCAGCAATGATACAGTTATTGGTGCTGTTATTGCCAATCTTCAGTTATCAGCAATTTTCCGTTATCATTACACCATTGGTAACAGAACCCCCCCCCCCCAATAACTGGGGACTGCCTGTATATATGTGTACTTCTTTTAAAAAGCATATGTCTCAAGTATAAAAGGCCCATTAAAGCACTTTAGTTTAAAGCTAAGGACTATATTTCAGTGGTCTGACTACCACCCTTATCAAGCAGTGAATGACAGAAGATGTTACATAGGCGAAATATATAGTGGGGGAAATACCCTTAGGTGATGCCTGGGGTTGTTTTGCTGAGCCACCATGGGTTCTGTTAATTGTCTTAATCCTCTTCATCTTTGCCTTAAGGAAGACATTGTCTATATGGTCAGAATCCCAGGCTCCATTGGAAAGGTTGATTCTATTATCTTGTTGATTTATCAGTGAAGATTCGGCCATTTGACATTTGTATCAACAGCTGCTCTTGTATAAAATTCGGGATGAGTTCCAATCCATGGTATGGTTCATGTTATTTATATGATGGAAAATTGCA
>NC_061109.1:42429846-42494846 GCF_015104395.2 Macrobrachium nipponense
ACTGTTATGGGCTACGTAAGCTCTACATACTTTCGTAGTTTTTCTACATGTTCTTAAAATGTTTTCTTTCTTTTGCAGGTGAGTTGTTCACTTTACTTGTTCCAAGAAAACTGTAGGTGAAAACTGAAGCAGTATATTTAAATTCTTGTTCATTAATCAAACACTGGTCAAGTTCATAACTATATTATCTTTCTGGATAATTCAAGTAACAATGGATTCTGGTAAGTTGATTTTCTTTACACTAAATAACTAAGCGAGTACAAAATGTTTGCAGATTCTTTTTTTCATATGAATATAATATTCTGATTAATTCACAATCACTTCTTAAAATAACATTACAAACAATAAAAAAAATAAACATACATACAGATAGTCTTCCATAAATTTCTGTTACTTTCCAAAGGATGGAAATTCACATACCTGTAAAAAAAGAAAACGTGTAAATCAATTTCAGGTTTTCAAGTCCGTCGAAAACTTCACTAAAATGAAAGAAATGTCACATTAGAGAAGATAGGAATCTTCTGAAAGTTTTTTAACCAATTTTTTTAAAAAAGGCTTATAACATTTTGTAATTGACATATCAAATTAAGTGTTTTCTGGATTGATGACCTACTTTAAATACCAAATATGTAATGTAATGTACATATATGCACTATAATAACCCCCAAATTTGTCAGTCTTCTTCATTAGTAGCTCCATTATTTTTGGTAGGCAGCCCTTTTACACACGTAACACATATAGTTCTGGGTAAATGTTAGAAGGAATTTATTACCTATGGAATATCATCACTGTTCAAGTTAAGGCAGTCCTATAAGGTCTTTTGTTACTTGTCAGAAGGACAGGCCTCCAAGGCATCTTAAGTTGAGTGGTCAGTTATTTATTTTTTCAGTGATGAGGTGTTTTCTTTAAGAGGAAGTGTTTTTTTAAATACTTACCAAGTGATTACATAGCTAAGTATTTCTTAAGTACCGGTAGCAAAAATGTGAAAATCGCGGCAATTATTCTTTTGTTTCACTGTAGGTCAGTACCCTGCCCACTACCGGGGAATAGGTAAACAACTCGACAAAGAAGCTCGATTTTATTTCTACCGGCTTCTGATGAAGGTCATGAGCTGTAGCTTTCTTTGAATTTGGATTTCGTTGTTCTCTGAGAGTTTCCAGTACCTTCAGTGAAGTATTCTGATTCTTTTGTCATTTCCATTCGACGTTTAATAACTAGTCAGGTGTAATTAACAGTACTTTGACCAGATTAGGGTTTTTAGTCTGTTATTTTGAGATTTTCTTTAGCTATGTCTGACTAGTAAGTCAAGTGTCCGTTATTGCAGCAAAGGCTGCAATACATGGTTAACTTCAGCAAAGTATGATTCCTTTTCTGTTTGTGTTAGATGTAGGGGTCAAGTTTGCACTATTGATTTGTAACTTGTAATGAGTGTATAGGCTGGGATGAAAAACAATAGACGGTTCTGTCTTCTTACCATTCAAAGTTAGAAAAAGATAGGAAGAAAAAGATATGAAGCGTAAGGCTACTGCTAGGTATGAAAGGTCTTTAGATAGCCAGGAATCTTCCTCTGAAGTGATTTTGATTTCTGTTTTGTCCCCCAAACCCAGTCATTCCTCTTTTCCACCTGATCCTGTTCCTGACTCCCATGCTTCCAATCCCAGTGCCATTGCCAGTCTCGATGTAAAGTTTGAACGTAAGTTTGAGCTGTTAGCTAACTCTAAGGCTCATCTAGGTGAGTCAGTGCGTATGCTTCTCGATAAAGAAAAAAGTAAAGTGTTAGTGGAGGAGCTGGATGTCCAGCCCGACGATTCTCCTAGGCGAAGGCCCTGACATACTCCCCCACACCTGGGAGAAGTCATACCGGAGGCCCAAAGGGAGGTCGGTGGGATCTGCTCATGGGCAGTTGGCCCCTCAGTCATATCTGTAGGTGTTTCCCATTGGAAAGACGTCTTGGACAGTAGTCATCGTCTTTCTTCAAGCTCAGATTCGTTGAGTCCGGAGAAATGGTGCCGATGGTGCGATAGTGACTTTTCCAGACCATTGAAAAGGTCTGTAGTGGACTCTAATTGTACCCATCAGGTACCACTTCAGAAGATAAAGGAGGTTAAACCTTCTTGTAGCGTCTGGGATAGCCCAGAAGGAGACTTCCCGACCTGTAGTAAGACATAAGCGTCCGAAGTCGGTGCGCGCTTTGGCACCAGTGTCACCTTTGGCCCTTCAAGCTGTACCAGTTACAGTTCATGAGCGGCCTAGGATACCAGGGTGCAAATTGTCCCCTGCTGGGGCTTCTGTATGTGCTGTTTCAATAGCCATGTCTCTGTTTCTGAGTGTATTTCAACTCCAGATCCCTCGCTGACGCATGAGCACCCATTGGTGCCTGAGACTTTGATGTATGTGCGCCCATTGGTGCCTGCGACTTTGATGCATGGCGCAGGAGCGCTCATTAGTGCCGGGACTCCCTTTTCCACCTGAACCTGAGTCATTCATGGCACCGATTCCGCCCTCAGCTCCTCGTATTTTGCCTTCTCCTTCAGTTGGCGCGGCCGACCTGCTACAAAAGATTATAAACTGCCATCAGCTTATGAAGCTCTTTTGCAATTTTTTCTGAAAAGTTTTCCCAACTTTTTCAAGTTAGCTACTCCTGCTACAACTCTTCAGATGATTAAAGTTTCTCTGGAGTCTCGTGATCTCCCTCAGTTAGTGCTTTCTATTCAGTTAGTGCTTTCTATTTCAACCAAGAAAGCTATGGGTGAGGTCGAAAGTTGGCTAGCAGAAAAGAGAGCATAAGGGAAAGCAGTCTTCTCCGTCCTTCTTGCTTGAGTAAGAGAAGACATTTGTACTGTTTCACTGGGTAGTCTCCCTCTTTGGGTGTTTCTGCCTATACCCATGGGGACTTCTCAGGACTTATTGAGTCTTCTCGGATATCGGCTTTCACAGCGACGAAAATCAGTTTTTCTTCAGCTGAGACCGACCACCTCCTCCTAAATCTTTTTAAGATTTTAGAAGTTATTAGTTTTATGGACTGTACTATTGGCTCCCTTGGTAAGAAAATTCAGGACATTTCTTCAGCAATTTCTCCATCGGTTTCTTCCAACCTCTTAGGCGTTCTCTCGTGGTTAGACAGAGGCATTAGCGACTGTTCCCACCAAATCGCTTCTACCTTTGCAATGTGCATTCTTAAGAAGTGTGAGTTATGGCATTCCTTCATGGGTAAAGAGTTATTTCAGTCCAGAAATCAGCTCTTCTGTTCTCACCACTGGTTTGCGAATTCTTTTTTCCTCAGGAAAAAGATGAATAAAAGAAGAATAGAAATACCCTCTTAGAATTGAAGGGAGATTAACGAATGAAAAAAAGGAAATATGCAACATATGGGCAGAACGATATAAGAGAGAATTCACCCCTAGAATTGATAATGAAGATAATGATACAGAAATAAGGGATGAAAATAGTGAATATTTAGCAGACATAGATATTAATGAAGCTGATATTGTGCAGGCTATTAATGAAATTAAAAATTGAGCTGCAGCTGGGCCTGATGGTGTCCCTGCTATTTGTTAAAGAAAGTAGTTCATTCTATCACAAAGCCACTTGCAATATTATGAAGACAAAGTGTAGATACAGGTAAGATTTATGATGAGCACAAATTAGCATATATTACCCCTACTTTCAAAAGTGGATCAAGACTAGAGGCAAGTAATTATAGGCCTGTGAGCTAACATCACATATTATGAAAGTGTATGAAAGGGTAATGTACCCGGAAAAAGTACACAAACCCAACTGTTAGTCCACCGTGAGAACATATATAAAAATATGAAAAACGGGAATGAAACAGGTGTGGTTTATCTAGACTTTGCAAAAGCTTTTGACAAGGTAGATCATAATATATTAGCGAAGAAAATTATAAAACAGTGCGGTTTGTATCTTACCTATGATGATTGTGTGGAAGAGAGGATGAGTGAGTTGGCTGGTCTCTTTCTTTCTCTTTGTTCCTTTCTTCTTCCTACGGGCGGGTTGAGGAATAGAACACGTCATATGCTGGAGTGGTCTGATACAGGTGAGTAAGGTAGTCATACTGAAAGTGGTTTTGCTTTATGTTTTTGAAATAATCAAACCTCCTATTCAGTAGCAAATACTCCTCTCTCTCTCTCTAGCAAAGGGGAGTGAGGAGTGGTAACAAACCCCTGTAGCTTTATGGTTTGTTATATGAACAGTTAGAATTTTCTTTGGTTCCCTGGATACAATGAATCTGCTCATATATCATTGTATTTCAATCCAGACAGCTGAGTTGTTAGATATCAGTTTCTCTCTCTTCTCACGGGCGTTAGACCACCTTCTTTAGAACTGGTTCTTCTAGGAAGGGTGGTCAGGTGGGTCAACTCCCAGCCAATTTAGGGTATTTGTACCTCCCTCCAAGTATAAGTCTATCCTATTGTTAAGACTGAAGGTTTGTTCTGCATATGAACAAATGACAAATTTTTAATCACTTCGTATTTTTCATAGCAAATAAACCTGAGGTCTTAATGTTTTACTGTACACCTCTAGCACCCGCTTTTTTTATAGTTCCTGGGTTGGGGAAAAGACTGGATGCGTCACAGAGTGCGGTTGGCGGTCTCCGACCAGCTATCACCTCATACGCGCAGGAGTTTCCAGATCTCACAGATTCCTTGCTATACAATCTTTGATTGTTTTTAATCAGTTACCAGCCGGTACTTTGAAATTATCCTATTGTTAAGACCTCAGCTTTGTTAGCTATGAAAAATACAAATTGATTAAAAATTTATCATTTTTCCAAACTAGTGGGATGGGTCATTTCGTGATGATGAGCAAAAGCACAACTATATTGGCATCCATCATCAAACAGAGGGATGGGGAGGTGGGAGATGTTTTGCCTACCCTTCTGCCTGATGGCAGTGCAGATTTATATGTGGGTGGGTCACCAGACTGGTGAGCTGTCAGTTAAATACTACTTCTTGGGCAGGAGAAATACTGAGGCAGACTAACTCATTTGTCAGAAGCAGGTCTTCCTAAAATAAGTGTTCATTCAAAAATGCCTGTCTTTTGCACTGGTATAGTATGCCAGAATACTTGTGAGATTACAGAAGTCATCCTTCCGTTGGTCACAATGTGGAAGTTGATTTTCCTGGGTGGTAAATCATCCAATGCCATTTATTTTCCACGAAACAATAATCCCAACCTCAGTAGTGTCTCCTATTAAGACAGATGATGCTTCATATTCTTGTATGAACAAATATCTTTCGTTTTAATAAACTGAATTTTTCCTCAATATACAAACCTTAAATCTTTCATTATAAATCCATCTCATAACTATCCTTGCATTTGCCCATGAAGCCAAATCAAATTCTGCAAATGGGTGCGTGGGTCAACCCAACATTCACTTGCCTGCCACCACCATACTACTTAGTTAATAAATATGACCAATCCAGCTATTACTGAAGATAATCGTATATAAAAGACTTGGTTTATCTAATAAAAATGTAGTTTGTTTTAAAGAATGTTAATTTTACCGGATTGCCTTTCTGGGGAGCCTGTCATAGTCCTTTCTGTGGTCCATATATGGCACAGAATTTTTTTTCCCTTGGATTTAAACTTATAAACTTTTTACTCATAAACAACTTATCCACACACCCTCTTCCTTGCCTAAATGTACTCTGATCTTCCCCAGTTGATCCTTCTCTCATCCGTTTTACTTTCTCAGCCCATATGTACACCTTTTCCTGTTATGTCATGTCCCTATAATTCTTGCTCACCTCTACTCTTCCTCTCACTTACTCCTCAGAGCCTTTCCCTCATTCAGACATACTTTACACACCCTGTCATACTTTCAACATTGTCCTTTGTCCTCAAGTCACTTTCACAAGTATTCTCAAACTCACGACTTTCTGTGCTTGTATCATTGAGCTCTTCCTCTTGTATCCTACACATTCAACTATTCTTCAAAATATATGCTCCTTCAATCAAAGAATCTACTCTCCTCAGACAGCAATTCTACATTAGCATTCTTTATCCGAAATCTATTTGCCCATTAATCTTAGTTTCTGCATTTACTTCTCTGTAAAACAACTTATTCACCATATAATCCTTGCTCATATTTATCCTCCTTTCTCCAAGTTTCATTTCAAGCTGCCTTTCTCACTTTTCATTTCCTTTGATGCTGATGATGATACATATGTGTGTGTGTGTGTGTATATATATATATATATATATATATATATATATATATATATATATATATATATATATATATATATCCTTAGAGACGGAGCTGCCGCTCTATGTACATCTCATCAGGGGAACCATAGGGAAAGGCATCGTACTCAGGTACATTTATTTCGCCGACGTTTCACGACTCATAGTCGCATTCTCAAGGCTATAATTAAAGATAAACACACACATTAAAACTACGCACTGCATAATTCTAAAAATTACGCGATATTTAAAAATTCAATGAACATCAACATCAGAAATGTAGAACATTTAAAAATTTATGAATCTCTTAAAACAGAAGAACACACTGAGCGCTAAATTACAGTACAGTTACATTAAAATATTTAAAAATTACAGAAAAAAGTATACAAAAATTACGATATGGGTGTAAAAAAATTAAAAATAAATAAATAACACTAAAACAGTAAGGCTATTCTATACCCTTATTTTCCTCGCAAAGGACGGGCAGTGACTGAGAGAATTTTTAGAAAAATAAAAATAAACAAGCACTCTAGGCGATAAACTAACGAACAGAGGAGGATTGCGCATTTAAGGACGGAACTATCTTTTTTATCATAATGGATTCCAAGGTTGTTAGGTCGTTTTCGTTTTGCGTTTGGCCTATAATAATAAAATCCTTATCATTAATATATGTTTTACATAATTTAGAGTGATTTCTGATATTTGACTGTTCGGGTTTGTTAATCTGCTGCCCGTTCTAAAACTTAAGCCCCTGTGAGAATCTATTCTCACTTTTAGTAACCTCTTCGTACAACCCATAAGTCCCGTGATCACATCTCGGGCACGTAATATTTATATACAACATTAGATTTTAGAAGAGGACTAAGGCGGTCTTTCGTCTTAGCTTCTTGCCTCAGTTTTATCGTAGATACGTTGATGACACTTTCGCCTTATTCCGAAACAAGTTTAATGCGGAACAATTCTTAGAATTTGTCAATGCCCTACACCCTAATATCAGATTTACACTCGATGAAGAAGAAAATAACAAGCTTCCCTTTCTGGATGTTCTAGTGTCCAGGAACGAGGAAGGCTTCTACAACGGGTGTTTTTAGAAAAAAGACTTTTACTGGGTTAGGTATCAACTTTTATAGTTCTTGCTTATATAATTTTTAAACTTAATACTATCTCAACTCTCCTACACAGGGCCTTTACCCATACCTCTAATTGGTTTACTTTTAATGAAGAAATTAACTTTCTTTCCCAATATCTTAAAAATAAACTGCTTTCCAGACAAACTTTTGTTCAAAATGCTTAAGAAAATGCTTGATGCCCGATTCATAGAGGTGCCAACGGTTTTGACAGTCCCAAAATTAAAAATCTTTGCTAGCTTCCCTTTTCTTCATGACAACCTCTTTCAGAAAAAAGTTCCTGGCAATTATTCAAAAGGAATTTCCCGGCACTGAACCTAAAAATCGTCCCAAAAAATCCATTACTATCGGATCCCTGTTTAAGACGAAAGACCGCCTTAGTCCTCTTCTAAAATCTAATGTTTGTATTATAAATATACGTGCCCGAGATGTGATCACGGGACTTATGTGGGTTGTACGAAGAGGTTACTAAAAGTGAGAATAGATTCTCACAGGGGCTTAAGTTTTAGAACGGGCAGCAGATTAACAAACCCCGAACAGTCAAATATCAGAAATCACTCTAAATTATGTAAAAACATATATTAATAGTAAGGATTTTATTATTATAGGCCAAACGCAAAAACGAAAACGACCTAACAACCTTGGAATCCATTATGATAAAAAAGATAGTTTCCGTCCTTAAATGCGCAATCCTCCTCTGTTCAGTTGTTTATCGCCTAGAGTGCTTGTTTATTTTTATTTTTCTAAAAATTCTCTCAGTCACTGCCCGTCCTTTGCGAGGATAAGGTATAGAATAGCCTTACTGTTTTAGTGTTATTTATTTATTTTTAATTTTTTTACACCCATATCGTAATTTTTGTATACTTTTTTCTGTAATTTTTAAATATTTTAATGTAACTGTACTGTAATTTAGCGCTCAGTATGTTCTTCTGTTTTAAGAGATTCATAAATTTTTAAATGTTCTACATTCTGATGTTGATGTTCATTGAATTTTTAAATATCGCGTAATTTTTATGAATTATGCAGTGCGTAGTTTTAATGTTCGTGTGTTTATCTTTAATTATAGCCTTGAGAATGCGACTATGAGTCGTGAAACGTCGGCGAAATAAATGTACCTGAGTACGATGCCTTTCCCTATGGTTCCCCTGATGATATATATATATATATATATATATATATATATATATATATATATATATATATATATATATACATACATATATATATGCATACATATATATATACATACATATATATATACATACATATCTATATATACATACATATATATATATATACATACATATATATATATACATACTATATATATATATATATATATATATATATATATATATATATATACTACATATATATATTACATACCATATATATATATACATACAATATATATATATATATACATACATATATATATGATATATATCACATACATATATATATATACATCATATATATATATACATACATATATATATATCATACCATATATATATATACATACATATATATACATACATACATATATATATACGTACATATATATTATATAATTATATTATATATATACATATCATATATACAATACACATATATACAAATCTGTATATATATGTATGTATATATATATTATACATATATATACATCACATATATATATATATATGTATATATATGTATGCATATATATATATATACATATATATATATATATATATATATATATATATATATATACATACATATATATATATATATATATGTATATATATGTATGTATATGATATGTATATATATATACATATGTATATATCCATACATACTATATATCATACAATCTATATATACTATTACATATATAATATCTATATAATACATATATATATATAATATATAGATATATCTATATATCATATATAAGATATATATATATATATTATACATATATATATACATTTCCATATATATATATACATACATATAGGATACATACATATATATATAATACATTATTATATTATACATACATATATATCATACATACATACTATATATCATACATACATATATACATACATATATACATATATATATATACAACATATTATCCTTATATATATATAGATTTATGAATATACATACATATATTATTATATATAGTATATGTATATATATGTATGTATATATAGGTATATATCTATACATATGTAATAGCCATACATACATATATATACATACATATATATATAGACTTACATATATATATATTATAATTACCATATATATATATATATATATAATATATATATATGTATACATACTATAGTATATATACATACATATATATACATACATAGATATATACTACATATAATAATTACATACATATATAATATATATATACATATATATATATATATAATATATATAATATATAATATATATATACATACTATAATATTATACATACATATATATACATACATATATATATACAACATATATTATACATCATATATATATACCTCATACATTATATATACATACATTAGTATTATACATACATATATATTACTATATATATAGTCCATATATATATATATATAGATATATATATATATATATACATATACATATACATATATACAATACATACATATATACAATACATACTTAGACATATCAATATATACATATATATCTATATTCATATCTATATATACAGTGGTCCCCCGTATTTCGCGGGGGATGCGTACAGACCCCCGCGTGAATAGTTAGAACCCGCGAATTGTTTGGAACCCTTATCAAAATGCTAAAAACAGCCTATTTTGTTAGTTAAAACTCAAGAAAAACCCACTAAACATTTTCATACATGGTTTTTTTAATAGTTTTATCACAAAAAGTGCATTTTATGATGAAATTCATAAAAAAACAGGAATTTGGTGGATATTTATCATAGAAAAATACCTCGCGAATGCACGAATTTTCCGCGAATAATGCAGGGAAATGTTCCTCAGAGAAATCCGCGAATGTGTGAGTCCGCGAATCTGGAGAACGCGAATACGGGGGTCCATGTACAATATATATATATATATATATATATATATATATATATATATATATATATCAATTCAAGCTACAAATGTCCTTTAATATCTAAATTCACTTTACCTCCCAAATGATATATTTTCATATATGTACCAAGAGGGGAATTTTTTAGTTGATAACAATTTCGTCTCCCCCCATGGGATTGAACCACCGTCCAAGTCGGACGGGGACAAAATCAGGACAGTCAGTGACGCTATCCAATCAGCCAACAGAGACGCTATAAGTTCATATCGATTCTGACCTTACAATGACCCTCGACTCGGTGCTTTCGTAATTAGAATCGATATGGAACCCGTCTACCATGTTAGCCAATTCGAGCGTTTGATAGCACGTAGCCTTTTGTTATGAATAATTATCACATCGAACTGTGATCCATTTATATATCAATTCAAGCTACAAATGTCCATTAATATCTAAATTCACTTTACCTCCCAAATGATATATTTTCATATATGTACCGAAGGGGAATTTTTTAGTTGATAACAATTTCGTCCCCCCATGGGATCGAACCACCGTCCAAGTGGACGGGGACGAAATCAGGACAGTCAGTGAATTTAGATATTAAAGGACATTTGTAGCTTGAATTGATATATAAATGGATCACGGTTCGATGTGATAATTATTCATAACAAAAGGCTACGTGCTGTCAAACGCTCGAATTGGCTAACATGGTAGACAGGGTTCCATATCGATTCTAATTACGAAAGCACCGAGGTCGAGGGTGATTTGTAAGGTCAGAATCGATATGAACTTATAGCGTCTCTGTTGGCTGATTGGATAGCGTCACTGACTGTCCTGATTTCGTCCCCGTCCACTTGGACGGTGGTTCGATCCCATGGGGGGATGAAATTGTTATCAACTAAAAAATTCCCCTTCGGTACATATATGAAAATATATCATTTGGGAGGTAAAGTGAATTTAGATATTAAAGGACATTTGTAGCTTGAATTGATATATAAATGGATCACGGTTCAATGTGATAATTATTCATATATATATATATATATATATATATATATATATATATATATATATATATATATATATATATACACTGAGATGGTAATTGCTTCATAGTAAAGGAAGATAAAGGAAAGGAGAACGCATTTTCGAAAAGTTCGGCAGTAAGGAGGTTTTTGCGCCCATGTTGGAGGCGCCCTTTTCCTCGCGGCTGTTCTGGAATCGTCAGGCGTGTTGTGGAGCGCAAAAACGCGCCAACGTTACGTGAGAAACGCTGCGATTTCTGATGCAATACTTCTTCTAGATTCATCTAAGAAATTCTAGCAATCTCGGGAACCTGTGACGCTCACCGTAGGCCCCGCCCCCAGGAGGCCGTATAAATACGACGGAGGAAGTAGGAGCAAGCAGTGATCGTAGAAGGAAGAGATCATAAAAGAGAGAGATCACCAGTTAGTACGAGCCACAGATCAGATTATCAGTAAGAGATCAGCAGCAGTGATCGTCAGAGAGAGACTAGAGACGAAGGAACCGACGAAGTATCAATCAAAAGAAGAGTTGTTCGAGAGTTGGTTGGATATTGGTCTAGTCGTCTTCAGGAGTGGACGGCCGTGTTTTCTAGACGTCGAGCAGACTTCAGAGAAGAAAAGGTCCTGCTACAGATTTTGAGGATTTCCTGCCTTTCAAGTAGACTAGTTTCTGCAATACGGAGTCAAGAGGATGACTGCAATTGCTGCTCTACATTTATGAAGCCAGCGCATCGAATCGCCAAATCGAGTAGTAAGTATTTGAATTGCCTCACTGTTCCCCCAGTTCATGCAGTGTAAGATTCTATCTTTTCATGTAAATAGGAGATGCCATTCTGCATTTACCTTTGTTAGTAAGCTTGTAAATAAACCTTTGTTGTGTTAGTGTTTCTTTCTATATTCGTATCCCCAGTTTCAACTGTTGGTGTTGAAATCTTTTTTTTTTTATTTCATATCGAACCTGAAGCGGACCTCTCTCAGAGGCCGTAACATTGGCGACCTTTAACCAGGATATTTCGACACCGTAACATTGTCTCTGAGATCTCAGAGTCCGTAACACACACACACACACACACAGGCAGTCCCCTGATATTGGCGATGCAGTTTTATGGCGCCTGTCTAACGCCATAAAATTTGCAATTTATGGTGCCATTCTGGCGCCATAAACCGCCGAGTTTTGGTTAATAGTAGTTTTTGCTTATCGGCACACCCCTGGGAATGGAACCCCTGCTGATAACCGAGGACTGCTTGTATGTGTGTGTGTATACAGTGGACCCCCTGTATTCGCGTTCTCCGGATTCGCGGACTCACACATTCGCGGATTTCTCTCTGGAAAGTTTCCCCCCATTATTCACGGAAAATTCGCATATTCATGGTATTTTTCTATGAGAAATATCCAGAAATTCCCGTTTTTTTTTTTCAGTTTCATCATAAAATGCACTTTTTGTGAAAAAACTTAAAAAAACCAGGTATAAACATTTTTAGTGGGTTTTTCTTGAGTTTTAACTAACAAAATAGGAGGTTTTAAGCATTTTTATAAGGGTTTCAACTTTTCGCTGGTTCTAACTGTTCATGACGGTGTCTAGTACGCATCCCCGCAAAAATGGGGACCACTGTATGTATGTATGTATGTATGTATGTATGTATATATATATATATTATACACACACACAGTGGGCCCCTCATATTCACGTTCTCTGGATTCGCGGATTTCTCTCTTGACCATATCTACCCATTATTTGTGGGAAATTTGTCTATTCGCGGGGTTTCCGACGATAAATAATCACTAGTTAGTGTATTTCGATGTTATTTTCATGTCTAAATACATTTTTATGATACAAAAATGATTTACTAATTTTAAAATAATATTGATCAATACTGTATTAGTACGTTTAATAAGATTAAATGATATCACATAATAACAATAATAATTCTCTGTCTCTCTCTTTCTCTTACAGAGATGTATGTTTTTTGTATGATAAATAAATTATTAGTTTACTAATTTTTAAATATTAATATTAATGTAAAGAGTAGTCAATTCATTAAAGAAAATACTACAGTGAATTAGTAAGATTTTAGTTTATGAATTTTAAAAATTATGTAAGAATGGAAGAAACCCCAGTATTCACGCATCTTTCTTTCGGACTCCAGGTCCAAGCTGAGGTCCAACAGCTGTTAAATATATCTAGTAATGTGACAGGAGGGGAGGGAGTGTTTTTCTCTCTCTCTCTCTCTACTGAGATGAGAGATTTTTATGATACACATATGTATATGTTTATCAAATTTTCAAATGATGACAATAATAATAAGGAAGGAGGCCTTCACTGAAGACAGTAGCATTGAATATTATAGCTGTTTCAACGGCATTTAATTTATAAAGAATCTTCTCAATTCCTCTTATTATCTTTTTCTTATCAGCATGTAGCTGGTGTATCAAGTTTCCTAAGGACATAAAAAGATTTCAGTTGTCTTAGGTTTATTTCCTCTTATGTGTCAACAGCGCACAGGCAACCATCTATGAGAGTATACTGTAAAGTGAATTAACCCTCTTACGCTGATGGGGTATAATAAAAATCGTCTCCCGTTTGCCAAGGCGGTCTCGGAGTGAGCGCCGAAGCGGAAAAAATAATTTGTTCAAAAAATCACAGCGCGCTTAGTTTTCAAGATTAAGAGTTCATTTTTGGCTCCTTTTATTGTCATTGCCTGAAATTTAGTATGCAACCATCAGAAATGAAAAAAATATCATTATCATATATAAATAATGTGATATATGATAGCGCGAAAACAAAATTTCATATATAATTTTATTCTAATCGCGCTGTGAGCAAAACGGTTAAAGCTAACGAGTTAATTATTTTTCTTTGTATTGTACACTAAATTGCGATCATTTTGGTATATAACACATTGTAAAACGATCAAAGCAACACAGAAAATATTATCACAAAATTATGCATGAATTTGTAGCGCGCGGACATAAAGTTTTTTTTCCAAAAATTCACCATAAATCTAAATATTGTTCTAGAGCCTTCCAATTTGTTTCAAAAGGAAGATAAATGATTGAATATTACTATAATGTAAGAGTTTTAGCTTACAATTGCAGTTTTCGACCATTTCGGACGGGTTAAAGTTGACCGAATGTCGAATTTTTTTAATATATTTTTTTTATATGCAAATATTTTGAAAATGAGAAAAGCTACAACCTTCAATTATTTTTTTTGTATTTTTCATGAAATTGCGCACATTTTCATATATAAAACTCTATGAAACGCCTAATATGAAACGGAGAAAATATAACGATAATGCGACCTATTCATTTCGGAAGTTTTGCTACAGAGATCCGTGCGCGGAGGGAAGGAAAGTTTTTTTTTTTTAAATTCTCCATAAATCTAATATTGTGCTAGAGACTTCGAATTTGTTTAAAAATGAAGATAAATGACTGAATATCACTAGACTGTAAGAGTTTTAGCTTACAATTGCATTTTTCGACTATTTCGGTAGAGTCAAATTTGACCGAACGTGGTTTTTTTCTATTTATCGTGATTTATATGCAAATATTTCGAAAATGAGAAAAGCTACAACCTTCAATCATTTATTGTTGTAATTTACATGAAATTGCGCACATTTTCATATATAAAACTTTATGTAACGGCTAATTTTAAATGATGTAAATATTACGACAATCGCACGAAAAAATTTCTGATTTTTTTCGGAAGTTACCGCGCGGACGTAAGGAAATGTTTTTTTTTTTTTTTTTTTTTCATAAATTCACCATAAATCGAAATATTGTGCTAGAGACTTCCAATTGGTTGCAAAATGAAGGTAAATGATTGAATATTACTAGAATATAAGAGTTTTAGCTTACAATTGCGTTTTTCGACCATTTCGGTAGAGTCAAAGTTGACCGAAGGTTGAAATTTTTGCACTTATCGTTATTTATATGAAAATATTTCAAAACTGATAAAAGCTACAACCATGGGTTGTTTTTAATTGTATTGTGCATGAAATTGCGCACATTTCCATATATAAAACTTTATGTAACGGCAAATTTAAAATGGTGCAAACATTAGGACAATCGCACGAAAAAATTTATCGGAAGAGTTACCGCGCGGACGTAAGGAAAAAGTTTTTTCGCAAATTCACCATAAATCGAAATATTGTGCTAGAGACGTCCAACTTGTTGCAAAATGAAGGTAAATGATTGAATATTACTAGAATATAAGAGTTTTAGCTTACAATTGCGTTTTTCGACCATTTCGGTAGAGTCAAAGTTGACCGAAGGCTGAAATTTTTGCACTTATCGTTATTTATATGAAAATATCTCAAAACTGATAAAAGCTACAATCATGAGTATTTCTTTGTTGTATTCTACATGAAATTGCGCACATTTTCATATATAATACTTCATGTAACGGCTAATTTAAAATGGTGCTAAAATTATGTCAAAGTGACGAAATAATTTCTGAGATGTGTCACTGATACTTTTTAGTGCGATAAGAAAGAAATTCGCGCTTGCGTGCCTGCGTAACAATTGTAAACAAAACAATGCCTTGATCCGTGAGCTCCCAGCATCCCCCAAGGCGCGTGATTCAAAAGTTTTGGGCTGGTAGGCCTATAAGTATTTTTCAGCGAATTTTCAAAAAAACTTTTTTATGTCGACGTTTAATATGTCCAATCGGCACCCGGGAGACAATTTATCTCGACGTTTAATACGTCCAATCGGCGTAAGAGGGTTAAGATACGTTGCCTGCTATAAATAGATGTAAAAACATATCTTAATTCACTTTACTGTATACTCTCATAGATGACTGACTGCCTGTGCGCTGTCGACACGTTAGAGGAAATAAACCTAAGACAACTGAAATCTTTATATGTCCTTAGGAAACTTGATACACCAGCTACATGCTGATGAAAAAAAGATAGTAAGAAGAATTGAGAAGATTCTATTTAAATTAAATGTCGTTGAAACGGCTATAATATTCTAATAATAATAATAATAATAATGATAACTGTAATTACAAAAATCATATGTGAAGGTATTTTACAGGAATACTACGCTAATCTCTCTCTCTCTCTTACAGAGATGTATGTTTTTTGTATCATAAATAAATGATTTACTAATTTTCAGATATCAATATTAATGTAAACAGCAATAATATGAATTCATTAAAGAAAATACTAGTGAATTAGCAAGATTTTAGTTTGTAAATAAAAAAATAAAGAATGAAAGAAAATCTATTCTACCCCGGATCTTGTGTTTGAACTCCAGTTAGCCAAGTTGAGATGGCTGGGGTCCAACAGCTGTCAAATATATCAAGAAGTGTGACAGGAGGGGAAGTGTGTTGCCCACACCAGATCATGCAATATCTCTCTCTCTCTCTCTTACTGAGATGAGAGAATTTCTATGGTACATGTGTATATGTTTATTTATATTTTCGCATAATAATAATATAACTAATTTCAAAATTCATATGTGATAGTATTTTAAAGAAATACAATAATCTATCCATTTCACTCTTTTAAATAAGGATAACCCTCTCTCTCTCTCTCTCTCTCTCTCTCTCTCTCTCTCTCTCTCTCTCTCTCTCTCTCTCCACACGAGATACACACGTATGTCATAGTGGTAACTCTTGCCCTCTGTTTGGGCTGGAAGTGTATGTATAAGTATATCTTTAAGGGCATTACTACATTTTATGGTAAAATTATAATATACAGTGCTAGTTTTCATATAATATTAAGCTTAATGAGATTGAACAAAAATGATGACATTCTCTCTCTCTCTCTCTCTCTCTCTCTCTCTCTCTCTCTCTCTCTCTCTCTCTTCTCTCTCTCTCTCTCTCTTACTTATGTATGTTTATTTGTTTTATAGTATAAATATTTACCTTACCTGAATAACTAATCTTCAAATAATAAGAGTTAATAAAAAATATTCAAATATTAATAAGATTAATAAAAAATATTCAAATATTAATAAGATTAATAAAAAATAGCGATTCCCAGACTTTTTATCCACTTGGAGGTAGGTGGGCGGGGGAGTAAATGGCAGTTTGATTTACGAATTAGCGGAGGGGAAGGAGTCGGAGCCTAGGAGTTATTCTCTCTCTCTCTCTCTCTCTCTCTCTCTCTCTCTCAGTGCCATTTTGCTTGGTGAGACGTTCCCGCGCACAGTCTGATTAATCAACAGATATCACACGTTGATCATACGTCTGGACATTGAAAAATATCTAGAAGTGTTCGTGAACTGTCGGTGATGTGATTAGTGTGAAAATAGTAGGATACAGCGTCAAGTTAGTTTATCAAGTGAAATACTGTAAATCAGATCAAGATGGCAGTAAGTTCAAACTGTGGAAAAAAATAGCGAAATTTAGCGTGTTTAGCAGATTCGCAATAAGATGAGGTAGCAGGAAGGGAGCTGGCATTTCTCATCTATGAGATCAACAACAGCCCTAACCAAAAGATACAAAAGCATTCATAGACATATTAGAAGGATATGATCCTTCAAACTGGAACAAATCAACAGGAAACATCTTGAAAATAATTGAAGAAGTTCCAAATAAAATCCAAGTGGTCAAGAGACTCAAAGAAAATTTACATCAATCAACATATTCCGACAAAGAAAATGAATAAGGTGAACATTGTGAATATCCTAATTGATGAATAGAAGAAAGAATTCCAAAAGCATGCAAACTGTGTAAGGTGTGGTATAGCATAGTTAATCCACAAAACCTGATCAGAAAATGTTCTGCATGCAACATTCCGACGCATCCTCAATGTGCTGAAGTAATGCAAGATATGAGTAAGGGTACCAGAATATTTTGCTCAACATGTCTATCATGGATAGACAATGTTATTAAATCAAGACTTAATGTACAAATAGTTGAGGATGAAGAAGAAGAGGAAGAGGAAGAAGAAGAAGAGGAAAACAGAAGAGAAGTAAACAAAACTGAAATGACAGAAAAAAATAAGGAAAACAAAGAACAAGATAAAAGTATGGATGCAGAGATACTCATTGATACTACATATGAGGCAATCAAGCAGCATACATACGAAGAAATAAATTACGACATGACAACACAAAAGAAAATCCCGAAGAGGCTCTACCCAGATCTGCACACTGATGGGAAAGAGGAAAAAATAGACAAGAAAGACAAAGTCTGCAACCTTTTGAAAAGAGGGAATTGCAGATTCAGAGAAAGATGTTACTTCAAACATCCCAAGGTATGTCACAACTATTAAATCTATGGTAAATGTGCATACCTAGACGGCTATGAGGATGATTGCTGAGATCTACATCCAAAAATATGCAAAAACCTAAAAGAAGGAAAAGGATGTAAGTTCAACAAAAAATGCAAATATATGCACCCTGTAGCCATGAATCAAAATCAATTAAATAATCAATCAAATAATAAAATCCAAAATAAGACAGAAACAAATAAAGAGAGGAACAAAGAATATGAGGTGAAGGAAAAAAGCAAGCCATCACCGCAATATGGTATGTCAGCAAAGAATTTCCAAGCATCGGCTCCAAGATACAGCTCAAGAGATAAATACTGTATTTACGATGCAAGAGGATATCGACAGCTGCCTGGAGTTCCCCAAATCCAGCCCTTTCAGGAGGAAGACCTGACCTAGGGCTGCCCTGATACCCTTCATGGCTGCTACTGAGAGGCTTTTGTTCAGTCTCAGGTATACCAGGAATTCCAGAGGCTTGAGACCCTTCTCTCTGCACCAGACCCCAAACGTGGCCTATTTAGCCTGGTAAACGGCAGCAGAAGACTTCCTAAGGTACCCTGACATCTGTGAGGCACGCCTCGTGAGAGTAGCCTGCTTTACTCAACAACCGCTCAATAGTCTCCACCCATGAAGGGATAGAGCCTGGAACCTCTTGAAGTGGGGTTGCTTTAGAAGGTCCAACATGAGGGGCAGCCTCCTGGGATCTTGCACTGCTAGGGCCTAGAGGTCCAAGAACCACTCTCTGTCCGGCCACATGGGGCCACCAATGTCATTTGCGCCCCTCTTGAGCTTCTCAGTCGGTTCAGCACTTGTCGGTTCAGCGCTTGCCTTATTACCCTGAAGGGCGGGAACGCATACGCATCCAACCCATCCAATGAGTGCTGGAAGGTGTCCTCCCAGACTGCTGCCGGGCACTGGGGTCAGGCACTGGGGAGCAGAACACTGGGAGCTTCACGTTTAGCCTCATGGCAAACAGGTCTAGGGAGGGGGATCCCCACATTCTCATCAGCTCCATTGCCACCTTAGGTTGCAGGGACCATTCTAACCCTATCACCTGACCTTGTCTGCTTAGTCTGTCTGTGATTACATTCCTCTTTCCTGGAATGAACCTCTCCGTCAGGGACGTTCCTATGCTTGCGGCCCACTTCATGATCGATTCTGTGAGGTCGCACAGGTAACGGGACTTCAGCCCGCCCTGTTTCCTGGTAGGCTACCACCGTGGCGTTGTTGCACATTAATGCTACTGCCCAGTTCCTGATCTTGTGCTCGAACTCCCGCAGGGCCCTCTGGATTGCCAGCAACTCCAGACAGTTGATGTGTAGAAGCCTCTCCTGCTCCGACCAGACCCCATCCCTCGTTTTGGACTGAAGGTGAGCACCCCACCCCTCCTTCGATGCGTCCGTGAACAGTCAAACAACCCCCGGCGGGTGTTTGACTGGTCCAACCACCACCTGAGGACCTCCCTGGTGTCCTGTAAGGGGGGGACGAGTTTCCAGAATGGATCCTCCTTCAGGGACCAGCCTTCCTTTAGGTTCCACTGGACCAGCCTCAGCTTCAGCCTGCCTTGGGGGACCAGCTGCTTCAAGGAAACCAGATAGCACCGGAGTCTCTTCCACTCTCTCGTTGGGAGGGGGTTGTTCTGCAAGAAGGGGAGAGCTATCCTCTGTAAGTTGGCCAGCCTGTCCTCCAAGGGGTAAGCCCTGGCTGCCCTCGTGTCCAGGTCCATTCCCAGATACACCATCCTGGTGGTGAGGACCAGCTGGGATTTCTCCCAGTTCAGAACTATGCTAGCTCCTCACAGAAGGTCAGGAGTTCGTCCCTCTGCTTCTCTAAGGCCTCCTTGAGGAGGAAAGCAACAACAACCAGTCACCCAGGTACCTTAGGAGATGGATCTCCCTCTTGTGCACCCAGGTGGACACTAGGGAGAACACCCTGGTAAACACTTGGGGCGCCGTGGACAGACTGAAGCAGAGGGTCGTGAACTGGTAGGACTTGCCCTCTCACCTGATGCACAAGTACCTTCTGCTGGAAGGGTGCACCGGGATCTGGAAGTATGCGTCCTTTAGGTCCAGGGACAACATGAAGTCCCCTTCCCTCAGGGCCGACAGGACCGTTCTCATGGTCTCCATTGTGAAGGAAGTCTTCCGGACGAACCCGTTCAATACCGACAGATCTATGACTGGCCTCCACCCTCCCGAGGACTTCTCCACCAGGAAGAGGCAGCTGAAGAACCCGGGGGATGTGTCCTCTACTTGTTGAAGGGCTCCCTTCTCCAGCAAGGACTGGATCTCTGAATGTAACGCCTCCCCCTGCCCATGATCCTGGGGTCGAAAGGACCGTGCACTTGGAACCTCCATGAGGGGGGGCTTGTCGCTTAGGAAGAGGATCTGGCAGCTGTCCTCGACCACCTGCACTGACTAAGGGTCGGCTCTAAGATTCTCCTAGTTCTTCCAATGATAAGAGAGGCAACCCCTCACCCGTGGCAGGAGAGAGGAAAGGGGGCCTCCTGTCCTACTTCTTCCTGGAGAAGCGGCCGTTCCGGGCTCTACGGGAGGAGGAAGGCCTGGGTCTGAAGGAGGCCGAGGAGGAAGAGGGGGGGGGGGGGGGGCTCTAAGGAGGGCTGAGTCCCCCTCCCCCCCTCCTCCAGAAATCAGTTCCAGGTCGGAGGAAGATGGCTGGCCTACGTGCCTGCTCTGGGGCCTAGACTGGGGTACTTCCTGAGACCTTCTCTGGGTAGTGTTCCTGAAGGTTGAAGCCCCATAAACGATGGAGTCCTGGCTTGCCTTCCTCCACCGTTCTAAGGACTCTTCCATGACTGGAAGAGACCCCCCCCCTGCCCCCCCCCATCAGCGGGGAGTTCCTCAGGGCTTTTCTAAGGACTCTTTCCCGACTTGGTTTGGGAAGAGAGACCCCCCCCCCCATCAGTGGGGAGTTCCTCAGGGCTTTGACCTCTCTGTCGGGGAGGCTCCTAGGTAACCTAGCCAGGACTGCGTCCCTCCCCCAAAGCGGGTGGTGAGGAAGCTGATCGACCTCCCCCAGACAGGACTAGCTCCTTGAACTGAGCCATTTTGACCTCGTCCTTCAGGTCATGTTCGATGGCAAACCTGGCCACCACCCCTGACCAAAGGTCGAGCCAGGAGACCACGAGGACTGAAGTCCAAGCCGTGGCCTCCATAGCCATGGCTTTCAGTTGGGAGGAGACTGGACCCGCCAAAAACTTCTCTGACAAACCAGGGGCCAGGGAGGTAAGGGCCCCTTCCACCGACTTGGGGGCTGCAGCAAAGCCCTCCAGACTATAGTCTCTCCTCTGCCTGACCCATGGGACCTCAAGTGGTTCCTAGAACCTGCCACTACTTGGTCTGCGTGGGCTAGTGCCTAGGATGTGTTGCCCGCTGGTGGGAGGCACAGGGGGGGGGCTTAGACTCCTTAGGACTGCCTAGGAGGAAGTTGACTGCCATGGACCTCCTGGCGTCCGGGGGCGGAGTTGGCTCAGCCATGTGGTTCTTGGCCCTAATCAGGGTGAGGACTCGCCTAAAGGTGGACCCCTCATTCACGTCACCCTGCCCCTCTAGGGCACTCTGGAGGCTGTTCTGGACGGACGCCTTGTCCTTGTCATCTTGCACAGGCAAGAGGGGAACAGCTGGTGACCGGGGACGTCTGAAGATGAGGGGAGCTCCCCTAACCCAGGGGGCTCGGACCTAAGAGGTGGGGCTGCCATGGGACACCCACTGGTCTGGGCTTGCTCACCACCCCTGGCTGGTGAGACTGAGCAACTCCTCTTCCTCCGCTGGGTGGAACGACAAGGAAGGGAGCCTGCTTGACACAGATGGCTGCCACGGGGCGTGCTGGTACAGAGGTGGGAACCACTGAGGCCACAGGGAGAACATCCAGTAGGAAGGGCAGAGCACCCTGCCTGAGGGGCCATCATGGGTGCCACTAGATCGGGGTCTCTCTGCGGGGAGCGGCGACGACCGTGACAGCAGGATCTGTCTCGATGGCTGCCTCTCCTACTCCAACCCCTACGGGAGTAGTGGCTTCAGGAGGAGGAGGAAGAATGCCCTCAACTCCTCTCATAGCAGCGCCTCTGCTTCGCTCTTCTCCACCTCCTACGGGAGGACCTATCTGAGGAAGAGAGGGGAACGGCCTTGCCAACACGTGCGGTCTGGGGCAGAGTCCTTTCGGGGGAATTTCACCCTGGGGAAGAGTCCCGGCCCTCTGGTCCAACCGCCCGGGGAAGAGCAAGGGAACCTCCCAGAGGGGGGGACCGGAAGGGGGTCCTGGGGGTACCAGACCAGTACTGGGACAGACCAGGACTGGGACAAGAACTCCGACGACTCCGTCAGGTCATGTTGCCTCCTGTGACAGGCTAACCCCTGGGGGAGGTGAAGGGGAGTGAGGATGAAGTGGAAGACAACCCGATGGCCACCCCGGGAGTGGCGGAGGGAGCTGCCTGCTCCATAGCCACACACCGGAGCGGAGTGCGCTGTGCTATGTAACAAACTGCAAAGTGATCTTGGGAGAAGCGTGTGTTAAACAGCATAAGTTGGTGGTGATGGATTTTAAAATGAGAGGTAGAAAACCCAAGAGAAGAGAAGATATAAAATTAAGATTTGGGACCTTAATGGAGGAAAGAGAGAGAGTCGTCAGGAAAGGGGGAACATAGAATTTGGAAAGGGTAATAGAGTGGAAAATATCTGGGCAGACATGAGAGAAATATGTGTGGAGGAAAGCAGGGGAACTGGTGGGAGGAACCAGCGGATATGGAGTGTCGAGAGGAGAAAAGTGGTGGTGGAATGGAGAGGTGCAAGAATCAATTAAAAGAATATCAAAAGTATTTAAGGACTGGAAAGTAAGGCATGCACAGGGTGCATTAGAAAGGTACAGAGAAGAGAAAAGAGAGATGAGGAGGAGGGTAGGTATTGCTATGGGAAGGGTGGCAGAGCAAGTTGAATGAAAGACTAGGAACAAGAGAAGGAGAAAAGGATATCTATAAGATTTCAGATATCTATAAGATTTCAGACTTGAGGAAAAGGCTGTGGGTAGATTGGGTGTCATCAAGGATAGTGATGGAAATATATTGTATAGGGAGGAAGACATTAAGAGATGGCAAGAGTACTTTGAACAATTGTTAAATACTGAAAATGAGAGAGAGGAGATGGGGGAAGCACAGAGAGTGGAGGGACCAGTGAGGGAGATACAGGATACAGAAATGAAGAGAGCATCTCCCAATGCCATGCAAAGAGGAGGTCTCAATGAAGTTACATCACATTTATGTTCTGCTTCTACTTCTCCAAATTTCTCTTCGTCTCAAGCTCCTGTCTGATAGTTCACATCCAAGAAAATCTAGATCTTCCAACTCCTCTGAGTCTAGGTAGCAACACCACACCATTTTTCCCAGGGTGTTGAAAAGGTCATGTCCAAGCCACCCCAATCTCCCATTCACCATTATCTCATCTACCAATGAAACCCATGTCCATGTGATTTCCCTTATGGAATGAATTCTGTTGAAGCTGCGTGACCTTTAAGGAGGAAGTCTTGTTCACTGAGGTAATGAGTCCTACAAACATTGTATTCATCACCCAGAGAAAGAGCCCTCTTTCACAGCGATCCATTTGGAAGACTGTTTTTGTGGTTTGAGTTCCTATTAGTATGAACGCTCATTGGCTGTAGCAGTTAAAAGACATAGCTGATATCAAGAATGAAAGGTAGGGGAACGGTGGTGCCTGATAATTATTATAAGATAAAGGATGCTCTTCACAGGTTTGGCACATGGACCCTCTGCAGAGGGTTTTGCAAAGAGAAATACAGTTTTCTTCCCACTTTTGCCAGTGACACCTTCCAAGCTGAAATGGATACTAAGGAGAGTTTTATATGAATCCCTGGCCTTTAGAAATTGGTTGAATGGTATTAGGAACAACCAGTGCTCTTTTAGCAGAGAACAAAATTTCTTTTGTGTTACCAAAATCAGGAGGATGGTTCAGTTACTCGGTAGAGATTTTGTTTTTGCTCATCTCTGGCCAATATCATCATAAATAAAAACAATGCTGTTTGTAGAGTTTTTCACTGTTATCTTCCACAGATCTGAAAGATCTAAATGTGTTTGATTTGATTTTATAAAGTAGGATATCTTCCCTGAGCAGCTCATGAAGAAGGATCTGGCAGAGAAACTGGTAGCAAATACTACAAGAGCAGCAATGATTAACCATTGGGACCTCTCCTTAGAAGCTATTTGGGATCTCTCCTTAGAAACTGCCTCTACCCTTTCTTTGATGCAATTTTTATGGAGATGTAGGTACCAGAGAAAGCCTTTTACTCTTTTTTAGTCCATCTAGACATTATTAGTAACATTTCCCATCCTGTACCACACATTTCATCCTGTACCACACATTTCCCTTTCAAGCCATAGGTATACCCCTTGAAAAAAAGCCTTAACCCTTCCATTAAGAAGAGGTTGCCACCCCTCATGGAAGTTTCCAACTTGGGGAGGCACAGAGATAAGTTATTTGTCTTCTCACAATTGTATCTTCTTGACATGGGAGTTTGCCTCCAAGATCATTGAAGCCATTGTATGTTTTTGGAAGGGATAGGAATAGAACTGTAATGATTAATGTAGCTTGGCTTAGTTACAAACTTCCATTTTTGGAGACAAGTCCTTCTATCTCCAAGCCCAGTGAAGTTTTTGCTTCTGTGCAGACAGTCCTGACAATTTAATGTGTTAGATTCAGGTCAGGTCAACACTCAGAAACAAGCTATAGTGAAGAATAGATTTGCAGGGCTATTAGTCAAATGTTTCCAGTCTCAGTAATGTCTTCTGGTTAGTACCCAATCATATTCCTCAGCCTTTAAACATATGTATACTATACCCCGATCAGGATGGAGGCAGTCCATCAGGAATGGGACTGCAAGCCTCCTTAGACCTGCAGGGTGCTTACTACCATGTGGTAACTTTGTTTGGAAGGGGAAGGTATAAAAGTGTAAAGCTCACCGTTTTAACTTGGCTGTTTCTTGGCCCTAGTGGCTGCTTGGGAACTTTGGTCCAACAGAAGACTGCAGAAATACTTTAATTATTTGGCAAGGAGATAAACACCTTAGCATGCCTGTTTGCCCATCACAGAAGATACATTCCAAGTTAATGTTAGATCTGGGAGTTTCATCGGTTTCCAAGTTTGCCTGCAAAACTGTGGAAGCCTCTTCTGAGGCATTTTTCCTTTATAGAGAAACTGGTTCTCTGCAGTTGTTTCTACATGAGGTCCTTGCTGCTTCTGGTAGTGAGGTATTGGTCAGCTGCAATTCATCTGGATGAATTTCCCTCGAGGACTTTAAAGGAAGTTCCTGTGGACCTCCAGTGGTGGAAAGATTCAAATCATCGTGTGATGGGTGTCTTTAGTTCCAAACAATACAGATCTTTTCATAGATGCGTATTAGGGAGCCTTCTTATGGACCATCAAGTGATGGGCATTAAGTTAAAAGCTGACAAAACACAGGATGTAATATTAAATAGAGTTCCAATCCAAGTTTCTGGTTCTGCAGCAGGCCGTTGTGATATGTGTTTGAGAAAGGTGGTTAGGGTGATGTCAGACAACACAATAACCATATCTTACCTCAGAAACCAGGGAGGCACAAGATATGACATGTTATGGGAGTTGGTATTGGAAATTTTTGCATAGGTTGAGTAAAAGGGTGTCAAGATCATTGCAATGTTTGTCTCAGGGAAAATGTGTCATAGCAAATGCCTTAGTGGGGAGAACTCAGATTCCACCCTCATTAGTGTCCCTGAACCAGGATGTCTGTCATGCTTATAGTGGACCTCTTTGTGATAAATCCAAACAACAAGCTTCCCTTATACCATTCAGATTAAATGGATCCAGTACCCTGGAAATTAGATACAATGTTTCACAGCTAGGATCACTAAGAGGTTCATGCTTTTTCTCCTTCTGGTCCATTTCAGCAAGTTTTAAAAGAAGCTGAGCCCCGAGTTTTGCCCTTTTGCTTCTTTATGGATCCAACAAGATTGATTTGCCTGCCTACTTTTCTTCTACTAGTACTTAACCAGTGATGGCAGTATGACATTATGTTCACACAACATAACAGCCCAAAGGGTGATTTGTGATGCAATTTCCACTGGTTTTGATAAAGAAATGAGTCTAAGAATAGTGTTCTTTTGATTCTGCTAGGTAATTTTACAAGATTATTCTGATGTAGTATCTGTAGAGGAAGGCTAACATGTCAGAATGACAACACAGGAGATCAGAGTCCTCTCAAATTTCATCTACATAGACATAACGGTTAGGGTATTCATTTATTGGGCCTGTTAGTTACAGGGTGTCATATTTCACTTCAGGCAGATGTTAAGCATTCCCCTTCCTCTTCATCCTCATAATTCCTCTCTTCTGTCCATTATTCATCTGGTTATGCATTCTTTCGGGTAACAAGCTTCTGTATCCCTGCTGGGTGAGTAGTTGGTCTCTGTGCATCTGTTGATGTACTACAGATAGAAACCTTTAATTTCCTATCACCTTGACTGTTATCCTTTTTACTCTTGAAATCTTGGGACTCCGGGTTCTTGACCATATCAATCACCACATGGTCTCTTAAACCCATGTACAGTAGGGTCTCAGTTTATGTCCGTGATCCATTCCTATGGCAAGGACGTAACCTGATTTTGTTCGTAAGTCGGAATTTAAGCATAAGTAATGATGTGAATCAATAAAATGAAACATTAAAGAAAATTTATGTAGGAATATTGTATTCATGGAAATTTATGTACATGCAGACAATGACATAGAAACCCTGATTACTAATCTATTTATGTATTTAAAAATTTTTGTGGCAAGTTACTGAAGTTAAAAATTAAATTGAGCTGTTATTTATGATCATACATCATCACATCATGCTTGTATCCTACATAAACTACTAACCTCCTTGTAATCCTTGTATCCTAGAGGAACTTTTATTCAGGTTCCTTTAAATAATCCTTTTATCCTTTCCAGAAATCCTGTGTGTCCTTTAAGGAACACTGAAATTCTTAAGAGAGAGATAAGAATACATACCCCTTGCCTACTGGGTTAAGCAGGCATTTTATAGTTTAGTGTTTACATTCAAGTTTTAATAAATGTGCTGTGTATGTAACTATGTAAAATGTGTTGAAAATTATTTTGCAACAATGGATCCAGTTGGAATTTTGAAGCATGGTGAAGAACTAACATCAAATAAGTTTATTCATAAAATATTAGCACTTGTGTTTTTGTAATCTGTATGCCTCGTAATTCTCAGTTATTATTAATTTTCATTCCTACCAAACCTTGTCATTGGAACATACAAACATTTTATATGATATTGTAATTAATCAAGTTAGACTGAAGCATTTTTTACCTATTAAGATTTAAGTTCTTAATATTTCATGTAAAATTAGTAACCTCACATCTGACATCTTGACAATTGACAGTTAGTTTTAGTCTTATAAAGAAAACTCATTACTGTTTATTTTTTATTACAGTAATCAGTGATAAACCATGGTATGGTGCCAATAAAATGTATGTATTGTACTTACATGACTTCCATAGTATTCAAATTAGAAGAGTGACCAGTCATGCACTTACCTGAAAAAAGACAATAAACTATGAACAAATTGAAAAAGATATTGTGATGATATTTTGGTGAATAATACTATGTCAGAATAAACTGCATAACACATTGCCTTATGTAACCTAATAATTTGGTTTGAAGTTAGTAATAGCCAGATAAAAGACCCTGCTGAAATATAGCTTAAGCCCAAAATTCACTCCACATACTATATCAGCCTTATTCCATAACTGGTATACGTACTACGTCCACATCTGCTTTCAATGAGAGGAATAACCTTATTATTTATAAAGCTATGGTCTGTAACTTACCAAGCATTTATTGTGAAACATTGTTTTTTTACTACATAGTTGACTACTACATATATGCTGAGTGGAAAGGTGATGGAATTGTAGGGCCATTTCCAATTAGGATAATGCCTTATCATAAAAAAAGTGATTTTGACGTAGGAAAAATCTATTTCTGGGTGAGGAAGCCGTGTCGCCCAGTGAAATATGTCTCCTTTAGCACTATTTCTAGTAAAATATTGCTATAATACCAGAGAACTGCTAAATTGGACATGTCAGAACTCTCTGACTCGCTCACCAATATAAGAAATAATATCAACCCACTTAAGAATATAAGATTGCTTAGAGTTCAATTTTTTAGTTAGGCCCTGTTAATTTGGTAAGTCAGACCGTTAATTTGTAAGTAAGACCCCACAGTTGGCAGAATGAATGATAAAAAGACTAATTGATTAACTGCTGAATATTGTAAGGTAGCACTTTCAAACCAGATACCAGCATATGTACAATAAGTATGGTTGCAAAGTATGAAAAAGCGAGAAGAGATGGTTATACCACCAGAGGCCACCACACAGTCCAGATGAAACGTGGGTTAACTATGTGGTCTAACAGAACTGGATGCAAAGACATTAACAATAATTAGTCTGTCAGGCATAGCCAGAATTAATATGTGTTAGACATGCCATGTCTGAAATGTAAGAAAGTATAAAGAACCTAAGGAATCATTTTGATAATTCAGAATTTGGATATATGCCAGTTTTGGTACATATATGTAAGAAGCCATCCAAAGAGTTCACAGGAAGTTGGTAAAAAATAAAAAAGAAAGAAAGAAAGAAAGTCAGGTATGAGAAAATTGCAGTGTATTCCTTTCCCTATACATGTAGTATACTGTACGTATATGGGTTAATGAAAATAATAAACTTATATTCTGAATTTACAAAATCTAGTCCCTGAAGAAACAAATCTGGGGAAGGGTTGCTAAGTAGCCCTTGAGCATGAAGACTTTGTTAGGTAGAGAAGGCATTAGTCAAACTTAATAACTTTGGATCCCAATGTGATGGAGTACCTGCATTGTCAAGATATGTTTTCCCATGGCTAGCAAGCGCCAAGTAAGCGTTCCGGTTGGAGACGGCAACTGGCGTCAGTGTGTAGTTGAGGACCTAATAAACCACACGCCTCTACCACCGTGTATCTCTTGTCCCACCTTGACATCCAATATGGCGCAGTGATTCTTAAGGACCAACGTGACCCTCACCATGCCCTTCCAGCGTCGCTCAGCGCAGTCCACCCCAAGGGCTGCACGCCCTGTCGTCCCCCGTGGGCTCGTTCCTGCCCTGCAAGAAGCCAGGCAGGCCATGGCGGCACAGCAACAAATGATCAACTCCCTCCGTGACCGGATTACGACACACGCTACCCCTGCACCTCGTGTCCCTTCGTCTGCAGCCCCGGAGAAGTGTGAAATCGAGCTGAAGCCCGCCGCGTTCAGATCCTGAAGAAGGTCGATGGAATGTTGGATCGAGTTGTGCAGACTACCGCCGCACGAGGTCGTCCACCACATCAGGCTATACTGCACGCCCCCTCTCCAACGAGCGCTGGACGCCAGATTCACCGCTCAGGAATGGAGTAACCTCACCGCTACAGAAGCCATGGATTTCATTCGCAATATTGTGTTACGCTCTACAAACCGTGCTGTGTTATGGTCGGAGTTTTTCAATGCGATACAAGGCCCAGGCGAAAGCGTTAGTGATTACTTTTTAAAGTGTTCCCAAAAGGCCACCGATTGCAATTTCCAGTGCCCTCAGTGTCAGTGTAACCTAGCCGAATATATGTTATTACCTAAGTTAACAGTGGGCCTAAGTGATGAGGCTATGCGTCGTCATGTGTACCAATGTAGCAATGACATTAATACTGTTAGCGCCCTTAGGGCTAGGTGCTGTGCTTACGAGGCGGCCCGTGTTGACGCCGCTGCGCGCCAATGCAATTGGCAGGAAACTGCTCTCGCGGCTGGCAGCGAGATACCCGAGGCAGATCATCCGAATGCAACCGTCGCTGGTACAGGTAGGGGCCACCCACCCCCTCCCTGTGGGAACTGCGGTGGCTGCCACGCCCCCGGCAGATCCTCATGCCCCGCCAAGTCCGCCGTATGCAACGGATGCCGCAAGCAGGGCCACTATCAAAAATGCTGCAGGAAATCCCATGCAAAAACGGCAGAATCCCCGACAGATGTGTCTAGTGCTGTGTCTGGTGCTGTGCTTGTTGCGGGCGCCAACCTCACCCGCCACCCAGTAGTGGAGGTAACAGTCGTTCACACCACCACAGGAGTACAAGCGCCTGTCGTCGCCGTGGCGGACACCGGGGCACAGGTATGTGTGGCGGGCCCCTCCCTACTGCCGCGCCTCCAAGTCCGCCCAGCAGCCCTTACACCCCGTGCCGGCTTGCGGGATGTAGCAAACCTCCCCCTGAAGTGCATTGGATCCGCCGTGTGCCAAGTCACCTTGCAAGGCCGCACCACGGAGCAGGACGTGTACTTCGTGCAGTTGGCAAAGCACCTCTTCCTGTCGCTGGACGCCTGCAGGGACTTGAAGCTGGTACCCAAGGAGTTCCCCCACCCCTCCCCCACGGTGGCACACGTGAGCTTGTTCGATGGCGTGGCCCGACGGGCCGCCCAGGTACCACCCCGACCCGCCGCGGTTCCCCTGCCACCCCAGGAGGAGCATGCGGCCAGACTGGAAGCCTGGCTCCTGCAACATTTCGCCACGACGACGTTTAACACAGCCAGAAAGCCACTGCCAGTGATGCAGGGGGAACCACACCACATCCACCTGCTCCCAGGAGCCACGCCCTACGCATGCCACACCCCAGCATCGGTGCCAAAACACTGGGAAGAGGAAGTGAAGGCCCAGCTCGAAGAGGACGTCGCCCGTGGTGTCATAGAACCAGTACCTGCTGGGCAGCCGACCGAGTGGTGTACCCATATGGTGGTCGTCGCCAAGAAGTCAGGACAGCCACGCCGTACAATCGACTACCAGCGCCTCAACGCCTGCCTGCGGGAGACACACCATACCCCAGCCCCATTTGACATGGTGTCCGAGGTACCCAAGCACACATTCAAGACCGTGGCGGACGCATACTGGGGATACCACCAGGTGGAGCTAGATGAGGAAAGTCGCAACCTGACCACATTCATCACCCCCTGGGGGAGATTTCGTTACCGACGTACCCCCATGGGACACTGCTCTGCCGGCGATGCGTATACTCGACGTCAAGTGCGTGGACGACACCCTGCTCTACGACGACAGCATCGAAGGGGCTTTCTGGCACGCCTACGACTTCCTCGAAACCTGCGCAGCTAAGGGCGTCACCCTGAAGCCGGAGAAATTCCAGTTCGCAAGAAGAGAAGTGAACTTTGTGGGCTTCAACTTGGGCTGGGAGGCCTACAAGCCAACAGAGGAACGTTTGGCGGCCATCAAGAACTTCCCGATGCCGTGTCAGCCCTCTATCACCGACATAAGGGCGTGGTACAGATTCGTCAACTAGCTGGCACCCTTCCTCGCAACAGCCCCCTCATGAACTCATTCAGGGAGCTCCTCAAGAAGCCAACGGGGAAGTTAGTGTACTGGGACGAGGCACTCCGCACCAAATTCCATCACGCTCAGGACACAATCTGCCAATTAGCAAAGGATGGGTTGGCCTACTACGACAGGAGCCGCCCCACAGCAGCAATCACTGACTGGAGCAAAGAGGGCATAGGGTTTGTTATCCTCCAGCAGTATTGCGCTTGCAGCTCCGCCGCTACACCCTTCTGCTGTACGAGCGGGTGGCGCCTGGCGCTCTGCGGCAGCCGCCATCTCACCGCTGCTGAAGCTGGCTACGCTGCCGTGGAGGGGGAAGCCCTCGCGGTAGCCTGGTGTCTCCAGAAGGCGAGGCTGTTCCTGCTGGGGTGCCCCAACCTCACCGTCGTGACAGACCACCGCCCATTGACCAAGTTGCTGGGGGATCGGGCCCTTACGGAAATCTCCAACCCCCGTCTCTTCAGGCTGAAGGAGAGAACCCTGCAGTACCGCTTCAGGGTCAAGTATCTGTCGGGGAAGCGTAACAGTGCGGCAGACTTCCTATCACAATACCCTGCCTTGAAAGCTGATCCCAGCACCCACGACGTGGACCTCGATGAGGACCTCACCGACGCCATGGCGGCCGCTGTCTTGGCAGCAGTAGAGCACGACAGCTGCGTCGTGGACGCAGCGAGTGTCAGACATGCCGCTGTCAGCGACCCAGTGTATCAGCTGCTCATGGCCAGGGTCCTGGCCGGGGACTGGGCTGACAGGAAGTCCCAGGAAGTTGCATGCCTTTGGCCCTTCTACGGTGTCAGGGAGAGGCTGGCCGTCGTCCAAGACTTAGTGACATACACATATGAACAGGGCAACGTCCGCCTAGTTATTCCGGAGCCCCTTCGTCAGCAGGTGGCTGCCAACCTACACGCGGGGCACCAAGGCCTGGACTCCATGCAACGACGAGCGTGCCAGATGGTATGCTGGCCTGGACTCGAGGGGGACCTGCAGTATCGCCGCTCCTTGTGCGAAGAATGCGATGTTCACGCACCATCCCAGGCCGCGGAGGAATTCATCATCGCGCCGACCCCCGAGTACCCCTTCCAGATGACGGTAGCAGATATGTTCCAGCACGACGGACACATGTACATGGCCTACGCAGATAGGCTCACAGGTTGGCTGGAGCTGGCCCACTTCCCCCACGGTACCTCCTCCTCTCACATCAAGACCCAGCTACGTTGCTACTTCGCCAGGTGGGGGGCCCCGGAGCAAATCTCCACGGACGGGGGCACTAATCTGGCAAGCGAGGAAATGGGGGAATTTTTCAAGTTTTGGAGTGTGTCCGTGCGACTATCACCTGCCCAGTACCCGCAGTCCAACGGCAGGGCAGAGGCCGCGGTCAAGGTTGGGAAGCGGATAATAATGGCCAACACGGGCAGCGGCGGCAACCTCGACACGGACAAGTCCTCTTTGGCTATGCTGCAGTACCTCAACACACCCCTCCGCGGAATGAATAAGTCACCCGCCCAGATGGCAGCAGGCAGGCAGCTCCGAGACGGCGTACCTACGGCCCGCTGGCACCTCGGTAGACAAACACTGGGGGGCAACCCTCCAGCATAGAGAACGTCAGATGGCTGACAATTCGGTGCTGGCCCTCACCGAGAACGGACCCTCCAGAACGCTTCCCGTTATCAACCCGGGCTCCCAAGTACGAGTGCAAAATCAAGCCACCAAGCTGTGGGACCGTACCGGTATCGTGGCGGAAACGCTCCCATACCGACAATACCTAGTCAGACTGAACGGCAGCGGGCGCCTCTCCCTCCGTAACAGGAAGCACCTGCGACTCACATCATCGGGGCCCCAGCCAGGGCGAGCCACACCTGTCACGCATCCAGCCCCTCCCACGCCCAAGCAGCCACTGGTCAGCCACCCTACGCCCAGCCCGCAAGCAGTGCGGGAGTCACGCCCATCACGTCACGCTAGGAGGCCAGCTTGAATGAATGACTACATATGAAATCTTTGACTGTCATACACCCTTCTTATGTGTAATCATGTACACATTACAGCAGCATCTGTTTATTTTGTTTTATTGGATCTGTGCCATTACTTTGTCGCATGCATCCAATTAATCCATGTATATCCATGTATTTGTGTTTCTTTTTATTTCCTATCCATGTATACCCATGTTTATTAATCTGGGGGGGGATGGTGGGTAGGCCCTTGCATTGTCAAGATATGTTTTTTCCCATGGCGAGCAGGCGCCAAGTAAGCGTGCTGGTTGGAGACGGCAACTGGCGTCAGTATGTAGTTGAGGACCTAATAAACCACACGCCTCTACCACCGTGTATCTCTTGTCCCACCTTGACATCCAATACAATGGAATAAGTGGATGTAAGGAGTTAAGAAGACAGCCAAAACAGCTGTACTATGTGGAGGTGGGGAGGAGGTGGTAGTGGTGGTGGTTCTCTAGTTAAGCTAATGGGTTCCACTGGCTTTAAAATGGCAGCAGTTATTGTTTGTGTATTGACCGATTGTCAGTATCTAGCAAATTGTGCTTGTGTATTAATTGTCTTTTTCAAATTCTATTTGTTATATACATAGCATTTTACAACCATAATATTCACTCTGTTATTTAAAAAATAGTTATGGAAGGTTTTAAATACTATATGTATGTACTGACTTCATTCTACTCTGGTCCTTGGTTCAGCATGTCCTAACCTTCATCATTTCCCAGCTGCTGTGAGTGTTACGATCTTTAGAGCAGCTGTCATGTTCATAGCTTTACTGGCTTTCCACAATTTGGTGGAGATATGTACTATTTGTTTTCATACATTCAACTTACCTGTCAGATATATACATAGCTATCGACTCCGTCGTCCCCGACAGAAATTCAAATTTCGCGGCACTCGCTACAGGTAGGTCAGGTGATCTACCGCCCTGC
Source organism: Macrobrachium nipponense (assembly GCF_015104395.2). Lineage (NCBI taxonomy): Eukaryota > Metazoa > Arthropoda > Malacostraca > Decapoda > Palaemonidae > Macrobrachium > Macrobrachium nipponense. The sequence goes on from NC_061109.1 coordinate 42,464,878, forward strand.
TCTGGGTGGCAGGACTAGGAACCATTCCTGTTTTCTAATCAGATTCTCTCTGTCGCCGGTGGTATCAACATTGTTGTTACTTCCTCCTGACTAGAATTCTTTTTTCACAACGCTTTTGATCATCTCTCGCTGATATTTGGTGACGTACTTGGATCGTTGTTTGGCATTCGCTATCGTGGACTGTTTTTTGGACTTGGTTTTTGGAATTCGTGAATATGTCTGACTCTAGTGTTAGTTTCAGAGTGTGTGTGAATGAGGGCTGTAAGGTGAGGATTCCGAAAGCTTCGGTAGATCCTCACACTACTTGTAGTGGTTGTAGAATGGTTGAATGCTCGATTGAGAATACGTGTAACGAGTGTGAGAAATTGAGTGCGCAAGAGTGGAAGAATCTAACTTCTTACTTGAAGAAGTTAGAGAAAGATAGAGAGAGGAAGGCGGCTTACAAAACCCGCAGAATGTCTACATCTCATGATTTACTGTCTAGTTCTGTAGCTTCTTCCTCTGATAATCATGCCCATTCTGTTTCAGCCCGTTCACAAATTGCTAATCCCTCTAGTTCTGCTTCGGAAATAGCGGAACTCAGAGCTTCCCTTCAGAAAATGCAGGAAAAAATGGCAGCATTGGAAGGTAAGGAAAGTGAATGTGGTTTCGCTAGTGATATTAGTGTCCCCAGTGTAGTGGAGGGGGCGTCTGGTCGTCTCTGCGACGCTCCCAGGCCTAGACCTCTTCCAAGCTCCCTGGCCCGGAGGAGAAGGAAAGTCGAAAGCCGTACGGGGGTTGTGGAGAATCCCCAACGATCAGGCGTCCCTTCGGCAGAATCTAAGGATGGAAGGAGTCGAAACTTTCCCATCTGCTGAAGAGGAGTATGAAAGAACATGAGCTCAATTCTAGTCCCGAGCGCTTCTCTGAAGAAGGAGCGCCTTCGGTAATAAAGAAGGCTAGAAAACATTCAGACTCTGGGTCTGGAGGAGATCCTAGAGCGCCTTCCAGATCTCCCTCTCCTGATTCGAAAGATTCCTCAACCAGGAAAATTTTAATGAATATGCAGGAACAATTAGCCTCGTTGGTAGGAGTTCTTTATAAGGAGCCTACTCGTAAGAAGGATGATAGGCTTCCTATTAAAAGATCTAAATACCGATCCCCTGTCACGCGCAACGAGCCTTCCAGGGGAGGTGTCGCACAGGCGACCATCTCCGGCGGGAACGGTGCGTTAGACAGGAGAGAAGTAAGAAAGGAAGTTACTCCTGTCAAGAGTGTGGCTCCAGCCAGGAGCCAGGCTCCGAGTAGGCGCAAAAAGCCAGAGTATTCAGTACAACGTTCAAGATCTTCAACCAAGCGCCAAGAGTTAACTGAAGAAGAAGATCCTGTTAGGAGTAGAGCACTTGTTAAACGAAAAGCGCCTACCTTGATCAATACTCCTACTAAACACCATACGCATTCCAAGGATCAGGAGTATTTGGAGCGACATACTCCTGCCAGGCGCCAGGAGTCTTCGGACCTCGATACTCATCCCGGGCGCCAGGAGTATTCCGAACTTTATACTCCTCCCAGGCGCCAGGAGTATTCTGAACTTAATACTCCTCCCAGGCGCCAGGAGTATTCCGAACCTTATACTCCTCCCAGGCGCCAGGAGTATTCTGAACTTAATACTCCTCCCAGGCGCCAGGAGTATTCGGAACAAGATGCGCCTACCAGAAGCCAGGAGTATTCGAAGCGCGTTGCGCCTGCCAAGCACCAGGAGTATTCCAAACACGTTACTCCTTCCAGGCGAGATACTCCTGCTGTACACCAGGCGCATTCCCTGCATGAAGAGCCTGACATCCGACAGGAGTCATCCAAGCGTCAATCTTTTAGCAAAGAGAGAGTAACTCTTAGCCCCTCTTCAATTAGGAGTGCTTCTTCAGAAAGGAAGAGAGTAAGGGAAGAAACAGAAGAAAGAAGGGAGCCTTCTCCTTCCGAGCCTATGAACCCAGAAGATGCCTCGGAGGATGAAATGAAGGAAGGAATTTCTAATTACAAAGTTCTTTCGTCCCTTCTCTTGGAAGAATATGGAGACTCTTTAACGCCAGCCGCTCCTCCTTCTCCACGCTCTCTGTTTTCGAGCACGAAAACGCACAAGTCTTCCTCTTTCCTAAAAATGAAGCCTGCTATATCTATGAGGAGGGCGCTACAATCTCTTGACTCCTGGTTCAAGAAGAAGAAGGAGTTAGGAAGGACAGTCTTTTGTATGCCTCCCGCTAAACTTACAGGGAGGAGAGGCATTTGGTACGAAACGGGAGAAAATATGGGATTGTCTCTGTCCGTATTCAGCTGAGTCAGACTTCTCGAGTTTAGTAGACTCATCGAGAAGACACGCCTTGAATTCAGCAAAAGTAACATGGGGTCTTTCGGAAACGGACCACCTCCTCAAAGGGCTTTTTCACACTTTAGAAGTTTTTAACTTCTTAGATTGGTCCCTTGGGGTTCTTGCCAAGAAGTCTCATGAAAAGGAACAACTGGACCCAGAAACCCTAAATAGCATCCTCACATGCATTGATAAGGCTGTTCAGGATGGATCGGCTGAAGTATGCTCCCTCTTTGGTGCAGGAGTTTTAAAGAAGAGGGCGGTTCACAGTGCTTTCCTCACGAAGGCCGTCTCTCCTTCGCAAAGATCCGCCTTATTGTTTGCGCCTCTCTCAGAACATCTTTTTCCCTCGCAGTTGGTGAAGGATATTGCCCATTCACTGACTGAAAAGGCCACCCAGGATCTCCTTAGACAATCCTCAAGGAAAAATAGGTCTGTGGCCAGTGAGGAAAAGAAAGTGGCTTGTCCAGCTCAGCAGCAGCCCTTTCGAGGTAGGCCTTCCAGCTAGATCTATCGCCAGAAGGAAGTCAACCGAGAAAAGGGGCAGGTCTTCCTTCCGTCCCTTTAAGAAGGGAAAGTGAGAATTCTGTCCTCCAGACACCTGTAGGAGCCAGGTTACATTTCTTTGCGAAAGCCTGGGAAGACATAGGATCGAATCCTTGGACGATGTCAATCATCAAGAAGGGTTATTACATCCCATTAAAGGACATTACTCCCTTGACAACATCACCGAGGGAATTGTCCGCCAGATACAGGGACACCCTGTTCTGATGGATACTCTTCGTCAGATGATGGAACAGATGTGGGACAAAAGAGCAATAGAGCTGGTGCTGGATTGCAGCTCCCCGGGGTTTTACAAGCGCTTGTTTCTTGTAGCAAAAGCCTCGGGGGGATGGAGACCGGTACTGGATGTAAGTGCGCTGAACAAATTCGTAAAACAACAGAAGTTCAGCATGGAAACGTCTGCTTCAGTCCTTGCAGCACTGCGTCAAGGAGATTGGATGGCGTCCCTAGACCTTCAGGACGCATATTTCCACATCCCGATCCACCATTCGTCGAGGAAGTACCTTCGATTTATGTTCGAGGGAAGAATCTATCAGTTCAGGGCCCTGTGTTTCGGCCTTTCCACGGCTCCTCAAGTCTTCACGGACGTGATGAAAAATGTATCAAGACATTTACATTTGAAAGGGATAAACGTCTCCCTGTACCTGGACGACTGGCTCATCAGAGCCAGGTCTCAAAAGCAGTGTTTGGAGGACCTGTCAACAACACTGGAATTGACAAAATCATTGGGATTGATCGTGAACCTCGAGAAGTCTCAGATGATCCCCAGCCAGAACGTGGTTTATCTGGGGATTCAGATGGATTCTCGGGGTTTTCGAGTTTTTCCCTCTCAAGAGAGAATAAGGAAAGGCTGTGCCACAGTATCGAACTTCTTAGGGAAAGAGCGCACTTCAGCGAGGGAATGGCTGAGCCTTCTGGGGACCCTTTCCTCGCTCGAACAGTTCTTTCCCCTAGGAAGACTACATCTTCGTCCGCTTCAGTTCTTCCTGAGAAGAAGTTGGAGTTGGAAGACAGGACAGCTCTCGGACACGTTTCCAATCTCGGAGGAAATAAAAAATCATTTAAAGTGGTGGTCGATTCCCTTAAAAGAAAACAAAGGAGTATCCCTGCAAGTACGGAACCCAAGCCTGACATTGTTCTCAGACGCGTCGGAGTCGGGCTGGGGTGCAACATTTTGGATCCAAAGAAGTGTCAGGCACCTGGTCGGCAGAACAGGTGTCATGGCACATAAATTGCAAGGAGCTTTTAGCAATTCACCTTGCGCTAAAGAGCTTCGAACACATAGTCAGAGGCAAGGTCGTACAGATAAACTCAGACAATACGACCGCTCTGGCTTATGTCAAGAAACAAGGAGGGAATCACTCTTTCGCTCTGTACGAGCTGGCAAGAGATCTGTTGATTTGGGCGAACCAAAGGAAGGTAGTTCTTCTAACGAGGTTTGTCCAAGGGGAGAGGAATGTGAGAGCGGACAGACTGAGCAGGAGGTTCCAGGTCCTTCCCACAGAATGGACACTCCACTCAGAAGTCTGTCAGAGCCTTTGGTACCTTTGGGGGAAGCCTCAAATAGATCTTTTCGCCACATTCCTCTCCAAAAGGATAGACACATTTTGTGCCCTAGTGGAAGATCCCAGGGCTTATGCAACAGACGCCTTTCTCCTGGACTGGTCAGGGCTAGATGTTTACGCTTTTCCCCGTTCAAGATACTGGGGGAAGTAGTCGGAAAATTCGTGGCATCCGAAGGAACCAAAATGACTCTGATTGCTCCGTATTGGCCATCTCAGATTTGGTTCACAGAGGTGATGGAGTGGACAGTGGACTTCCCCAGATCTCTTCCAAACAGAATAGATCTGCTCAAACAACCCCACTTCGAGAGGTACCATCAAAACCTTCCTGCTCTTGCTCTGACTGCCTTTCGACTATCGAAAGACTTGTCAGAGCGAGAGGGTTTTCTCGCCAGGCAGCAAGCGCAATTGCTAGAGCCCGCAGATCATCTACTAGGCGAGTGTACCAATCGAAGTGGGAAGTTTTCAGAAGCTGGTGCAGGTCGAAGAAGCTGTCCTCTTCCAGTACCTCTGTGACCGAAATTGCGGATTTCCTTCTGTTTCTTAGAGAAAAGTCGCATCTCTCTGTACCGACTATTAAGGGGTACAGGAGTATGCTTTCAGCAGTCCTTAGAAACAAGGGATTAGATCTAACGAATGATAAGGATTTGCACGACCTCATTCGTTCCTTCGAAACATCAAAGTCACTTGAACCTAAGGTTCCAAGCTGGAACTTAGATGTGGTTCTTAAATTTCTATCCTCCGAAGAATTCGAACCACCACACACTGCTTCATTTCGTAATATCACTAGAAAGTGTTTGTTTCTGATGTCTCTTGCAACGGCAAAAAGAGTCAGTGAGTTGCACGCCCTTGAATCACGAGTCGGCTTCAAAGGAGACTCTGCAATTTGTTCATTCCAGTCTCTCTTTCTTGCCAAAAATGAAAACCCTTCGAATCCCTGGCCCAGGAGCTTCGAGTAAAAGGACTTTCTAGTTTGGTGGGCAGAGAGGCAGAAAGATCCCTTTGCCCAGTTAGAGCTCTTAAATTCTATCTGGACAGGAAGAAGCAGTTGGGGGGTTCGCAAAAAGGTCTTTGGTGCTCAGTAAAAGACCCAAGAGAGCAATGTCCAAGAACGCCTTAGCCTTCTTTGTTAGAAGTGTTATTACGGAAGCTCATAAGAATTGTCCAGATGATTCTTTTAATCTTTTAAGAGTGAGAGCCCACGAAGTTAGGGCAATCGCAACCTCTGTGGCGTTCCAAAGAAATATGTCACTTAAAAACATTTTGGATGCAACTTATTGGAGATGCACTCTGTGTTTGCATCTCATTATTTAAAAGACGTGCGAGTTACGTATGAGAAATGTTTTTCTCTAGGTCCGTTTGTGTCAGCACAGACGGTTCTGGGTAAGGGAGCTAGCACCGATCCTTAATATTGTATGTAACCCTCTTGTTGGATGTGTTCTTGAGTTTCCTGTGCATGGAAGTGTCAGGTGTCGCACAGGCGACCTTCACTTCTCTTCACTAGGAGATCGAGTGACAGCTGACTTTTAGAGGGGTACAAAAAAGAATATTTTTTTTTGTATTATTGTATGTGTGGTTATTGAGTTTTGTGGTTGTTTGCTAAGAGTTTGGGGATAGCTCTTGGCAATCTTAGAACTAACACGGGTGCTAGGTTCGGGTGATCGGGATCGGTTGTGTGTGCTCCTTAATAAAGGCGTGTTGTCATATAAGCGGATGTGCTCCCATTGACAAATGCCAGTTAGGTTCTGTCGAGTAAGTGGATGAGACCCCATCGACAGATCCACAAGAACTCTTGGCCACAGATCACTATCTCGCTAAGGCTCTTGAGGTGAAGCAGACTCCTAGACAGCAGTCACGAAGTCTTCCACCTGATAAGGTAGGAACCAAGGTCTATAAATACCTACAACATGTGTTGTTTACCTGTCTAGTCAGTAGTTAGCTGTCTCTTGCCCTCCACCAAAGGGTGTCAATCAGCTATGTATATATCTGACAGGTAAGTTGAATGTATGAAAATGATATTGTTATGATACAATAAAGTTTCATACATACTTACCTGGCAGATATATACAATTGAAGACCCACCCAGCCTCCCCGCAGGAGACAGGTGGAAGAGAGAATCTGATTAGAAAACGGGAATGGTTCCTAGTCCTGCCACCCAGAGCAGGGCGGTAGATCACCTGACCTACCTGTAGCGAGTGCCGCGAAATTTGAATTTCTGTCGGGGACGACGGAGTCGATAGCTATGTATATATCTGCCAGGTAAGTATGTATGAAACTTTATTGTATCATAACAATATCATATTTTTGGCTACTGTATAGTACTGAGTGTTATTTATGTCTTTAACTATTTAGTCAGCCTGATAACATTCCCTACCAATATTTTTAATCTTGCAGCATACAGTTAATTCCATGTACAGATGTTGTATATGTATTAAACAAAGCTTTAAAAAAAAATACTCTAGAAAATCTTTTGCGTTCCCGCTAAAGTGGGAATCTAGACTGGTGTTTTCAGTGTGATACTTTGCTGTACGTACACTCTTATTGTGGAATCCAGCAGTTTTACCAAAATTTCAAAATTATTCTAATACTATATTTTAATATCTTAAAGTACTTCATGAAAGTCTCTTTCAAAGAAACGAATTTAATACATATTGAGTTTTCTTTGTAAACATCTCTTGATAAGCAGTTTGCCTTTTACCCTGGAATACGTAATCATATTTTGATGAATAACTATAGTGTTACTGTTTATAACTGTCATTGCCTTCCCTAGAGAGGAAGATATAGAAATACTTTCTACTGAGGATAATCAAATCTTTAGTTACTATACTATACAGTAAAGTGAAAGCAAGTATTTCAACTTGGCTTCTAGATCAATGATACTCGCAATTCTCCTAATAAGTGTTCTATTAGGATTTTTATTGATGATAGAGAGAGTATTATTATTATTATTATTATAAATAGTTGGTATGGTTAATATTAGATAAGTTCTCAGAAAAATGTTAGTGTCCCTAGGCCTAATGCAGTAGTCAATTTCATAGTATACCTGGAAAGGTAGGAAGAAAAATCAACTTTTGATATACATACTATATAACAAGGTTGTTTTCTCATAATTACATGTAATATCTGCTGTGTCAGCAGGTGTAGATTTTGCTCCCCAGCTGCCAAATAATTTATGAGCTATGAAGGTTTAACTTGAAGCTCAAATGAAACGCAGCCCTACTACTCCAGATGGACTTTTTCTTAAACTGGAGCAATGTATGCCAAACTCCTCCAGAATTGAGGCTGTGTGCTTGTGATAACAGCACTATTCAGGACGAGTTACTTGTTCTGATCAATTGCCCTATGTCAATGCCATGTAGGCATAAATATCCAAACTTATAACGAGTCATGAGTCTCTGAGTACGCTATTAAATGAAAATGATAATAGTGTTGATTTGGGTATATATGTTTAGGAAGTTCTTCATATTTATAAGTAATATGCAGCTTTGTCTTCTGTTATTTGTTTTCTTCTAATAAACTCAACTTTTTTTGGAGCATTATGTGAATTAGGACTGGATACTGATAATTCGATGTTTATGAATAAATGATTTTCAGAAGAACGATAGTTATGTGATTATGTTTTTCTCTATAGTAAGTTTCTTTTTCATATTTTATAATCTCATATGCTTATGTTATTTGCACTTAAAGTTATATTTTTCTTTGTATGCCGTGTACTTGCAAGAACAAAAGAGATTACTATCTACTTTTTATATTTTGTATTATGTCTCTTTTTGGACAAATTTGTACTAATAGTTGTATATTTTTGTCAATAAAATAACTAACTAACTAACTATGTATATTCCACTTCCACCACAACTGTCTTGCACCATCTTACATCACACTCCATAGTCCCCTGTGTCAGATTGTAATAGTATATGTTACTGTCTTTATCCATTTGTCAATGCAAGTGACTTTTCTGGCTTCACATATTACAGCAGTTACTCCTGGGCATTTCAGTGTGTTAATAATCCTTTCATGTATCCTACAGCATTTGGGAGCAGTTTGACACTTGTATACTGTAAACCCCCCCACATTCGCAGACTTGCTTATTCACAGATTTCTCTACGGACCGTATATACCCATTATTCTTGGAAAATTCGCCTATTCGCATAAAATTTGCATATTCGCGGTATTTTTCACTGAGAAATAGTATTTGCAAATTACTGTACGTATTTTGATATCATTTTCGTGACTAAATGCACTTTGTGTTTGTGTGTGTGTGTGTGTTTTAACTATCACAGTAGGCAGTTCTAAGCATTTTTAGAGTGTTTTCAAGTATTCATGGATTTTACCCAGCCAGAAAACCCTTGCAACTTGGCAGGGATCAGAGATCACATTGACACTACCAAATCTCAATGATTTAGTGGCTCTGCTGTTACATATTATATAGTTTCTGGCAATGCAGCGCACACCTCCCATGCTTATGTGCCCTAGTGCAATTCCAGACTTCCTTCTGCTGTTAGTCTCTCATGGCATTGGTGCATACCTAACCTGTGCTTATGCTTAAACCGGTCTTACTGGAGCACACAACCTACCTGGAAACAGTAGTGTGCATAGCCTCTCCTAGATTTATTCATTACACCTGTCACAACCCACCTAAATAAAGTTAAAGTAAAGACTAACATATACGTATATGGCTGGTCTAAAACATTGTTGTGCTGCACCTCTCCTGGACTTCATGATACACCTACCACAACCCAGGTTGATATGGTAGCATACATAGCTCAGCTGCTCACACAATCCATCTGGGAATACATTACTGAATGGTGCCCCTTTGGACTTAATCACACATATGACTCAGATACAAGCAGCTCAAGACGCTTGTGCTGCTCACTTAAGTTTGGTCACACCCTTACCACTGATTTGTCTGATACCAAACAGGATATTTATCTTGGCAAGAGATGCTTACTGATTGTTGAGAATTCAAGGCCTACTCCGCCCTACTTAATGGCAAGGATCACCAACATTCAGCCCTGAAAATGACATTATTCAAAGCCGATCTGCTGCTTGTGATCTCAGATAATTTGCAGACTTGAGAGAAATGGCGGTATTTCTCTCTACTGGTTGTTCATAAAATTCACATGCCAAAAGGCTAAAGTTTATCTTATGGAAAGACGAAAGGTGCAAATGATAAATTCTCAACAAAGGTTACTAGATTCATGTTGAAGAGTTAGACCCAGTAGCTGCATAAGAGGATGAGGTGATCCACCTAACACAGACCAACATTTTGTTGGGGCCATGTCACTTTACTGCATCTTATGGCAAGACAGATGCAGACCTAAAAGTAATCATTACTTTGAAGGATGGTTAACATTCCAATTGGGATATAGGGTTCCATTAACTTTACAGTCAGCATCATTTCTGAGTTTTACAAAGAATATGGAGATTTTGTTACAATTTACAGGGTATTCTTGAGTAGGCTTGATTTGACCATCAAACAAGAAAACAGCAGTTGTGGAACCACTTTTCATGCCCTCTATCTTGCAGCCCTGAATTGCCCTTTATGGAATCTTTGAACTGGTCTACTTCACAATGAAAATGGTTTGAAGAGAAACAGGAGACCTAAAAAAATATTGGAATGTTGGAGCTGGTTTCCTTCATAAAGCACGAGGATTGGCAAGAAGCACAAGGAAGCCAGAAAGCATTTGCTGGTATTTTCAAGGGGGAAACATTCTGCCTTTGATTTCGCTGAACCTTTTGATTCCTTCCTGTGGGACCGCCCACTCACTCCTCTACAACCTGTGCATTTGCCTCAACCCCCAACCCCTACTATATCAGCAGATCCTGGGATGACTTCTTTGTTGGAATACTTGTAGAGGGTCCCTGTTTAATGGCAGCATCAGTTAACAGTGTTTCGGTGTTACGGCATTTGGCTAGTAATGTCGTTAACCCTCTTACGCCGACTGGACGTATTTTACGTCGACATTTTTTGTCTCCTGTGTGCCAACTGGACGTATTTTACGTCGACTCACAAAAGTTTTTTTTTATAGGCCTACCAGCCTAAAACTTTTGAATCACGCGCCTTGGGGGATGCTGGGAGTTCACGGATCAAGGTGTTGTTTTGTTTACAATCGTTACGCAGGCGCGCAAGCGCGAATTTCTTTCTTGCCGCACTAAAAAGTATCTGTGACACATCTCGGAAATTATTTCGTCACTTTGACATAGTTTTTGTACCATTGTAAATTAGCCGTACATGAAGTATTATATATGAAAATGTGCGCATTTTTATGTAAAATACAAAAAAAAAAAATACTCATGATTGTAGCTTTTATCAGTTTTGAGATATTTTCATATAAATAACGATAATTGACAAAATTTCAACCTTCGGTCAACTTTGACTCTACCGAAATGGTCGAAAAACGCAATTGTAAGCTAAAACGCTTATATTCTAGTAATATTCAAGCATTTACCTTCATTTTGCAACAAATTGGAAGTCTCTAGCACAATATTTCGATTTATGGTGAATTTATGAAAAAAAAATAACATTTTCTTTACGTCCGCGCGGTAACTTCCGAAAAAATCATACGTGCGATTGTGGTAATGTTTGCACCATTTTAAAATTAGCCGTTATATAAAGTTTTATATATGGAAATGTGCGCAATTTCATGCACAATACAACTAAAAACAACCCATGGTTGTAGCTTTTATCAGTTTTGAGATATTTTCATATAAATAACGATAATTGCCAAATTTTCAACCTTCGGTCAAATTTGACTCTACCGAAATGGTCGAAAAACGCAATTGTAAGCTAAAACGCTTATATTCTAGTAATATTCAAGCATTTACCTTCATTTTGCAACAAATTGGAAGTCTCTAGCACAATATTTCGATTTATGGTGAATTTATGAAAAAATAACATTTCTTTTCTTTACGTCCGCGCGGTAACTCTTCCGAAAAAATCATACGTGCGATTGTGGTAATGTTTGCACCATTTTAAATTAGCTGTTACATAAAGTTTTATATATGAAAATGTGCGCAATTTTATGTAGAATACAACAAAAAATAATTGAAGGTTGTAGCTTTTCTCATTTTTGAAATATTTGCATATAAATCACGATAAATAGAAAAAAAACCACGTTCGGTCAACTTTGACTCTACCGAAATGGTCGAAAAACGCAATTGTAAGCTAAAACTTTTACAGTCTAGTAATATCCAGTCATTTATCTTCATCTTGAAACAAATTCGAAGTCTCTAGCAAAATATTTAGATTTATGGTGAATTTAAAAAAAATCTTTCCTTCCCTCCGCGCGCGGATTCTCCGCCACAAATCTCCGAAATACGTAAGTCCCATTCTCGGAATATTTGTTCCGTTTCATATTAGGCATTTCATAGAGTTTTATATATGAAAATGTGCGCAATTTCATGTAGAATAAAACGAAAAATATTTGAAGGTTGTAGCTTTTCTTATTTCTGAAATAATTGCATATAAAATATATATAAAAAAATTCGACATTCGGTCAACTTTAACTCGTCAGATATGGTCGAAAACTGCAATTGTAAGCTAATACTCTTACAGTATAGTAATATTCAATCATTTGTCTTCATTTTGAAAGAAATTGGAAGTCTCTAGGACAATATTTAGAATTATGGTGAATTTTTGAAAAAATATTTGTTTACGTCCGCGCGTTACGAATTCATGCATTATTTTGTGATAATATTTTCTCTGTGTTGCTTTTATCGTTTTACAATGTGTTATATACCAAAATGATCGCAATTTAGTTTAAATTACAACGAAAAAAAGTAACTTGTTACCTTTAACCGTTTTGCGCACAGCGCGATTTGAATACAATTATATATGAAATTTCGTTTTTGCGCTATCATATATCGCATTATTTATATATGATAATGATAATATTTTTCATTTCTGATGGTTGCATACTAAACTTCAGGCAATGACAAAAAAAGGAGCCAAAAATTAACCTAACTCTTAATCTTGAAAAATAAGCGCGCTGTGATTTTTTGAAAAAAATATTTTTTCCGCTTCCGTGCTCACTCCGAAACCCCTCCGGCACACGGGAGACAATTTTTTATTTACCGCTCCGGCGTAAGAGGGTTAACCAGATTTTCGGTGCTGGTAGGCAGTTCATTGGCTTGATGAACCACTTCGGTGCTGTTAACCACTTAATGGAGCCATTAAGAGGATCATAGGCACTTTCAGTATTGTAAAGGCCATTTATTCTGGCATTGGAAGTTGAAGAAAAATGCACTTTTGACTTCTACTGTCATCTATTCCTGGAGGAGGCAACTTATAGTTAGAGACAGTTTGTGGATCTCTCTCTACTTTGAATAAGTTTGTTACAAAATTTGTTCAAGAGTTATGCACATTGTTCCGTGTTGGATTCCATCAGAGAGGGCGACTAAGGCCTCCAGTGGATGTGAAGGGCATGTACTTTCCAGTACTTGTCCATCAGAGGTGCAGTTGCTCCAAAGAAGAAACTACATCCTTGAATTTTTTTGTGATTTCAGTATTAAAGTGAACTGGAATTCAATCAATCTTATGCTCGAGCAGCAGGAAAAGTACCTGGGCAGGCTGATTGACAGAGCAGCAGCAAGTGTTCCTGTCAGACTCTCGAATCAGCAAGTTCACAAAGATATCCATGCAATTCCTGTTGTGACAGAAATGGTAAGATTGGGTTTGGCAAGAAATTTTGGTTACCTTTCATCCCTGAAGAAGCTGTCTGCAAGGGCGCCACTACCAACAATTGCTACAATGGCAACTGAGGAACTTCAAAGGACCTTCTTTCGCAGCATGTGCCCTTGAGCATGGAAGTAAGGAAGGACATTGCTTGTTGGCTAGATGAAGAACCTTCCTATGGAACTTGCCCTCAACTCCCCACCTCACCAGCAGCCCCAATGCAAATAAGCTATAAGCTATATAATCAAGCATTCTACCTTAAAGATTTGGCTCATAAGGTACAAGTCCCTCCATTCTCCCTTTTAAATGGGAGGAGGAGTTGTTAGAGCTATCATCTAAACCCACAATTGTAATGACCTTATCTTAGCTGCCTTCTAACTTCTGTCATCCTTCTTTGGGGCTACACTTGGTTCTCCAAGGTTTCCCTAAACAAGTAAGAGTCCAGACACTTATTTGAGCTCAGGGCCCTATCAGTCTGGCACAGACTGATAGGGATAAGTCAGTGTGTATTGCGATGGAGACTATGATTAGCAACTTTGACATCCTTTGCTCACAAAATTTGGCAAAACGAAGTTGGAAATCATTGTGGTTCTTTATATGTGCTATACACTGTTATTTGCAAGCAGTAACTGTAGATCTTCCACAGAAGAGGTATGAGTTCTCCTTATGTGCCACCATTCTCGATAAAGGGATTTACATCCTTACCTAATAAACTCCTTGTCATCTCTTGGCAGATGTAAATGCATGTACCACTCACTTCAAAGATCTAATCAGTGATCAATAAAAAGAAACTGTGAGATGTGGTCATGAGTATCGGGTCTGTTGCTATAGTAAAGGAGCAGGTTGACCCAGACCCCCAACTGTGCATGCAGTAAGGTTTTAGTGTCCTTGCTCACTTCCGCTCTTTACAGCAGTGCTTGGAGGGAAAGTGTGTAGTGTGTGGTCGTTGCACTGGCGATACCTACAGACAGACCTACTCAATGTTGCAATAAATGTATTGAGAGGAGTATGAGCTGCACATGAGTGTACGAGTGGTTCAGACAATTTCAAGATGGCCCAACGAAATGTCGATAGTGATTAACATTCTGGGAGACCCACAACCAGCAGAACTGAGAATAAAATAGCAGTTGTGCATGCAGCTGTAAGGGCAAGTCGTTGAATCGCCATCTGTGAGTTATCGGAGGATATGCAGATTAGTTAGGTTCCGTTCAGTTCAGTCCATTCTCCCTGAAGATTTGGTTATGAGATATGTGTCTGCCAATTTTGTGCCAAAACTGCTTTAAGCTGACCAAAATGAAACTGATTTTAGTTGCGCAAGATCTCCTTGATTGCGTTGAGAACGATGAAAACATTTTGAAAATGGTCGTAACGGTTGATGAATCTTGGCCCTAAGGGTATGACCCTGAAAGTAAGGCTCAATCTTCGCAGTGAAAGACCCCAATCTCTCCGAGACCGAAGAAGCATGAATGAGTTGAAAGTAATGTGAAGACACTGTTGATTGTTTCTTCGACTACAAGGGAATTGTTCATCATGAGTATACTCCACCTGGTATTACAGTAAATGAGTATGTACTGATGTGCGTGTTGTAGCATTCATGGAATGCTATTCATTGGAAAAGGCCAGAATTGCATCATGACAACACACCTGCCTATTCAGTGCAGCTTGTGCTGCAGTTTTTGGCCAAGCACAACATTGCCCCGGTCTGATGGCCACCATATTCCCAAGATCTCGCCCTTTGCGACTTTTTCCTCTTTCCAAAAATCAAATCCCACTTGAAAAGAATAAAATTTCAGGATGTCGAGGAGATTCAAACGAATGTATCAAGGAACGCAGGATAATGTGTGTAGATTCCAAAGAGAATTTCTTCAAAGGAAATTAAATGCTAAAATGGTACGTGTTGTAGTTTTTTTTTTAATAACACTAATCCTGATACTTTATGATCACACCTTGTATGCCTTGGGGACAACAAAACTCACGAAAAGTACTTACAATCAGTGTCGGGTGTTGTACAATAAGACAAGGTCACATTTCAGGAAAAAAATAAAAAGGTCATATAAAGCACTTGGAACCATATTTCTATCATCAGTTCTTAGGAAACCCCTATATACGATGGTATTTAAAAACTTGAAACAAATAGGTGGTAATTTCATTGCAAGCAACTACTTATGTACCAATATTGTTGGTGAACGGTGAAAAGACTGCAGATACCCAGACATGGTTGCAATGCAGTCCATTTTGATGAGGTTACAGAAAACTCCCATGAAAAACATTTTCAATTACCGCTATAATGAAAGGAGAAAGTTATAGACTTTACTTCATAAAATTTACCTTTCTCCATGAGAGGTTAAACATTATCATTCAAAATTCTAAGGAATATGCTCGTACCTCTGATGAGATTCTGTATGCCATAAGACATACTCCCAAAAATTACTAAATGTCTTATATTAAGCATCAGTAACTGAAGTTTTGCTGAACACATCATACCATCTGTCAGGAAACTACATAGGATACCACCCTGTACCAAACCAGAGCTTATTAGTGACCTTCTACTGGACTAATGCATTGACAATGGTCTGTGTAAAATTGTAGAAAAATAGAAAAACAAGAATAATTTAAGGCTTATGTGGTATATGCAACATAACACATAACTATACTTCTCAAGCTCACTGTGGCCTCTTCAATGTGTCCTCAGCCATATATTGGTATACATATCCCAATATCCATATTCGATGCCCATGCAACTGCTTATACAATTGCGTAAACAATATCTTTTAAATTTCCAAGTTATATGTACTTTCTTGTCATTGCCTTGTCAAGCTTGATGTATTTTTTCTTGTACCATACTTCATTAATATGTATTATTACATCTAATATGTAATGTTTACATATATGTATTGTACAAAACTGAACAGTTACAGCATTAGTCAGCAACTTGTATTATCATCATTATTACTGCAATTTCTAGTAATATGTAGATTAGAACTCATATTCACAGATGTTCCAGCTTATGTGAAGTCCAAATTATGTGAATATATAGGCATTTCTGATCATTTCACCATTGAGATGGACATATCCATCAATCAGTATCTTCCTAATTCCACTTTTGGAAAAACAGTCTGGCTGAAATACAGAGCCAATTAGGATTGTATTATTAAAGCTTCTTGGGCAATTATTATTTCAGTTGCTATATTAGATCCTAATCCAAAAGAAGAATTTAAATGAAATGCTGATGATTATGTTAATGATATATCCTAAGGAAGGTCATAATTTAGGAAAAGTTACCAGCCATGGTTTGATGATACATGTAGACGAGCCTACCATGACAAACAGACCAAATTCAATGCATGGAGACAAAATTGACCCAATGAAAATTACACCATTTTTGTTGAGTCTCGCTGAGCTACAAATAGAGCTTACCATACAGCTGAGAGAAATTACAATAATTCCTTGATGAGGAAACTTGAAGGAATTACTCAGCCTCATCTGTGGTAGACCAAATTTGCATCATCTATCTTTGGGTTCAAGTTCATCTTCCATTCTACCACTATTAACAGATGATGGTAGATTTGTTACTTGCCCTGGGAAAAAGGCTGAACTGCTTCATCGAGCTTTTGAAGGTAAGCAATCAGCAGAGGATGTCCCTCTCCTTGATACTTGTCTTCTTGAACTTGCTCTTTAAAAATTGGCATTTTGCTTCAGGGATGTTAAGAAAATTCTGGATAATCTTGCTAGCTGGAATGGAGAAGATCCTGATGGTTTCATGTAGTCTCTTTTTGGTTGATCGCAAGTTTAGTGATGAAGTGCCTGTTCCTAAGAGTGGTATATCTGCTGACTGCATTAACTACAGCCAATCTCTATTCTCCCTGTGCTCTCCAAAATTTCTGAAAAACTTATTTTTAAGCCACTCCATATTATAAGTATGTGGAATCTAAAGGATTGTTAGCTGGTAGTCAGTTTTTATAAAGGAAGCAATTAGGTACCTGTGGTGCTCTTTTAGACTTGACATTCCAGCCATTTGCAAGGAAAATTTGATAAGGAAACCAGTAACTATTGTGTCTAGAATTCCACAAGGTAGTGTTCCTTGGTTCACTCTTATTTTGGTGTATACAAGTGATATGTGGCCACTGAGGGGTTTGATGTGTATTTCTGGTGATAGAAGTTCACTCTTGACGTGGTTCGGAAGTCACGTAAAGCCGTTGGTCCCGTTGCTGAAGAACCACTGGTTCCATGCACCGTAAAAACACCATACAAACAACCAAACAATATACAAGTGATATGGTTGTTGGCCTGGAAAACAAGATTGTTCAGTACTATGCCGATGATGCAACACATGTTGGTGTAGTAGTCTCCATTTATGAGAAATGAAGCTGCCCTCAGCCTTAATCTTGACATGGACCGGTTCAGGGAATGGTGTAGTCGGTGGGTTATGAGGCTGAACTCTAGTAAAATGAAAACACTATTGATTAGCTGAGCTCGTACAGATTTCCCACCCCATTCTCCCCCTTCAGGCGAATGAAACTGTGCTGATTGAATCTGAAGCTTTAACTATTCTAAGTGTAACTTTTGATTCACATCTAACTTTTGAGAAACATTTAATGAAAGTTTCAAGAAATGCTGCAAAAAAGTTAGGAATTGTTTGTAAGGCCTTATATATTTAAAACTGATAAAATCAGTGCAACCTATTTTAGGTCATTTGTACTTCCTTCACTGGGATACTGTTCTCTGGTGTGGATGTCCTTTTCCTAGTAGCAGTTATGACTTGGACCATCAACAGATGGTCTCTTGCTCGTCACTTTATCATGAGTTGTATTCCAACAGAGGTCTTTCACATCCACAATTTATCCCTGATCCCCTTTATCTGCCAAGAGCAACCAGATTTGCTGAATGAACAGCTGCATTACTATGAGATTCAGGGTCTCTGTAACACGGTTTTTTGGACTTTGCTCCTTGTCAAAGCATCGGATGTAGCTGAAAGTTGACATATGTATATTTTACAACCACACATTTTGTCAGCATTGTCATGAACCTAAACCCGATAGTTTTGATTTTTATAGAGTAAAAATGAACTAGCCGACGCCATGGCCAATGATTACGAGCCAAGAGTCGAAAAACATTCATTACGTAAGCAAGGTAAACAAACACCTTCTGACTAAATGTTGCCCCGCCCATCCACCAGACAGAAATGCCATCGGCTCTGAAACCCAAAGACTTTATGAATGGGGGAACGATACATAGATGTGGGTGCTAGCGTAGTAATACTACTGTAGCAGTAGTGCCGCAACAGTATAGCAGTAATATACATGAATTAAACGTTTAAACCAACTGCTGGGATCCTTGAGGATCATTTAGCACTTCTTACAACTACTCGAGAAATTAGTTTTTATAGCCAGAAGTTAAATTTTCTAATCCAACAATGCCCATGGTAGCCTTCAGTGTTATCCGGAATTATAACGAGGCGAAAGTGGGTGGAGCCTCATGAAGTCACCATTCTGACGATAATTATTGGTGAAGGTTTAAAGCCAATATACGGTACCGGCTATTTTTTTTCAGTAAATAGGTAGATAGCCAATAAATAAAAATTGCTTGACATTGGATATAGCAGTTATCAAATCATCTTGTCTACTATGTTTTTGGTAATTACCAACTATTCCCTACATCTTGACAATCTGATTGTGACCTATAAAGTAGACTGTAATTTCTTTGGAAACTTATTTTGGGAGTTAGACTAATAATCGAAGTGTTTTTGTATTAACATATTTTGTTGGTTTGTTCGTTATGACAATTATCAGTGGGGAGGTTCCAGAGTTCAGAAAGGTGTACTGCTTTGCTTGTATTTAAATTTGTATGTCATTGTTGCCAGAGGTTTAGCCTTCGTTACGTATAGCCAATCATCCATCGAGAAAGAGGGAAGAAATGATGTCATAAGTTACGTAACGAGTGCGTTCGAAACCTTTTCTCTGAGTAAGTTGGCCCGTCTTCAAAAAAGGTCACTTTTACATTATAAGTACCAAATCTATTCAACCTACGTAGTGCAGAATACACTCAAAATTTATGTGTTGATATAATATGTATTCTGAATAAGCGTTATATTTATGAAATGCATAGATAAAAAGTTATTGCGAAAAAACCGTGTTACAGAGGCCCTGAATCTCATAGTAGTATGCAGTAAATGTGCCGTGCTGTCGATCTTCTCAGTTCCAGAGGTCCTTTAATCCTTACACTGTTGGACTGTGGGACAACCTCCCAGAGGATGCCACATAGTTGAAACTTCACAAGTTCAAGTGAAAATGAAATTCATTACTACCATAATACTATTCTCCTTGCATTTTAATACATTTTTATAGATTTATTTATTTATGTTTTATTTTTTAATAAGTGGGATCTCATCTTTCTGTATTTCTCTTTCGCTTACTTCTTCCTTATGAACACCATATTCTTTGAAAGCTTGAATTTCAAGTCAGTGGCCCCTGTGGGCTTGTTCCATATGAATAGGTTTTATCTACTTAATTAATAATAATAAAAATATTACTGAACAGTATTGTACACTTACATCATAAAAATTTGGCATGGTACATAATGTTTACTGTACTCCAGCATTACAAGGTATATAATTTAAATTTTGATGCAATGAAACCATTGTACGAAGTTCCCAAGTTTTTTTTTTTTTTTTTTTTTTTTTTTTTTTTTTTTTTTTTGGTGTCACGTGATCATCAGCACTTGCATTCGAAAAGCCTGCATCAGTTAATCTAAAAAAAAAAAAATAATAATGATGATTCAAAGTTCATGCTATCCTGTTAATAATTTACCAAGTATTTTTTATGCATGACTGTATTTAGCTACAACCAAGCTATTGCCAGTACATTCATTCTCAAAGAAAGACCCAGTGTTGTGTCATCTCTGCTGGACCATAAGGATGAATTCCTTCAAGCCTCCTAAGCTCCACCTCACCCAGCTACACTCGATTTGTGTGTTCCACTCGATGAGGGTTAATTTTGTAAATTTTCTTTGACCTCATTGTCATTGTGTGGTTTTTGCATAATGTGTGAAATGAGTATGGCCCTTAAGGGCCCCATATACTGAACGATTGTATGACCGATTGTCTGAACGACTGTCGGTATCGTTCGTAAAAACATTGTGTATGGGCTTGTCTAAATGCAAAAGTGAGCGGAGTTTTGTGTCTGAACAATCTCAGCTGAAATCTGTCATGACCAGGTTGCTGGCTTGCGACTTATGTCTGTCATACAAAGGTCGTTCTATGTATGTGTCTGTCTGCTGATATAACACAGTCGTGCATGTCTCTTCTAGAGATGTTGCCATGTCTTCCAGAGACATCTTTGTCTAGACTGAAATCGGTGCGGAGATCGTTCATACTGTCTGAATAGTGTGTGTGTCTGTTGATAACGACAATCGTTCATACAATCGTTCAGTGTATGGGGCCCCTTAGGGAAATAATACGTACGTACACTCGGCAAGGAAAGTTAAGATACAGTTTTTTTTTTTTAAATCTTCGGACATATATTGTTCAATAATGCCACACCTGGCAACTCTAGAAAGGGGGCGGAGCTTCAAAAATCATAGCATTTGTTGCTTTCTAGATTTCCATCAACTTTACACCATAAAGATTTTGTAGAGGTTCTATAATCATTTATACTCGAATGTAAAAACAGGCTCTATATTATTCGTTAATATTGGTTTGGTAACGTCACTTCAGGGAAGAATATCGATCATCCTTTTTCAAAACCTATGGTGAAACCTTATTTATAAGTAATGTTTGACACTAAAGTGACGTAAAATTTATTTGTAACTGAAGACGGATCTTAAACAATGAGAGAAAGTGTTTTAAAATTTGGGCAGTACTTGTGGAAATCATGAGGAACATTACAGTAAAGAATGAAATATTATGACGATAGGGAGAGAGCGTGCAAGCATAGTCCTGTCGATAGAGATACTTAATTCATTATATTTACTTTGAGAGATTAAGTGATAATATTTTTTCAAATGCTTTAAAAGTGAGAGAGAGAGAGAGAGAGAGAGAGAGAGGAGAAAGAGAAGAGAAGAGAGAGACGCGAGAGAGAGAGAGAGAGAGAGAGAGAGAGAGAATGGGGAAAAGAACTTGGAAGAGAGAGAGCGAGCATAGGCCTATCTATAGAGATACTTAATTCATAATATTTATTTTGCGAGATTTGAGTGATAATACTTTTTCAAATGTGTTTTAAAAAAGTGGAGAGAGAGCAAAATCTTCTTACGTGAAAGCTTAGGCCTATTTATAACGACTTAATTTCATTATATTTTCTTTGGGAGATTGATTGGTAATATATATTTTTAAAGTATGTTCTAGAAGGATCATAATATTCAAGTTAATTCTCTAAGTAATTCATACCCTGATCTTGATTTCATTTGACAGTTGCCATAACATTTAAAGATTGTAAAAAGACTTGGAAAATTTTAGACACAGGCTGAGGTCATTCTTGCTCTCTTGATATAGTCTGTACTTTTGAAAATCGGGTTTCATCCACAAATCATTCACGAAAAAAGCTGTGTTAAGTAAAAATATTTATTACCACAAATAACTCAATATGTATTTCACAGGCAATTAAAGTTTTATATCGGGCAAAAAATGCTGATGTGTTGGGAGATCTTTCAGCCTTGCAGCAAAGAAATATGCAGTCGTGTAGGGCTGTAGTCTACTACGAACTGCTTTGTAATGGGAGCATATAGCCAGAAAATCTTTGAGCTGACATGCCACTTTAACCTTGATAAAGATTTATGTTTAAAGACAGTAGCTTTGTAAACAGCAAGTAGCATTCGATCCATGTCAACGTCAAAGTAATCAAAGTGTGAAATCCGTTACGTAAGCCAGTATCCAGTGACTTGCGCTTTCCCGCTCGAAGTTCTAGGGCTCCTCATAACATCATAGAAAACGCTCTTGCGGATGCAACTAGATTTGCTCAACCTACCTTAGATGTCGCAACATTGACTGCCATTGACGTCAGCTAACTTTAATCGCTTTGAAATACAAACATAAGTGTGTAGAAACCAAAATAATTGCATTCATCACTTACAATGATGCAATAATAATCCCATTCATGAAGGAAAACGAGTAAATATTGTCGTCGTGATACATAGTACTACAATCAGAAATTCACATTCTATCTACCAGATCTCTATGAACGAATCCATCTGAGAAATTCCAATTACTTCAGACATAAATCGCATTTTTAAGTATCTAAACGGTTTTGCTTTGCAGTTTTAACTTATATGATATAATTCTCAGTGTATTTTCACATTCTAGAGTAAATTTAGCATATGTCTTTTCAGTAAAAACAAATGGGAAATTCGATGAACGAAAGCTAATGAAAACTGTATCTTCACTTTTCTTGTCAAGTGTACATAAGAACGCGAGCATTGGTTTGGGGCATTTGTGAGTGTGTAGTCATTTCTACCATTTCTGTCCATTTTCCCCTTGTTTTCAATTCTGATTCATTGTGTACTGCTATAATGCTGTATTTACTTATTTATAAACATTTGTATGTATCGGTGATTGCAATCACATAGGTTATACAGTGGACCCACATATTTGCTCAAAAACTTTTAAAACTGCCAATTTTGTTAGTTAGAACTCAAGAAAAACCTTAAAATGTTTTTTTTTATAGCTTTATCACAAAAAGTGCATATTATGATGAAATTGACAAGAAAACACAGTAATGTGTGGATATTTCTCATACAAAAATACCACGAATAGGCGAATTAACTGCAAATAATGCCCTGAGAGGAATCTGCGATTATGTGAGTCCACAAATATGGTGAGTTCACAGTATATGTATGTACATAGATGTATATATATTTGTATATGTATATATATGTATATATGTATATACATATGTATATGTATATACATAAGCGAATACCACAGGAAAATGATAGTCAGAAATCCAAGCGCTTTTGTCTTTACTAAGACATTGTCAAGGAGTGAATAAAATACAATTGGAGAGAAAGGTCTCAGGTACACAACAAGATCAAGAATACCAGATGGTTAATTGTCAAAAGGGTAAAAATTAAAAGAGATAATCCAGGATTATCAGATATCACACGGTCACAAACCTAAACAGATTTGACCCTAACCGAAATTACAAAGTATCTTTACAGTCCAAAACATGTAAAAACTGAATATATTAATTTTGTTGCTTATATTTATCCACAACTTTTTTCATTATGAAAGCATCAAGTTTAAATAAACCAAGTCTTAAATTTAGAACATTTCTATTATTTGACTTGATGAAACAAGATTCATTTTAATGATATTCCTTTTAACTGTGTCATTACATGGGATTAAGGCTCTTGCTTGACTCCAGTTAATAGGATGATCTAAATCTCTCATATGTACGAATAATGCATTCGATATTTGCCCAGTTCTCACAGAATATTGGTGCTGTTTGAGACGTTGTGAAAGAGATTTACCGGTCTGTCCGTAATAGACTTTATCACACTTTTTGCAAGGAATTTCATATATGCAGCCTGGAAGATCTTTAGGAGAATTTTTGATTACTAAACTCTTGACCTTAATATTACTGAAAACAACATTTATATTAAAAAGCTTTAAAATTCTAGGAATATCTAAAAACCTTTCATCATAGGGTAATTTTAGAATGTTATGCTTACTAAATTCAAGTTTGTCATTAGTTGAATAAAATGTTTTTCTAGCTCTTTTCCATGCCACATCTACAAAAGTCCTTGGGTATTTAAGTTTCAATGCAATATCATAAATAGTTTTAATTTCAGCGTCAATAAACTGCGGGCTACAGACACGTAAAGCCCTTAGGAACATCCCAGAAAAAACAGAGAATTTAACATTTTGATGGTGATTGGAGTAGTAATGAACAAAAGAGGCAATGTTTGTTGATTTCTGAAAGACTGAAAAGGTGAAATTTCTATAATTTCTATGGACAGTTACATCAAGAAAATTCAAATTACAATTTCTTTCTTCCTCTACAGTAAATTTTATAGAAGGGACTAAATTATTGAGATTACATATTAAGGAATTCCTGGAGACTTTCGTGAACTGGCCAAATACAGAAAATATCATCCACATAACTAAACCATATAACTTTTTGGGGCAAAATTCTTGGTAAGAGTTTTGTCTAAAAAAATTCCATGTATATATTGCCAAGGACAGGAAATAAGGGATTACCCATAGCCATGCCAAACTTTTGTACGAAAAATTCCCCATTAAAACAAAATTTACTATCTTTGATACATAACCCCTTATGAGACTAATGAGGTTTGCTACAGTTAAGGGAATGTCATGACGTTCTAATTCATCCTCCAAATATTCAAGTAAATCATCTACAGGCACTTTTGTAAATAAAGAGACAACATCAAAACTAACCATATTAAAATCCAAATTCAAATTTAAACTATTCAATTTGTTTATAAAATCAACATTGTTTTTAACATTCGTGTTAGAAATGTTTCTTACCAAAGGAGTAAGAATTTTCACAAGCCATTTAGATAAGTTATACGTAACTGAGCCCACTGAACTAATGATTGGTCTGATAGGGTTATTGGTTTTATGTGTCTTGACTAAACCATACATATAAGGTAGGGAGGCGCATTGCAGTGTAAGCTGTTTAATTAAATGGTCCAAGCCCTTCAAAATGGATTTAATTTGTTTATTAAAATGGGAGTTCACTCTCTGTGTAGGATCAGACCTCAGTTTCGTATAAGTATCAGTATCATTTAGCAATGTCATTATTTTACTTACATAGTCACTTTTATTCATTATTACCACTGCATTAGATTTATCTGCTTTTGTCACTTTCACTGTTTTGTCTTCTTTAATTTTCTTAAAAGCCTGGAGAAATCTCACGGGTACATTAGGGGGAGAAGGTTTACTCATAGCACCATACACAATACCTTTACAAATATTGATATCATCACAGCATAGGTTTTGATTAAATTTTTCCAAATAACAAAAGGATTTTGAAATGTCGACACAGTCCAGGTTACCATTAAATACACCAAAGCTTAACCCATATCCCAAATTCTTACTCCTTTGGCAGGAAACATTTCTAACACGAATGTTAAAAACAATGTTGATTTTATAAACAAATTGAATAGTTTAAATTTGAATTTGGATTTTAATATGGTTAGTTTTGATGTTGTCTCTTTATTTACAAAAGTGCCTGTAGATGATTTACTTGAATATTTGGAGGATGAATTAGAACGTCATGACATTCCCTTAACTGTAGCAAACCTCATTAGTCTCATAAGGTTATGTATCAAAGATAGTAAATTTTGTTTTAATGGGGAATATTTTGTACAAAAGTTTGACATGGTTATGGGTAATCCCTTATCTCCTGTCCTTAGCAATATTTACATGGAATTTTTTTAGACAAAACTCTTACCAAGAATTTTGCCCCAAAAAGGTATATGATTTAGGTATGTGGATGATATTTTCTGTATATGGCCAGTTCACGAAAATCTCCAGGAATTCCTTAATAATCTCAATAATTTAGTCCCCTCTATAAAATTTACTGTAGAGGAAGAAAGAAATTGTAATTTGAATTTTCTTGATGTAACTGTCCATAGAAATTATAGAAAGAAATTTCACCTTTTTCAGTCTTTCAGAAATCAACAAACATTGCCTCTTTTGTTCATTACTACTCCAATCACCATCAAAATGTTAAACTCTCTGTTTTTTCTGGATGTTCCTAAGGGCTTTTACGTGTCTGTAGCCCGCAGATTTTTGACGCTGAGATTAAAACTATTTATGATATTGCATTGAAACTTAAATACCCAAGGACTTTTGTAGATGTGGCATGGAAAAGAGCTAGAAAAACATTTTATTCAACTAATGACAAACTTGAATTTAGTAAGCATAACATTCTAAAATTACCTTATGATGAAAGGTTTTTAGATATTCCTAGAATTTTAAAGCTTTTTAACATAAATGTTGTTTTCAGTAATATTAATGTCAAGAGTTTAGTAATCAAAAATTCTCCTAAAGATCTTCCAGGCTGCATATCTGAAATTCCTTGCAAAAAGTGTGATAAAGTCTATTACGGACAGACCGGTAAATCTCTTTCACAATGTCTCAAACAGCACCAATATTCTGTGAGAACTGGGCAAATATCGAATGCATTATTCGTACATATGAGAGATTTAGATCATCCTATTAACTGGAGTCAAGCAAGAGCCTTAATCCCATGTAATGACACAGTTAAAAGGAATATCATTGAATCTTGTTTCATCAAGTCAAATAATAGAGATGTTCTAAATTTAAGACTTGGTTTATTTAAACTTGATGCTTTCATAATGAAAAAAGTTGTAGATAAATATAAGCAACAAAATTAATATATTCAGTTTTTACATGTTTTGGACTGTAAAGATACTTTGTAATTTCGGTTAGGGTCAAATCTGTTTATGTTTGTGACCGTGTGATATCCGATAATCCTGGATTATCTCTTTTAATTTTTACCCTTTTGACAATTCTTGATCTTGTTGTGTACCCGAGACCTTTCTCTCCAATTGTATTTCATTCGCTCCTAAACAATGTCTTAGTAAAGACGAAAGCGCTTGGATTTCTGACTATCATTTTCCTGTGGTATTCACTTATTTAATGAAGTCACCTGCATCTACTGTGCTTTTTTAAGTGTATATACAGTATATGTATGTACATATATATGTATGTGTATATATATACATATTATTATTATTATATAACATATGTATATTGTATATAATAGATAAATGTATTATGTATATATATATATATATCGAGCTACAAATGTCCTTTAATATATAATTCGCTCTACCTCGGAATTAATATATTTTCATATGTTTAACCGAGGGGGAATTTATTAAGCGATAATATATGTATATGTGTATATGGGATCTGGACAGAATCCCGACAGACCAAGATCCTGACAGCCAAAATCCCAACAAGAAAATCTCTTTCATATATTTTGGGGGTAACAAAAATAACAATCTTATTTATATACAATTTTAATTACAACAGATTTACAACCTAAAAAAAATAACAGGTGTAAATGCATAATAAAAAAGATAATGTCACACCATACTTTAAGATTCGATATAGATATAAAATTTAAAAAGTTAAAAACTTTATTCAAGGGATAAATTATGGGCTATTCCTCGAAGATAATCTGAAAGATTTTGACGATCTCGTTCTTGCATCACCTTGGCGATCCGTTCTTGAAGAATAAGTTTTTTCCTTTTTTGTTTAGGTTCTGATTGTGGGTTCAGATCAATTTCATTTTCGTCAGCAATGTCGGTCAAATCTTGAAACAAGCGTTTATACATGACCTCACTCTTCCCAGTCACAAAAGCATACACAAGTGGAAAAACTACTATTTCCATGTCCCACAGGTGCATGAATTGTGTTCATTTGGTAAAATATTATAGGTACTGTTTTAAAAGTACTGTCCATAATCCAAAATGGGGCTTCTGATAATCTCTTCAAATTTGCGGCTGTAGTGAATATTAAAATTTGGTCGTTCCTATCGTAGTCTCCTTTTAAAAATAAACCACCATTTAACCTACGCCTGAGTTCAGGAG
This sequence comes from Macrobrachium nipponense, assembly GCF_015104395.2. Lineage (NCBI taxonomy): Eukaryota > Metazoa > Arthropoda > Malacostraca > Decapoda > Palaemonidae > Macrobrachium > Macrobrachium nipponense. The sequence goes on from NC_061109.1 coordinate 42,492,599, forward strand.
GAATATTAATATCAACTGATGACGCAGGTTCAGATGGACGATCACAGCGCTTGATCCGCTTTACTGTCTTTCTTAGGGCAGTTTTGGAAGGTAGACATGGCACAATATTTGGAGTAGCAGTGGTGGTGCTTGACTGAATAATTTGAATCGGTAGACCTCTAGTGGATTTTGCTTGTATTTGTATTCCATTTCTTATTTTTGCAACACTAGCAGTACTTGCACAAGGAGCATGATTGTGCTCCTCAAATTTTGTTAGTAAATGTTCTTCATTCACAAGTGAGGTAACTGTTCTTCCTTTGCAGTTATTAGATTTTCGAAATTTACAGCACCAGTACCATGATTCTTTGCTGTTTTTTTTTTTCTTTAACCATCAGGTATCCCCGTACGTTAATTTTATGCTTTTCCTTTTTGAGCAGGAATCTTTTCACAATTTTTTTCCATTTCTATGGGTGGTTTAGCACTGAAATATAGTTCAAATATGAAAGGCTTTATTGTTACTGTTAGTTTTGTAAAGTTCATTAGAAAGGCCTAATTATCATAGTTCGGACTTTTAACGTTAACAGCCAACCGAAACACTAATTATCATAGTTCGGTGTTTTAACGTTAAGAACAAACCAAAGCACTCACATTTATATGAAAGGCCTTATTATCACTGTCCGGTGGTTTACCGTTTAAAATCTCTCTCTCTCTCTCTCTCTCTCTCTCTCTCTCTCTCTCTCTCTCACTCCATCTCGCTCTCTCTTCTTTCTCTTCTCTAATATATATAAATAATATATAATATATATAGTATATATATAGTATATATATCATATATATAAGTGCGTGTGTGTGCGCGTATCGGGATTTTGGCTGTCGGGATATCGGCTTGTCGGGATTGTGGCTGTCGGGATATCGGGTGTCAGGAATTTTGAACCCAGATCCGTGTATATATAATATATATATATATATATATATACCACATATATTATTATATACATATATATATATATACATATATATACATCATTATATACATACTATACATCATATATATACATATATATACATATATATCTACATTATATATATACATATACTATATATATACATATATATTCATAGAATTATCTACTAATATATATACCATATATAAAATAATATATATAGTATACATATATATACATATATATATACCTATATCATATACATTATATAATTAATCTATATATAATTACATATAATACTAACTATACATATATATATAGACATATCTAATAATATATAATAATATATATATACATATATATTATATACATATATATATATACATATATATATAGACCATATAATATATACATATATTCTACATATATATATCATATAATTAACATATAATTATATCATATATTATATATATACCATATATATATATACATATATAAATACATATATTTATACATTATATATACATATTATATATTATACATAATATATAATATATAAAATACACTATATATAGCTATAATACATATATTATATATACATAGATATATTACAATATTATATATACATATATATATTATACAATAATCTAATACATAATATATATATACATAATATACATATAGTATTACATATATATATATATACATAGATATATATATACATATATATATCTATACATAATATATATATACATATATACATATACATATATATATATACATTATATTATATATCATTTAGATATATATACATATATATATATATAACGATATAATATTATATAATATATATATACTACATATTATATATACATATATCTATATACATAACATATATATATATACATATATATATATCATATTATATATACATATATATATATACATATATATATATAACATATATATATAATACATATATATATATACATATATATAAAATATATACATTATATTATATACATATATATATACATATATATCTTATTACGCATATAATATACATATATAATATATCAATATATATAACACATATTATCATATACCATATAGATAAGTACAATATATTATACACTATATATTATACACATTATACACATATATATATATTACCTATATATATATACATATATATATACATATATATAATTATAACATATATAGATACATATGATATATATATCTATATATATATACAATATATTACATATATATATATATATATATATACTATATATATATATATATATATAGATATATATACA